>NC_059336.1:19282037-19586944 GCF_018350155.1 Leopardus geoffroyi | reverse complement strand
ACCCTGGCAATTAACTAGTTTGCCCCAGCAGTAACGCACAGCACGCATCAGTTAGAACCTATCACACGCCCCACCCAAACGCAAACTTGTACAGTCTTCTGTGTACTCAGAAGAAAAAAAAAAGAATTGGGAGCTAGCAAGCATCATTAATCACTACCAAAGACCCATGCTGGGGGCTGGGGGCTCACACACCTTTTCTCGATCTGTCCGCAAGGCCAGATTTTCTCTCCGGTATTGGAATAACTCACCATTTCTTCACTTGAGCACTTAGAGGGTAAAATAGATGTGCACCCACGGCAATGTTGTGTGAAAATGTTCAAATCTTTAACTCCCAGAATCACAGCGGGTGCTGCAAGACACTTACTAATGGAAAGGCACATGGACTTGAAGCTGACACCCAACTAGCCAGTTAACTTCTCCCCCCACCAGCTCACTCCGTGCCGACGCTCCCTGAGAAGGTCAGTGGCCAAAATCACCGGTGTGCTTAAATGTTTTATTTCTTCTCTTCCTTTTTGTTTCAACGCTGAATTGTTTAAGTTAAATGCCTGTAAGATATAAAGCGCCTTCCTGATTAAACTTTCTGGGGTTCAGTTGGCCTTCGTGGCAGGAAGAAGAGATTCTCCAAGGTTGTCTTTGTGAAGGTCTCAGACTGAGAGCTGTGGGTGAAGGGCTTCTCTCTCTCTCTCTCTCTCTCTCTCTCTCTCTCTCTCGTGTCTCACCTTCAGAGTCTGAGATATGACTCCTTCCTTTTCCCCTGTCCTTCTCTTTCTACAATTGCAGCAGAGGGTGTGATCCCAGCTTCCTCCTAAGACCATGATGAACAGTCTATGGACCAACCTCCTACTGAGGGGAGCACTTGGCCAGTGACTCCAGCTCAGAGGACAAAAGATAGTCTTGAAACTCAGAAACTCGAGCTTTCTATGGAAAGCCTTGGAATCCAACTTCCCAGGCCCTTGGCCTGTGTGTTCTCACCCTGTGGATTCCTTGGTTCTGAAAGTTCTTTGGAGCCAGAAGTCAGTCTCTAGCTTAAAGTGAGGCAAGTTTCCAACTGCAAGATAGTACAAACCATATTCCACAGTATTTGTGTTGTGTGCATGTATATGCGCGCGCGCGCGCGCATGTGTGTGTGTGTGTATCCTTATCTATAAAATGAAAAATGAGCATTATAACACTTACCAGACACAATTTTCTCTCCACCTAAGAAATGATTTGGGGCTATCATGGAAGCCAAATTCAATGGAATCAAATGAACATTTATCAAGCACCTACTATGTGCCAGGCACAGAGCTGGGGAGTTTTACATATGACTTATCTCACGAGCAGTACTCGTTTCCATTTTATAGATGAAGAGCCCAAGTTCTGAGAGGCGAAGTGACTCATCAAACCCCACCGGTTGAGACTTGAGTTCTGATCTGTCTGTCTCTGAAGGTCATGTCTCTTCTCCTCCACTCTCTTGGATGCGCCCTGGGAAAGAAGTCCTTACGGCCTCCACCTAGATTTCAAGGCAAGCAGGGAGGAGCAGTGGGTTAAGAAAGAGAGCAGAACTGCCAGGTTGGTCCTTGGAGACCAGAACCTGTGTGGGAAGTTGCCAGGAAAGCTGGAAATGTGCGTCAGCCCCACCCAGATGCTTGTTCTGAATCCATTGGTCCATTTCTTCAGAAAAAGGCTTCCAAGCCTGGACTTGTAATTAATTACAGGTGCAATCTCCCTACTGTGCACACAAACTGGGTGTTGAGGCCTAGAATATCCATGTGTGCTAAGCCTGATACCTTCTTTCACAACCACTTAGACAGATGAGTGAGCACTGGTGAACATGGGACGCCGTTTCTCCTGCCTGTTCCACCTTGAAATAGGTCCATTCCCTCCTTCCCATCTCCATGGCCACACCATTGCCAGGTGTTTTCAATAGCTTCCTGGCTGGTTTTCTGGCTACCAGCCTTTCCTCCCATCCACCAAAACTTCCTATAAGCCACCAGAATCATCTTCCCAAAATGCAAAGCTGATCCCATCTTATCCAAATTCAAACCAAACAAAAACCTCCAACAGATTCCCTTACTCTTAGGCTCAAGTCCAGAGTCCCAGTCCTTGGCCTCAAGGTCATTCACAATCCAGCTCCTTTTAACCTCTCCAACCCTATCTCCCTCCTACTTCCTCATGAGCGTCCCCAGCTCTAGTCACAGCTAAGGGCACGGTGTTCTTCTATGGTTCCATGCCTGCATACGACCTTTGTAGGCTGCCCTTTTCTCCAATTCCCACCGTAGTGAAACCCCATTGAACAGTAACAAGAACAGAAAATATGTGGGGCGCCTGGGTGGCGCAGTCGGTTAAGCGTCCGACTTCAGCCAGGTCACGATCTCGCGGTCCGTGAGTTCGAGCCCCGCGTCGGGCTCTGGGCTGATGGCTCAGAGCCTGGAGCCTGTTTCCGATTCTGTGTCTCCCTCTCTCTCTGCCCCTCCCCCGTTCATGCTCTGTCTCTCTGTCCCAAAAATAAATAAACGTTGAAAAAAAAAATTTAAGAAAATATGAGTATTCAGGACCTTCTTCCCTCCCCACTTCCTTAGAATCAGGGCAACATCCCTCGTTAAGATGCCTACAGAATTCAGGGACTGAGTTACCCATTTAACAACAAGCTGAAGTATAGGTAATATGGAGGAGATGTGTTTTTAAAAAACATGAGAGAGTTGGGGCGCCTGGGTGGCTCAGTCGGTTGAGCATCCGACTTCAGTTCAGGTCATGATCTCACAGTTTGTGAGTTCAAGCCCCACGTCAGGCTCTGTCCTGACAGCTTGGAGCCTAGAGCCCGCTTGGGATTCTGTGCCTCCCTCTCTCTTTCTGCCCCTCCCCCACTTGTGCACGTGCTCTCTCTTGCTCTCTCTCTCAAAAATAAAGAAACATGAAAAAATATATGAGAGAGGTGAGAGTGGGATGGAGTGGATGGTTGAGAGCGGGACACAGAGGAGGTTGGGGGAGCCTCCATGTAGAAGATGTTGAGTTGGGAAACTGGAAGGATATTCGTAAGAGTAACCCTCTACCATTCAGCACTTCCCCCAGAAATTGAATAAAGACTGAAACTACTTTTAAAAATTACATTTACTTTTTTCACTACCTCTTACGTCACAACACCAAAATTGGACTGAGCCATGTGGGATGTCAAGATTTCTTCAGGTTGCAAGTTCTAGAGAATTTAAATCAAAGCTCTTGAAGCTTGCCCCAACCACCTTCCCTGACCCAGCAGAATTAGTCATTCCTCTCTACGTAAAACCACAGCCCTTGATTATATAAGCCCTGTTTTAAGTCTTCACATTGAGATAAAATTATTTGACTATGTGTCCTCTCTGGCATCAGTTCTTGAGGTCCTAAGAGATCGGGGATGGCCATATCATCCCCATTTCTGAATCTTCAGTTCCCAGAACAAGTCCTGACATAGAAAACATGGCCATCCATTCTTGTTGGAGCCATTCGACTGCCTACCGGGCTCTTATGAAGTCTTCACCAAACTGACCCACCACCCAAGCCTCACCTTGGCCAGTCTGAGATGAGAGGCTCCACTAAAGAGAGGTCAGCCTCCCTCCTAGGTGCCACCGCTTTCAGTTTTGGTTCTGACCACTTTCCGGTTGAAGAGAGAAAACAGAAGTTAAGAAAAAAACAAAACAAAAACGAAAGTGTCTGAACATTAAGGACTACAAAGACGAGTTGTCCAATCGGTTCTAAAAATGCGCTTTGTGCCTCTCCTTCCCATCAGATTCAACCTGGCCCAGTAAAAATTTGCGCAGCTCCCACTCTGCCTGGTAGAACAGATCCCAGCAAGGCACCTTTGCCACAGTCGTGTGTGCAAGCATCTCTGAAGAGTCTGGAAGGAAGTGAAAAATCAGAGAGGGAGGCAAACCATAAGAGACTCACAAATGCAGAAAACAAACTGAGAGTGACTGGAGGGGAGGCGGGTAGGAGGATGAGCTAAATGGGTGATGGAATTTAAGGAGCGCACTTGTTGGGATGAGTACTGAGTGTTATATGTAAGTGGTGAATCACCAAATTCTACTCCTGAAACCATTATTACGCTCTATGTTAACTAACCTGGATTTAAATTAATTAATTAAAAAAAAAAAGAGTCTGGAAAGCAAATAACTTTCAACCCCAAGCACCCTTCTACAGGTCAGGCTTCATGCTATCACCTGAGTCTGGGAAGAGAATTGACCATGGCTCTGTTCCTTCTCCCTCACGGGCCTCTGACATTGTCTGAGTGCTGGAAGGACTTCAAACCTATGCTCCCTCCTCATTGGCTGAGTTCAAGGGCTTCTCTCTGGGCTATTCTATGAGCCCCAAGGCAGCAGTACAGACAGCTAGAAATCAGGCAACTTCTTGAGTCCTTTGCTCTTCAGAGGACAGGCCCCAGGCACCCCCTCCACCATAATGGATGCCAAAGAAAAAAGGAAAGTTGGAAACACCCATGGGAGACCCAACTTCATAGAGAGTAATACCCCCCTAGAGAAATACCTTCCCGGGAAGTTTGAATGAATCCAGAGGTTGTGAATCCCTGGAGGAAAGCAACAAGGTCACCACCCACAAAAAGATGGAGGGGCTCCTGGGTGGCTCAGTCGGTCAAGCGTCTGACTTCGGCTCAGGTCACGATCTCACTGTCCGTGGGTTCGAGCCCCACGTCGGGCTCTGTGCTGACTGCTCAGAGCCTGGAGCCTGCTTCAGATTTTGTGTCGCCCTCTCTCTCTGCCCCACCCTGCTCATGCTCTCTCTCTCTTTCAGAAATAAATAAACGTTAAAAAAATAAATAAATAAAAAGATGGCAACAGCCCTCCCTTATTTCCTGCCTGTGTCCTGCCTGTACCAACTGTGTCTGCTTTTCCAGGGTCTCTCCTCCTACCTCCTGAGAACCTGCTCATGCCCTTGAGGAAGAGAACAGAAGGGAAGCTTGAGGTTGCCCCTTGGTGTCACTCAGGTTGCCAAACTTTCAGGCGGGACCAGATGGGGCCCAGAGTCCCCTGTGTCTGTGCGCTGTCCAACCATGAGGTCTGCAGTCCAAATCTGTCCTCACCACTGGGTGGCCAGGGGCCCCATGGGCATGACTTCACCTCCCAAAGCCACAGCTTCTTTCAAATTTGGATTTCAGTGGCTTGCGCAGGGGATTTCATGAGATGGTGCATGCGAGACACCAGGCCGATAGGAAGGCATCAGTAATTGTTAGGCATTAATTATTATTGCTGTTTAAAACCCCAGCGTGCTTCGTTTGAGAGACTGCACCGAACCACGCTGCATTCCCTTGTGTTCATCCCCACAGCGCCCTGGCCCTCCCTTCGTCGACGCCTCCACGTCCGCCATCTCTGCTCAATGTCCGTCTGTCCTCATGGCCTGTGAATTCTAGGAGTGGATCACGGACCACACTTCTCTTGTTGCCCGGAATCTTATTCAGTGCTCACAAAGTGTCTTCGACCTAATTCGCTCACATTCCAGCCATTGTCCCGGAAGCTTCTCTTGTCTGCGGTTGTTGCCCGTTTCCACATTAACCTCCACCCCACCCCCCACCCCCCCGCCCCCCGCCCCACCTGTCTCTCTGCCAGTTTTGAATCTGGAGAAGCCTCTTCTCTTCCGGAGTGGGCGTGTTGAAGCCTCCACTGACCTGCGTCAACAGGTTACCTGCATGAATAAACAGAGACCCTCTGGGGCCTTTTCTCCTCAGGCCCCCAGGTGGATGCTGGAAGAAGGAGCAGGGCCAGGCTCAGGTGAACCGCTCTGGAAGCTTGGAAGTCGCCTCCCTCGGAGGAGACTCAAGCATGGCGATGGGCTCTGCGTCACGTTGGCAAACGCAAGACGGGGAGAAAGGGGGAGAGGAGAACGCCGGGCACTCTGACAGACGGGACAGCCAGGTGTTATTATCCCCCATTTTACAGATGAAGAAACTGAGACTCAGGAAGTTGAAGTCACTTGCCCAGGGCAGTTACACCTCCCCGGACACTGACGGGGATGCAGTCGAAAGAGAGCGTCCGGGTAGGCGGGCAGCTGAGCTCGCTAACACGCACCCCTACCTCTCCACCCTGGCCCCCGCCCCAGAAGGTACCGGATGGCATCTGTAAACCCAGAGAATGTAGTGTTGTCCAATTTAGCCCAGTGATGCCAGACGCCAGATTGAGCAGCTCAGAGGTCCCTCCACCCTTGAACTAAACCCTGTTCATTCTGGACACACGGTTCCGGCAACTTTGTGATGACAGATGGGGGAAGAACAGGGGCCCATCCTACCCTGTGATCCCAGAAGGGAATGTGAGGATTCAGACACACCGGCAGCCCGTCTTGACCATCCCACACTGGTTTCACCTGCATCGATGGAGACAGTTGGCGGTGGGGGGGGCGGGGGGGGCAGTCTGAGAGTGTCCTGGGAGCTCCACACGGGGACCAGCTAGAGGCCAAACACAGGCTCACAACTGGATCTCTGCTGTCCTGAGCATTCCTGGCTACTTTCCACCCCCACCCCCTACATCTCCCTTCTGTTTCTTCTTTCCCTCTCCACAGTTCTCTCCCTCTTCCATCCCAGGGGAATCAACACCCAGTTGGAAAATATATATATTGCAAACTGTTTAGTATCTGCCCGTCACAAGGTATTGACCTGACTGCCATATCTGAACCACAAAGATGTTTTAGTTGTGCCACATAGAATGTTTCAGAAAATTTTCATGTAAAAATCCAGTTTTCTGCCTTCTCATGAATAATGGAAAACTAGAAGTTCTGAATGAATAAACCTCTCATGTGGCAACAGTTGGCTAAAGTTGAAAAACATCTGCCCCTTTGGGTCAGGATATTTTCCCCACAGCATTGTTTCCATTGTTTCCCGCTTCACTCATTTAGCTACCTGGCCTCTGTATATGCTTGCGTTTAAGACTTTGTCATCTTTGCTTAATTAATTTATTTTTTAAGGGGGGCGGGGGTGAGAGAATCCCAAGCAGACTCCATGCTCAGCATGGAGCCCCAAGTGGGACTTGATCTCATGACCCTGAGATCATGACTTGAGCTGGAATCACGAGTCGGAGGCTTAACCGGCCCAACCACCCTAGCATCCCAAATTTGTTGTGTTCTTAATTCCCAGATTCCCAGTATACAGAAAAGAAGAGAAAACCCGAGGCACCAAGAGCTTTACAACTTGCCGAGGTCACTGATGGGTAGCATCCCCAGGTCTCCCTGGTAACTGCCCCTCAGCAACTCCCACGGGAGAAGGGAGAAAAGAAAGCCTCAACTCACCTTGTTCTCTAACCTTCCACAGCCCTCTACTGCCTAGCCTAGAGGCCAGGAGTTCCAGAAGACCCAGGATGACGTCGGTGAAAGGCAGACTCCGGTGCGTGGGTACTTGGGCCTCACTACAAACACGGTCTCCTCCCCTGCCGGTGGCTTGTGGGGGTGGAGTCACCATCAGGGCGGGTGAGGACGGCTCTCAGGGCTATGCTGTCCTTACATGCCCTCTCAGAGCCAGGTCTCCCAGGCGTTGGAGCCCCTGCACCATAGCAGGGACTCTTCTACCTGAGATGTACTCACAGTCCCACCCTCAAGGGTGAGTCCCAGTGCTGGAGAACACACACACACACACACACACACACACACACACACATGCACGCACACACAAATTTATACATATACATATATACACACGCATACACACACCCAAGCACACACACATAAAACACACATGCACACATACATGCACATATACATGCATGCAGACACAACAAACGTATACACACAAACACGGACACATGTACACACACAAAATTCTGACAAAGAAGGGAGGTGAGCAGTAAGAGGGTGGAAGGAGGGAAGGGAGGGAAGGGAGGGAAGGGAGGGAGGAAGGAAGGGAGGGAGGGAGGAAGAGAGAAAGGAAAAACTTTTTAAATTAGTGTATAGTGAGTATTTACTCTGTGCCAGGCAATGTACTGTGTTTTCCATGCTTTATGTTATTCACTCCTCTCAACATCCTTTGGAAGTGGGTATATTTTTCTTTCCTCTTTTCAGAGGAGGAAGCAGAAGCTTAGGGAGCTTGGACAAGCAGCCCCAGATCACACAGCCAAGACGGTTTGCTCTTGAGCTGAGGTGGGAACTGGTGCCTCGGAGAGTGTATTCATCGTTGCAAAGTCTCCTAAAGAGCCAGACTCTGTGCTAGGCCTCGGGAATATAGAAGTGGGGACCATTCCTAGCACCTACCCTCATGGGGTTCCAGTTTGGGGAAGGGGACAAATCATTACGCAAATATCACACAAATGCAAATATCAAATGCCCACGAATTGCAAATGTGATAGGTGCCATAAATTAGAGCAGCATGCATGGAGGGGCCCTCACTTAAACTTAGGGGTGAAAAAGGGCCTCCTTGTGGGAGCACTGGGACCCCAGCCTAATCTCCCCACTTCTGGTTAAACACCTCATCATCACCTGCCTGGGAGGGAGCTCCTTTACACTCAAATCAGGAAGACGGTTTCAATAGCCGTTTTAGAGATGATCTACCTTAACCTCCAAAAGGCTTAGGAATCCAACTGCTAGTCTTGCTCTAAAGAAAGCCCATTTGGGGGCTTCCTGGGCCCATTCTGGGGGTCCTCACCCCTGAAGCCCACCCCTGGGAGCTGCACAGGGATACAGCCAGCAAAGACAGGGCCACTTGAGTGTACCAGGGCTCTTTAGGCTGTGCAGGACTGGTGTTCAACAGCGACACCATGTGGACAGGACCAAAATGAAATTCCACAGAGCCGGGCAGAGCTTCTAGTTCCTCTCACCTGACATCAGGAGACAGAGCGGGCCCCCCTCCTGACTGAACAAGACCCCAGTTGACCCTTGCAAATGGGCGGATTCATGCTAAAAATGTAAAGGAAGATCCAAGTGACTGATGGGAAAAAATGAAGTAGCAGTGACCCTATTGCTATTGTCCCTCAAGCTGTTCAAATGGCCCCGATTGGCTTCAAATGAGTTTCCAGAATGTTCTCTGGGGCTTCCCAAACACAATTTGCATCCTTATTGACCTTCTAGAGGTGGAGCATCCACACATAGCTAACCTGTTTCCCCAGAGGGCTGCTCACAAAAGTTCTCACCGGTATAATGAGGGCAAAATACATTTGGATGAGATAAATCTGATTTTGAACACCAGATCCAGTACCTACTAGGTGATAACTGTAGCACTTCCCTCAGTCCCTACCAGAATCTGTTTTCTTAAAAATAGTGTCTTCTTCACAGGCTGTGGAAGGTGTATTAGTTTCCTACAGGTTATTTGTCATAATGAATACACTGGGAGACTTAAAGCAACAGAAATTTATTCTCTTGCAGTTCTGGAGGCCAGGAGCCCAAAATCAAGATGTTGGGAGGTCCATTTCCCCTTTTACAGCTCGAGAGAGGGGTCCTTCCTTGCCTCTTCCAGTTTCTGGTGGCCGCTGTCATTCCTTGGCCACCTTTAGCTCGGAGGTGCATCGGAGGGCTAACAGGACGGCATATGTAGACAAGGCATGCCACAAACACACAGCTAACTTTATTTGCATCTGAATTTGGGTGCACTGTGCCCAGTTCTGAAGTCCTTTGCTCCATTCACCAGGCGGTCAACAGTAATTTTATCAGTATAAAAATGGTCACATCACTTTCCTGCTTACAGTCCTCTGTGGCTCCCCAGTGCCCTTAAGAAAACGTACATCTTGTGAATAGCCTGTTAACCCTCATTACCTGGCCCAACCTAATCTCCTACTCTTTCAGTTACCTCTGATCCTTCCATACAGAGCCAGTCAGCAGTCCGTGAGAACTCCACACATATTCACGCTTTCAAATCATGCCTTATTTTGTATCTGTCTCTAACCCTCCACCCAACCCTCTTCTTCACCAGAGAAACCTTTTTTTTTTTTTTTTCATTGTTCAGCACTCATCTTGTATCCTGTCCTCTGTGAGGATTTCCCAGAGACCCCAGGACAGAGTTAGAGCCTCCCATCTAGGAGTTCCTACAAAGCTCTGTATCCAACACGAACATGGCCTGCCCACATTCCATTGGCATTTCCACTGCCTCTGTGTCCCCTGCCGGGCTGTGAGCTCCTTGAGGACAGGGACTGGGTTTTATTCACTCTGATCTCCAGGTCCAGCCCAACAGGCCATGGACCCCAATCAACCACTTACTGAAATGGACATGAGATCAGAAGAGGTTCTGAGGACCCTCAGATCCCCCAGGGGTGGACAAAGGAACCACCAGGTTCCCTCCGATGTCTGTGACACCACTTAGAACAGTAACAAGAACCAAATCTGAATGACTTTGGATACCTGGGTTCTCCCTCCTGCATGTTCCAAACCTCTTAATCTACCAAAGTTTCCATTTCTTCGTTTGTCAAAGTAACACGTGCTTCTAAGCAGGTTTAGAAATGTCACCTGTGTTCACCCTCACAATGACCCAGGTACACAAACACCTCGTCTTCATTTCACAGAGGAAGAAAGTGAGATCCAGAGATGTTAAGTAACTTTCCCACTTTCCCATAGCTAGTAGGCAGCAGACCTGGGATTCAGACCTATGTTCCTGAACCCAGAGACTCTATTCATTCGCTGTTTCATCCAAAAAACTCTTTACTGAGCACCTACTGTATACCAGGCACACGTCTAGATGCTTGGGCTACAGTGGTGACCAAAATGAGCAAACATCTCCACATTCACGACACGCATTTTTCCTCTGTCACGCTGGCACTCTAAAACTGGTGGCACCAATGAGACGGACAACAGGACTGCAGGGAGCCCAGCCAGCCCAAGGACACACACCAGCCTCAGAAGGAAGGCAGCAAGACTCACTGGCCAAGGCCAACCCATAGGCAGAGCTGGAGGCTGACGAAGACCGTGTCCTGCCTGCTGGGAAGGGCAGGGTGAAGTTGTTCAGCACCTGTGGCCAGGCTGGGCCAGGACAGGGAGGGAGAGGCAACCTGGAAACGGCAGGTCACAAATCTGTCCTCCCGCCACCTGGAGCCCCCTCCCCACCCTGTTCTCAGCCAAGCACAGAAGCAATCGCTCAAGTTTACGAGGTGCCGCGTGCGAGTTGCAGACCTACCATCATCCGTAATGGGTTGTTGTTTTTATTTTCCATTTATAGGGGAGCCTGAGTTACTACCTGTGGTCACCATGGCCATTAAACTGCTCCAGGGGCTGAGATTTACATATCGGCCACGTGACCTGCAACAAGCTTAGCGGAGAAAAAAAAGGGGGGGACGTTTACAGTCTAATTAGAGCTGGTGATTGATACACAGGGCTGGCAGAGACCAGCCTCGTCAACCCCAAGAAACCCAGAAAGCCCCCACCCACGATGCATTCCCAGGTGATAAGCAGAGGGGATCCTGGGTCCCGTGCGCTGGAAGGAAATCCCACAGATAAGAAAAAGGGCTCCGAACCAGTGGGCCCCCTTTCCCCCCTGGAGTGGCCCGGGAGTGCTGGAAAGAGGGTGGGGAGGAAGCAGGGTGGGAGGGCCTTCACTCCTCTCCACCACTGTGTCCAATTAATGCAGTAATTAAGTCTATTACCTGCACAAAGGTTGCTGACAACCAGTTAATAACACGCTGCACTCTCCACCGCTTTCATCCCAAGATCTCCAAACACGTTATAAATAATTAAATGCTATTATTTAGTGATTTGTGTAATCAAAGAACTTTACAGCCATCTTTTTTTTCTTTCACTGCACACGGCTCAGCACCATGACCCTCGATGAGGAAACTGAGGCACAGAGAGAGGCCAGGGGAGTTGGCTTAGGTCACGTGACACCTCGCCATGGCTCTTGGTGCCCACCCACGTCCCTCCTTCCCTACCGACCAGCCTTCAGCCTGACGGCTCTCCCGGGCACAGTGATGCAAGTGTTTCCCGCTGAAGCCATCTGCATTCCCGCTGGGGCAGGTGGAGGGACCCCACAGAACAAACCAGATACCTCTCGTCCTGGCCTCTGCCTTGACCCCCTTTTGCCGTTTGAACCGTCCGTATTGAACCAAGTCACTAAATTGTGCCCCTTTTTCATATGGTTTACCAGAGGGGCAGGTTTTGATCTTTACAAACAAAGTCCAAGTTTCCACCGAGTGTCCAAAGCCATCTGGGGTCACTTAGATGCCGCCTTCTGAAAGCTATCTTCTATGTCCTATGACTATCACGCGTGAGGAGCAAAATTCGCACACGTGCAGGACCTTCCATCTAAAGCAACATTTCATTACCCTATGCCATTGGGGCTGTAGAACTCAAGCCAGGACCCACTCAGGCCAAGGGCTGTGGGAAGCTGACAACATAAGCCTAAACCGTGGTAGCCCCCCTGCCCGACCTGGTCCAAGGCCCAGGGTAGAGTTAAGTAATTAATCCTCCCACAGCGCGCCTTGGACGGACCTCCTCCGGGATGCGAGTATTATAGATCATTTTGATTACTCACCTGTCTCCTCCATCAGCCTGAACTTCTTATCTCAGGATCTTTCCTACAGTTTCCTAATATTCTGAACAATGCTGTGTGGTAAATATGATTATCCTAAATTTACAGACTAGGAAACTGAGGCTCCTGATTTACCCAAAACCTCATAGATCGTTGATGCCTTAATCATGATGAGACTCGGTTTCTTCAGCCCTAAGTTTGCTGTTCTGCTCACAGCCCTCCGGACCCACCATCCAGTCCACCTGACTCACGGTCAGAGTAGTCAATCTGACTAACTCAAGCTCACTCCTGCACCGGAGCTGTGGAGGACCAAGGCCACATCCAAACTGCAGAGCAAAAAGGGTAACTGGCAAGTAGCCATCTCAGACATCCCAACCAGAGTATTTGGAGGCGAAGGAGCTTTCTCATTATCATAATTGCCAACACAAATACAATTGCCTAGATCGTGTCAGCTTTCTTCATTGCCTTGAAGACATTTAGCTGTATCTGCACGTAAGTGAAATTATAGCACCTCTTAGCCAATCATCTGGTCTATAAAGATGAAGCAACCGTGTCTTGTCTGTGATCTGTGCCTCATTTTCATTCGGCACACGTTTATTGGGTACGAGGGATGTGCCAAGCCCTGTGCTGGATGGCAGGATAAGTGCATGACTGAGACAGTCCCCACCCTTGGAAAGTGCCCAGTCCAGAGAAGCCACAGGGTACAGCTCCCAGGAGGAGTGCACTGAGGCAGGTGGAGAAAGACAGGGAAATCACACAAGCCCAGGGCACACCAGTCACGATTACGATGACGATGAAGCTAGCTACCAACTCTGAAGCCACCAGACACAATAAAGGGGACAGCGAGGGTTTAGGTTTGTGTCTCCCTCCTCAGAGCCTGGCATGACCACCGGTAAAATCTTCCTATAATAAATAACTAGCAGTCCTCATGGGTGGGAGCCTAATGGGATACTAGGTGCCGGCCATTCTGGCCTCACACGGCTGCTCGGGCTCCCCTGTTCGTCTCCGTGATCACGTTCTGTCTGGGTTGGAGAGGACCCCGTTCCCACTAAGGGGACACATTATCGGGTGCCCCGGCAAACCAGGGGTCATTCCTCACTTAGGGTGAAGTCCAAGAGCATCCTATCCAGGTAACTCAGGCCCCAGTCATTCTGAGGTTAGATTGCCTGTTAGGCAGTCGAGCAGTGGACGAAGTTACCTAGCTCCTTCAAGTAAGAAAAGCACCCTAGCGCCACGCCTTTGTTAATCAGACGCCAGCCTGCAGCGGACTACTGGCCATCATCGTTCTGCTGCAGAGTTCATTGAGAAGATTAGAATTCAACATGTAATTTGATTGCAGGAATGCACTGGTATAGACAGAAGAGCAGAGTAATTGAGGACTGCCATCCCTGCTCCCTGTTAGATGGGCCTTGAGAGAGACAATAAGTCCCCAGATAAGTAAATCCTTTGACAATAATTATGGGTGTCCATTAATGGGTCAGACCCTGTGCTGGGCCTTCAGAAGCAGATGAGGGCAACACACTCCCTCTCCTTAAGGGGCTGATGCCGGATGGGAGGAGAGTACAGCCACGGTTAGCAGACCATCCTAGGAAAGGACATGAAAAATACAGTGCCAGGAACTGGGGAGGCACAAAGGAGGGCTGCAAATTCTATCCACGGAATCTAAAGGCTCCAGAGAGGATGTGACATTTGGGATGGGCTTCAATGAAACAAGCAGATCATGAAATAAATGAGAAGCGAACCTTGAGACATGCCACATCAGGTAATGCTGACATTCGTGATTATACAGTCAGGCTTTGTGGGATTATAGATCAGGCCAACTCTACTTTGGTGATGGGGCCGGATTGCTCTAATCTCTCCATTCCTCACTTTCGCCATCTACAAAACACCATTATTCTGATCATTAAATTAGACCATCTAAGGCTAAGCACCTGACACAGAGTCTGGGAACGAGTGTCCAAGAAACGTCGGCCATTATCATGTACGGATGGAAAAGTGTGAAGGAGACGAGCAAGCCGGTGAGGCTTGAGGCTTTAATGCAAAATGAAGGGTAGGAACTGTCCAGTTTAGTACGTTGACATTTATCCCAAAGTCAATGGTAAAAATGAAGTCATCTCTGACCTGGACTCTGCCACGCTGGATTAGATCAGAGACCACAGACAGGCCTGGATGCGGGGCCATCAGAGATGAGCCATTGACCTTGAAGTTTATAAACGAAGATGAAGAGAAGACAAGGGATCCTGAAGATATTAGGTGGTCAGTTTTATGTCTCGACTTGGCTAGTCTACAATACCCAGTTATTTAATCACACACTAATCTAGAAGTTGTGGGGCGCCGGGGTGGCTCAGTCGGTTAAGCGTCCGACTTCGACTCAGGTCACGATCTCGCCGTCCGTGAGCCCGAGCCCCGCTTCGGGCTCTGGGCTGATGGCTCGGAGCCTGGAGCCTGCTTCCGATTCTGTGTCTCCCTCTCTCTCTGCCCCTCCCCTGTTCATGCTCTGTCTCTCTCTCTGTCTCAAAAATAAATAAACGTTAAAAAAAAATTAATCTAGAAGTTGCTGTGAAGGTATTTTGCTGATGTGATTAAAGTCTAAACGGTTGACTTTAAGTGTGGGAGGTGCTCCTGTATAATTTGGGTGGGCCTCATTCTAGGTGAAAGGCCTTAAGAGCAGAGCTCAGATTTCTCTGAAGAAGAAATTCTGCCTATGGACAGAAGATCTAGCCCATGTCCAAGTTCCAGCCTGCCCTACGGATTTCGAACCTGCCAGGCCAGCCCCAACCATCACATCAGCCAGTTCCTGATAACAAATCTTAATACCTATCTGCTCTCAGTTCTGTTTCGTTGGTTGAATCCTGGCTGATACAGTAACTGATTAAAAGTAGGGGTAAAAGAAACCACATCAGTCCTAAAGATTCTTCCCAAAGCCCTGGACACACGATTCCTGCCTCATCCTATGCCAAAGTCCATAAAAATCTCCCTTTTATGCGGCTGCCTTTTCTGGAGAAGGCAACATTCCCGCCTTGGTTGGCAACTCTATAGAGCAGATCACGGAAGTTCAGCCTTATCAACTCTGACATATGGATCACGCTCCTGGGTTGAGTTTTTTTTTGTTGTTTTGTTTTGTTCTTCATATATATAGTTTTATATGGTTTCTTTTATGTTTTAGGCTGAGTCTTTGATCTCCCCAGGAAAAATCTTCTCCCCCCTGGAGTTCCTTTTAATCTACGAAAATCACTGACCACAGCTGTGGACCGAGAAGGGTTCTGCAGAGACACAGGCCAAGCCGAGTGAGAGAGTGTGGACCCAGATAACGTGGAACAATGTGTTGCTTCGGGGCCCTACACGTGTTGGGAACTTTCTGCAGGCCTCCCAACCCCTGGGTTCAAGAACGTGTGGCTGATGAATGGGCAGGGGGGACAGAGTCTCTGTTCACCGTACGAGGCTTGGCTCAGATACCCAACTTCTACCCTGGCTAAGCCTGATCAGGCACGCACCCCCCTCCCCATTCTATTTAACAATTGAGGAAAATGAGGCCCAGAGAGAGTCCAAGGTTCCGTTCCCTAGAAGTAGAACTGAGACAAAGGATCCTGTCATCCTGACACAATTTTAAACTTAAAGAAAAGTTTCAATAATTGTGTAAGAAGGTCCCATATGCCCTCTATCCAGACTTGCCAATGTTAGAGACATCGTGTACCTTTATCGCTATATATGTCACTGTGTACGTCCTAAGCACTAGAACATTCTTTTATATAATCATGGTGCAGTGATCAAAAACACAAAATTTAGCATTGTTTCAATGCTACTACCCGTGCAGCCCATATTAAGATTTGGTCGATCATCCCAATACTGTCTTTTATAAGCTATTTATTCTTCCTGGTTCAAGATCCCATCCAGGATTATGTGTTGCATTTAATCATTGTGACTCTTTAGTCTCTCTTAAGTGGAAACGTCATCTAAATCTTTCTTGGTCTTTCTCAACCTTGACATTTTTGAAGAGTATTGGCCAGGCACTTTGTAGCATGTCTATCGGTTTCGGTTTGTCTGGTTGAAAGCGTTCCCAGGAAGAAAGCATCCCCAGGTAGTAAGAAATAGCAACGAGAAACACCGAGGTCAGCACGGGTGCACAGGCAAGCAGAAGACCCCTGCAGGCCGAGTCTGGCTCAGACCCCAGGGAATCTCTCCAACAGCGTCGTCACACCTCAGTGTTGTCCTAATTGGGGGACCAGCTACAGAAGATATACCCCCTGTGGCCAGCGGTCACATTCAGCTCCAGTTCTCCATGCACGCAGGCTCGGGCAACTTCTGCAGCCAGAGGGCATACGTGTTGGCTACCGGCCGGTGTGTACAAAAAAACAGTAAAGGGATCTGGGGGGACACAGTTGGCACAACGACAGTGTTGCTAGAAAGAGTTCGACTTACCCAGAATCACAGAGCTGCTAAGGAACAGAGCTAGAATTTTGGCAAGCTCTGTGCCACTGACCCATACTCCATCACCTCTCTGGAGAACTACAATCACGCAGGAGACAGTGGATCCCACATCATGACTTAGCTGGAGAAATGAGATATTAAAAATAATTGAAAGCAGGGTCACATTGTCTCTCCATTTTGGATTGCAGGCAGTTGGTTATTATTTGACCTTTGTCTGTTATGTTTACATGCTGTTCGATGAGTGTATATTCACAGGACGACCGGTAAGAGAAGTATATTCACGTGACGATCGAGATGCAGATACTCGTGTGTCCACAGGGAGCACAGGTGGCTGGGAAGCCCGGCGTCTGAGAGCTTGGGCTCTGGGGCTGGACTGCTGGGTTCGAGCTCTGGCTATGCCAGTCACTAACGCAGTCACCTCTCAGAATAGCTTCTCAGCATCTGTAGGGAGAGTAACAGTGCCAGCCCAGGAGGTTGGGTGAGAATTAGATGAGACACGGTTTATTAAATTCTCAAGATAGGGCCCGACACATGGCGAGTGCTCTATAAATGTTAACTGTCTTATTAACATCTCTGACTGACCCACGGGGTGTGACGGGTCTGCCCTGCCCTCATCTGATTCACCTTTGTCCCCACCCCCTCTCAATCTCTGTCCAGCAGGGACCTGCCTCGCACACAGTGGCCACCGACAAGGGTTCCAGAGGGGGCTGGTGAGAACAGTGAGAGTATTCAACCATGGGTCAGCTAAGACAAAATTGGGGTCAAGGGGATAGAACCCATAAGAAGAAGCTCTAAGGATGTGGAGAAGTGTGCGGGTCATACCCGAGATGCCACCACCATTCTCCCATGGACTGTTCCCCACAAGCCACCTGCCTTCTCCCAAGCACACCAGGCTCCTCTGCTCTGTACCGTTGCACAAAGTTTCCTGTTCCCGTCAGAAACTTCCCCACGGTGGTCAGCGGATTCTAAGACCGCCTTCGGATCTTTTCCCTTTGTGACTCTTCCTTTGAGTGTGGGCTGGACCTAGTAAGTTGCTTCTCCTGGGAAACATGAGGGGATGTCACTTCTGAGATTAGGTTATAAAAAGACGGTCTCATTCACCCTTTCTTGCTTTCATGTTCTGGTGGAAGCCAGCTTCCATGTTGTGAAGAAGGAACGGAGGGACGCCTCTGTGACCAACAGCCAGTGAGGAAGAGAGACCCCGAGTCTGACAGTCCAGGAGGAATCAAATCCTGCCAACATCCACATGACTGAAACTGGAAGGGTATTCTCCTGCCGGCTGAGCCCTCGAATGAAACCTAAGAACCAACCAACACCCTGATGGCACCCTGAGCACAGGACTCCGGTGATCCGTGCCCTGACTCCTGCCCCACAGAAGCTGTGACATAATGAATGTGTGGGTTGTAGGTCTCTAAGTTTGGGTTAACCTGTTACACAGCAATCAATAACTAATACACATACTTTCAACCTGCCGAAGGCATATTCACTCAGGTATCACATATCCGGGGGGGTCTTCTGTGGTTTCCTATCCTTGACCCTGGCTGGGCTAGGCAGCCCTCCTGAGTGGTCCCACAGTTTCTACCTCACGGCCTCAAACACATTATACTATACTTTTCTGGTAATTTATCAGCCCTTCCCTCTGGAATATGAGTCCTGGGCAGCCATAAGCTGTGTCTCATTCATCTCTGTCACCCCTAAAACAAGCCCGGTGCCTAACTTACTAGGTAATGATAATACCTCATATTTAATGAGCACTTACTATGTGCCAAAATCATTTTGCTTTTCAAACTCAATCTCACTGAAGTCTCCAAACAAGTATCATTAAGTCCATTTTTACTGATGAAAAAAAACCAAAACAAAACTGAGGTTCAAATGCTTGCCCAAGGAGCTAATACGTGGCAGAACTAGTACTTGAACCCAAGCCATGTGGCTCTAGAGTTATGACTCTGTACAGTAGGCGTTTGTTGACTGACACCCAACTAAGGACCTGCTATGTGGCCACAGGATTGACAACAGACCCAATATGACTGGCCCTTTGTGTATCTGCCACACAGAGGAGCGAGAGCCCCACAAAGTTCTAGAGATCAGTAAGGAATAGCAAAGTCAAGACTGAGAACAGCTGGGTTTGGATTTCCTGGAAAGCCTGGGCCAGAGGCCAAGACAGAATCCAGGGAGCAAAGCTGAGTGGTTGTCAGGTCAACAAGCCCATGGAGCCAGGAGAGGACACAGCAGAGGCTGGGGGTGGGAGATAGCCATCTGGGAGACCCGTATCTCTGAACACTCATGAGCACTTCCCCATGCAATCAATTCCTCTGACATTTATTGAGTATCTACTATGTGTCAGATACTGTCTAGGGTGGGGGCTATCGCAATAAATGCATGAGACAAAAAAAAAAAAAAGAAAAATCCCTGTCCCTGTGGAGTTTACATTCTAGTGGGTAGGGAGAGACTGGCAGACAATTAAAGCAAATATAGATTTTATAAAGTAGAAGATTTTAAATGCTATCTAAAAATAAAGCGAGAAAAGTGGGAGGCAGGGCAGGAGGGGAGATGTGGACACGTTCCATGGAAGGATGTCGCCTGTGAAAACGTAAAGAGCTTGGACGATAAGAGTTATTAGCATCGCGATTCCCACTGTGAGAAGGTGGAGGGTCTTAATTTGTTCTAATGTTGATTCTGCATGCTTTGGAGGGGGATGTCCCCTATCTTTAGTATCAGGATTTAGTGAACCAAGCTCGTGAGTATTAATCTGGGTTGGTTCCAGCAGAAAACAGATTTCCAAGCCGTGCGAGGCACTCTGGTAGGATACAGGCGGCCATAAACATCCGAAGAGGGCATCTCTGCGGGTACGAAGACCAGGGAGCAGGTGGAAAGAAAGTTTCGGGTTCCACCTAACTCAGTCGGCTGGACACAAGCCAACAGCTGGGTCTTTGTGTGATGACAGATCCAGAAGCCACCTCTAATCCCCTCGGGCAGTAGGGGTGCGGGTCAGAGGAACAGAGGCAGAAGCGGAGACCTGAAAATGGACAAACACACCGAGGCAAGGGATATCAAGGCCTCCCTGTGGCCTTCACCGGGTGCCCACCGGCCGTGCGAGTGGAGGTTCAGCCCCCGCTGGAGGTTCGGTTGGGACCTCGGGCAGCTGCTGCTTCTCAGGTCAGGACGGATCCTCCAGACGCGGGCTGAGCCTGCAACCAGCATCGCCATCCAGCTCCTGAATTCTCGCCACGTTCTGTGACAGGCGCCACGCAGGGCTCGCAGACTGGGACTTTGTATGGTGGCCGAGTCGCAAACCCAGCCTCGTCCTTCTCCAGCCTGGATCTCTTCAACCACCCCATCAAGCCCATTGCACTGCACCTTGCACCTTGCACTCCAGGTAGGGCGCCAGAGGCCCCCACGCCATGCCAGGTTTGTCTCGGAAATACATGGTTGCTTCCCCCCCCCCCCAGCAGTCCCTTTCTTGTCACCAGCAGTGTCCTGGGCTGACTTCTAAATCCCCTAATCCTGAGAGCACCTTACTAAGGACCTGCACGCAGGTGAGGCGACTGCCACTACAAGACAGCAGGCAACCCAGTAAAGGAAGCTCGCAGTGGATTCTGAACCACATCCAAGCGATTCGGACCCCTGCTCCCCCACGAGGCTATGCAGCCTCCAGCCCATGCTCCTCGTCTGTCAGATCGGTCCAGTCACGCCCACCTGATCCACGTGCCGTGAGGTTTCAGCGAGAATCTGCAGAGCCCTCAGAACAGGCCCTGGACCACCAAGTACAAGGCAGCCGGTGGTAGTTATAGACGTGGCGACAGCTCTCCGCCCTCCTGAGAAATTCTGCTCATTGCTTTGAGAAGTCGCGGGAAGGACACCCGTAAATTTGGAACCCTTAACTCCTGTTCCCCAAAAAGGAAGCTGCCCCCCAGCTTCTGAGCTCTTGGAGCTTTCACCCAGCAGGCGCTCACTCGTGAGAATCAGGGCGGCACACACAGCCAGAGCGTTTGTTCAAGAATTAAAAGTCGGCCCGTATGGCCCTGCTATTAAACTCCCTGTGGGTGAGCCGGGTTAACGGTGGGGCCTCGTGTGATAAGCCATTAATCTCCACGTGTAATGCAAGAGCCGTACAACTCACTTCAGCCCTAATCTCCCATGAGTTACAGCCTCTTCTGTGATTCATAAAACAAATCAATCACACCTCCCAGGCTCTCATCTATTTATTACTGCTTTTTAAATGCTCGGAGAGAGAGAACTTGGAGGGTGTTATTCATCCTTCCCCAGCTCAGCCGACCTCTGCATGCTGCAGGAAAGCAGACTCTATCCCCCTTCCTGGGGTCACAGGCCAATGTTAGTTGCGTTCTAAGGCTCACAAGGAGCTGGTGATTCTTAGCATCCTTAGGGGCTGCAAGGAGCCTCCCCATCACTCTCCATAGGGGCTGGGTGCACAGACTTGACTGGGTGACAGTTCCCAACCCAACAATAAAATGGTCGTTTCCCAAGCACTAAGTCCAAGGGGAGGGGGGAGTTGTTAGGCAGCGGTCAGAACTGTCAGGGGGAACACGGCAGTAGCTGGACAAAAGGGAAGCACTCATTCTGTGCCTGCTCTTTGCCAGTCACCTTGCCGATGTGTTTTCCATCGGTCTTGACCAAAAGCCAACAAGGTGGCTGCTATTGTCCCCACTTTGCAGAAGAGGAAACGATGGCTGTGGAGGGCAAGGCCACACAGCAAAGCCAGTATCTGCCAGGGAAACCCAGCCCAGCCCACACCCCGTCCCTCTGCCCACCCCGACGGCTAACCAGCCTCACCCGAGTTCTCTGAGCATTTCTGCTACTGCGCCTGACATTCTCAGCATTGTAGCAATTTTACCTGAACAATCTGCTGACATTGGCCCATTGGCAGTGGGCGTGGGGGGACCGTGAAGGCCGTGGCTTCTTGACCACAGGTTCAGGAGCTTGACAATGGTAGACGCTCCCCTGCAGCTCTCAAACTTAGGGTCTCGGAGTCAAGCTGGCGTGGGAAGGGCCAGGATCCCCAAGGCTCCCTCTGCCAGTCCCCCGCAATGGAGATTCTGCAGGGAGCAAGCACAAGGCAGGCAACCACAGGGGCAACCACAGGGCTCACCCTTGGCCCCATGAGCCCTGGAGATCACAGCGCCCCCTTCTCCCTTCCAGTAATGTTGGCCAGCAGACCCAGGCGACAGGCTGGTGGGTTTCATTTCCTAGTCTTCCCACAAGGAAGTTGCTCAAACACAAGGCTTTGCAAAACCAAGGTCCAGCCTCTCGGCCCTACACTGTACAATCCCTGCAGACAGAAGCTCTAGGCAGGGACTTTGGGTAGGGGGCAGCTTGGCCACTCAATGTCCCTCCGAAGTGGAAGAGGACATGGCAAGACGTGAGCCATCAGGCGAATCCCCGGCCCGATTTAGATGGCCCCAGATCCCACAGTCTCTTCCCCACCCTCCAGCCAGAGGAGCCTTAAAAAACTTTTGTTAAGTTTATTTATTTATATTTTGAGAGAGAGAGAGAGAGAGAGAGAGAGAGAGAACAAGGGGGGGGGGCAAAGAGAGAGGGAGAGAGAATCCCAAGAAGGCTCTGCACCGTTAGCACAGAGCCCGACTCGGGGCTAGAACTCATGAACCATGAAGATACAACCTGAGCCAAAAGCAAGAGTCGGACGCTTAATGGACTGAGCCACCCCGGTGCCCCAGAGGAGCCTTTAACATCAGTGAACCAGATCACATCCCGCTTCCCCAGATTAAAACCCTCTAATAGTGTTCCCCCCACTCTGGGGTGGGGGGGGCAGGCGGAAACCCAAACTCTGTCCCTTAGCCCAACCAAGACTCCAGCTTGAGCTTCACTGGGGTCTCCTACAGGCACCACAACCTAGAGTTTCTGACTCAGAGGCTCAAGAATGCACATTTCCTTCAAGTTCCCAAGTGACACCGAGGCTGCCCGTCCAGGGGCCACACCTGGAGAACCAGGATCCAGTATATTTCGTCTCATGCTCACTTATTCCTGATCTAACTTGCTCACCATGCCCAGGCCCTAGAGACCCCCATGAGGATCTATAAACCCCCCCAGAGGATTTCTTAGTGTCAGAGCCCTCCCGCTCAGGATACCCTGGACTCTTCCCCCCTGGCCCAGTCTCCCCAGTCCTGGATTCTTCTCATCCTCCCGGGCTCTGGGTAGTCCCAGCCCCTGCTCCTCACTCCCCACCTGCCTAAGGATGCTCTCACCTTGGTGCCTTGTGTCGCGGCTTCCCATCCACTCGCTTCTCAGCACCATCCAGCATGCAGCGGAATCGCAAGGCTCTGTTGATTTGCTGGGCTCTCTCTGTGAACATGTGTGAGTTTTCTATCTCGGCCTTTAGACTGTGGACTGCTTCCATCCAGACTCTGTCTTAACACTAACCCAGCACACAGCTCAGTGCCTGTCACACAGGGGGTGCTCAGAAATGTGTGTTAAGGGTCGCCTGGGTGGCTCAGTCGGTTAAGCATCCGACTTCGGCTCAGGTCATGATATCACAGTTCATGGGTTCAGGCCCCGCGTCAGGCTCTGTGCCGACAGCTCTGAGCCTGGAGCCTGCTTCAGAGTCTGTGTCTCCCTCTCTCTCTGGCCTTCCCCCGCTCTCGCGCTGTCTCTCTCTCTCAAGAATAAAATAAAAATATTTTAAAAATAAAAAGAATCTGTCCCTCCCTCTCCCTTGACCCTTTCTCCTGCTCATGCTCTCTCTCTCTCTCATTCTCTGTCTCTCAAATTAAAAATATATATGTGTGTTAAATAGATGCTTTGCCCTCTGTGATTGTCATGGCAACCCTGTTAGAAAGGGA
The DNA here is from genome assembly GCF_018350155.1 of Leopardus geoffroyi. NCBI lineage: Eukaryota > Metazoa > Chordata > Mammalia > Carnivora > Felidae > Leopardus > Leopardus geoffroyi. The sequence goes on along the minus strand of NC_059336.1, from coordinate 19,563,316 downwards.
GCATTAAGCCCATTTTACCGATGAGGAAACAGAGGTGTAGTCACATGCCCCAGGCCAAACGGGTATCGAACCCAAGTCTGTGGACTCCAAAAGTCTTAGCTGACACTCTGCATATCCTGGTGGGAGAATAAAGGGGCAGGGCCAGGACCCACGGGTGGGGGGAATGGTCTGAAGTCAAGGTGCCAGAGAACGAGAATGGGCGGGCAGCAGGAGTCAGGCTGAAGAGGCAGGCAGGAAGGTCAGCTGGCATGGCCTCCCCATGGAGTTCTGGAAGCCTGCCCTGGTGCACGGCGGCAGAGGGCAGGGGGGGGGGGGGGGCTGTTATCCTGACTTTAGGCGTGAAGGTATTTCCACCCCCACCCCCCTACCGGCGTGCTTCTCCTGGTCTCTCATTGGTCTGGGCAGTAGGTGGGGCAGACCGCGAACACCGGGAAGGGGCCAGGTTCAGGGCAAAGGCCGTTGCAGGACCTGAGGTGGGGAGGAGCAGAGCTGAGACAGGCTGGGAACAGGGACGCTGGAAGACATCACCATGGTCTAAACTAGTTCCAAAAGCAGAGTTCCGCAGTCAAAGGTCTTCAGCTCCGTGGCATGGATCTCACAGCCAGCTGTTCACTGACCGCCCTGGGCTTGCTCCCAAGGGCTGTGCTCCAGGGGCCGGGCTCCCTCCAGGACTGCAGCCTGGCCTGGGGCCCACAGCTGTGTGGTGGCTGGAGGTCTTCTCCCAGAAAGCCTGGAAGGAAGGAACCCCCCACCTGAGACTCTGAGTGGGCGGAGGGAGGGAGGGAAGGAGGCGTGGTTCCTGCCTCAGGCTCCCCAGTCTGAGCACCAGCCCACATCGGAGCAGGGACTGCAGAAATGGGGCACAGGCCGTGAGATTCGGGCTAAAGGAGCTCCCAGATTAGAGGCTGGTCAGAGGCAGAGGTGATAGGCGGGTGCACAGATAATCCCAGGGCCCCCTGAGAAGGTAGATGCCTCTAGAAGGCAATGCATTCTCTCAGAAGCGGTACAGAGATCTGTTTCTCCCTCTTAGACCAATTCAGAGGCCATGTCTACTAACAAGGGCCAAGGAGCTTTGGCCTAAAGACAAAGAATAGATCTGAAAAGGTGCTGCTCATTGCCTCTGTGTGTGTGTGTGTGCATGTGTGTGCAAGTGTGCATTCACAAAACAAAGGAAGCAGGTGGTGGGTGGGACAAACATTGCACCCAGCTAAGATCTGAGCAGACTCTACGGTGGCCCGTAAGGAGCAAAGTGAGTCCAAATCCACCATGAATCAGTCCAGTGATGTCTACTGAACATTACCATACGCCAAGCGTTGTCTGGGGTGCTCGGGACACAGCAGGAAATGGCACAGGCGTGAGGCCCGGGCTCCGTGAAGCCCACAGTGCCGTTGGAAGTCCAGGTGACAGGTGCATATCAGCTGAATGCCACAAGTGGAACGGCGAGCGAGTGAATGTACCCCAGGAGACGCCTCCAGTCGGGGGCATCAGAGAGGCCTCCCCGAGGAAGCGCGATTTCAGAGGACTGTGGGAGGATGAGTGGAAAGTAACCAGGAAAGCAGCAGGGATGCAGGACAAGGGGCCCACGTCTTTCGGATGAAGAACAGAGAGCAAGAGAGAACAGGAGGTGGCTTTAGATGAAGCCAAGACAAATTGGAAAGGATCTCAAAGAAATAGAAGTAGTAATTATTACTCTAGAGCACACACTCAAACTAGTTTAACAAAATGTTGCCGTAATTATATCTACCTTAATGAACAGATAAAAACAGTTTGCAATTAGTTCTGTAATTGGTTATGTGAAAAGAGATGTTTCTTTGAGTTCCAAAGCACATTGTCTCATAGACGGTTTATGAGAAAGCAGATGCTTCGAGTATAAAGCACGTTGTCTTAAAGAGCTGTCCTGCTCTAGTGTCCTGTGGACATCTTTTCTGCAAGGGCTCTGCAAAGGTAGACACCCTAGTCATTCCCAGAGTGGGGAAAAAACGTTAAAAAGAGGGGCAACTGGGTGGCGCGGTCAGTTAAGCATCCAACTTTTGGCTCAGGGCATGATCTCACCGTTGTTGGTTTCGTGAGTTCAAGCCTTGTGTCACGCTCTGTGCTGACAGCTGGGAGCCTGGAACCTGCTTCAGATTCTGTGTCTCCCTCTCTTTCTGCTCCTCCTCTCTCTCTCTCTCTCTGCCTCTCTCTCAAAAAATAAACAAACATTTTTAAAAAGTGTTAATGTAGATGTGAGTGACTTTACCTGTAATCGACAGAACAGGCTCAGGTCTCACTTCTGTGCCTCCAGAGGACTTTTTTTTTTTCTTTTAATCTTAAATGGAAATGCTTAATCTTGAGGGCAAAGAATGCTTCAGGGGGCCTCTGGACCCCCACTATTGTATTTAAAAGTGTGTGCATATTCGGGATATCCATTTCCTGAGGGAAGGAACCACAACTTTCAAAAAACCAAAGTAACACTACTCAAGGAGATTAACATTTGCAAAAACAATTCTTAGGAAGCACTGGGGCTCCCAGAGGCAAACTGCAGCCCACAACCTGTCTCTGCGGGGTGGAAAGAGCTGTGGGAAGAGAAGTCCCACTCTCCCCGCAGGCGCAGGCGCCTCTTTGGGGTCCATCTGAGGCTTGCTCCGTGAGGATTAAGGCTCACCAAGACTGCAGGCTGAGTCCTCCAAGAGTAAGAGAGAGCCTTGCCCCGGCCACACCCGTAGACATTCCTCCTTGTGGTCTGGCTGCCCCACCAAGATGAACTATGACAACACCACTCTGTCCCCAAAAGACCTACAGCCCCCAAACAGGATCCCCAGACAATCTTCAGTGTCACCCTGGGGCAACCAATGCCTTTGAAATCCACAGATATATCTTCATATTCAAGACCCCAAATATCGCCTCAAAATGGACCTGCTTAGACCTTATAAGCCCTGTCTGAATAAAGATCTGCCATAAAAGTGGCTAGATCTGTGCCGACCAAACCTAGCCCCCTATGGCTACTGAGTACTTGAAATATGGCTGGTCAAAATCGAGATGTGCTGAAGTTCTTTTTTTTCATGTAAATTATCTCAATAATTTTCTATTGATCATCACATGTTAAAATGATAATTATTTTTGGAGAATTGGGTTAAATAGAATGTATTACTAAAATTAATTCCATCTGTTTCTTTTTTTTTTTTTTTTTAATATAGCTCCTAGAAAATCTTAAACTGCACATATAGCTCACATTATATTTTCATTGTATACTCAGGTCTGGCTTATTCTGCTCTGTATGAGCATGTCTCCCCAAAACCAGGCCAGCTCTGCGGAGCCACATCGCAGCCCAGTAGACCAGCCGCCCCGGAGGGCCCCCCACACCTGCAGGAAACAGACCGCCCCGGGGGCCCCCACACCTGCAGGAACTCCCAAGCTTTTAACACTGGATCTAAAAGGGCTCATACCAGTCCCTGTGGTCTGGTCAGATTCACAGGCCTGAGCAGGCTGCTACCTGTCCCCAGTGCCAGCCCAACCCTGAACCCCAAAGAATTTTGCAGTCTTGTGCCAAACTGAGGAGATGGCCAGCACCCAGTGATGTGCACCCGCAGCTAATCACTTAACAGCAAGGGTCACTCGGGAACGGTGGCCAATTTCTTGGGTTGCCCAACAATGAGGGGTTTCCTGGGCACTGGGACTTCTCGTTTTAAAAAGAGGACAGCCCCGGGCAAACCATAGTGAGCTGGTCACCTGGACGCAGCCTCTGAGACCCTGATTCTCAGGCACCCCAGAGCAGACTGGCCTTCCCAGCCACCCACCAAGCCCTGAGATGTGTAAGGACGAGCAGAGCATGTGTAAAATCCCAACCGCTACAGGTGTCCTCTGAACCAGGTGAAAACCCAAGTTCTCAAGCCACACCCACTGCGGCAGCAGGAGGAGAACTGGCTGTGGCCCTTTGGCTATGCTTGGGGATCAGACTCCTCCTTAAATCGTCCTGCCTGGTGGAGCTGGCCTCGTGATTGATCAGCAGGCTTCCCTCCACTCCCTGGGGGCAGGGGGAGGGGGGAGGGGGTGTCTGCCTGGCTCCCGGCCTGCACCACAGGCGTGTCTGTGAGTCACGGGACCTGTCCCTTTCTCTCCTTCAGCTGGGTCCTGTTGGGCCACAGGCTGTGCCTCCACAGGCACACGGTGGTTGGGCTGCTTTGGCTGAGGCCAAGGAAGGGGCTTTCTGTCTTGAGTTCTGCTCACAGTCAGACATTACTAGCCCCGCGATCATCCAGCTCTCATAGTCTCCTTTCAACACATAACAGTGTCTTCCACGCCACACACTTCTCTGCTTCCCTGTGGATTTGGAGACCAGCGAGGCTGATTTCCCAGTGAAGAGAATGAGCAGAATTTCATTCATCCATTCAAACATTCACTGGGCTCCTGGCAGGTGCCAGGCATCGGAGCAGTGCTGGAAACAACAACGACCAAAGTGCCTGCGCTCGTAAGGCTACCGTCTCGTAGGGGAAACAAATGACAGAGGAGTCATTACAAAAAAATTGTACATGGGATGAAAGTTAAGGAAGGAGAAGACCCTAGTGTTATAAGAAGGCAAATCCAAGATCTAACCTAGTCTGAGCAATCATGGAGGACTTCCAAGGTGGAGGTGACCTTTGTGTCAAGACCCCCCAAAAAGCAGAGTTCATTTACCCTTAACGCTGTGTCCTTGGACCCTCAAGGGTAGGGAGTCAGTGAACAAACAGTGAGAACTGGAGTGTTCTCCCCACTGCGATGTTGGATTTGACTTACTTCTTGGCTGACACACTCAGGCCTCAGAGCAGGGACTAAGCTGTCCCCAGTCAGGACCACTTACTTCTAGGACCTAGGATGAGAGTCTTTTCAGGCGGAACCAGGGGCTCAGGCATGGCTGAGTAGGAAGTAACCTCAGGAACCAGCACAAAACTTAGATGTGGGTTTGGAGCCCAACCAACCTGGGTTTGAAGTTCAAGGTCATCGCTCACTATTCTTACATCACATCTCTGAATCTGTTTCCTCATCTGTAAAATGGAGGTCAAATGGCACCTCTTTCATAAAGTTGTGAGAATTTTAAAAGACAGTGAGTATGTGGGGAGAGCTTAGTGTGGTCTCCATAGTAAGTACTGGATAAAAAGTGAGATTTCCTGCTTTAAGTTATTAATGCTACAGTAAAAAAAAAAAAAAAAAAAAAAGATGCTACGTGCTGTGAGAACTGACTGCCTCCTATCATTTATCTTACAGTAACAATTATTTAAAAGAAACTCAAACTGGCAAAACGCCACATTGTGTCTCCAGGAAGAAATATTGGAGCTGAGCCTGGAAGGGTGGATATTTGACTTGCAGAGATCAAGGCGAGGTTTGCAGGCAGAGGAGTATGAAGAAAGGCAGGAAGACCAGAATGGGTGGGGCCTAGGCAGGAGAAGCCCCGGGGCCTGGGAGGGGAGAGGGCAGGGTGGCTCAGGAGGGCCCCGTAAGGCCGTGCTAAGGAATTTCTACTTCACCTTGAGAGCAATGGCTAGACTATTGAAGACTTTGGAGGTAGTCAATGATTTGGTGGGGTTTGTGTAGGCAAAATGGGGATTGCCTGAGAAAGAAAAACACGAGGCAAGGGACCAAGGAGGAGGCTGATAGAAGCATCTAGAGCAAGACTCAGCGAATTTGCTCTAAAGAGCTACTCCAGACACCCCCATCACCAGCATGCTCAGTGCTACTTGATGGCCCCATGCCTTGCGATACATTCTTCCCTCTGCCTGGAATTTCAACAAAGTTACCATCCAAAATTAACCAAGTCATTCATCTCTTCAACTCATATTAATACATTAATCACTTAGTCTGTGTCAAGCTCATAATCCCCGTTCCCACATAATTAATCGTCTAGTGCAAGAGTCAGCAGGCTTTTCCTCTAAAGGGCTGGAGAGTTAATATTTTAGGCTTTGAGGGTCAACATGTCTCTGTCTCAAATACTTGACTCTGCTATTGTAAAGCAAAGTTGGCCATTGACACCGTGTAAATGGATGAGCCTGGTTATGTGTCAATAAAACTTTATTTATATAAACAGGCACTGGGCCAGATTTGGCCCGAGGGGGCTGATCGGCCTCAGTAGAAACATAATGTGAGCCACAAACTTGAGCCATGACATATTTAAATTACACATGGAATTTAACATTTTCTAGTCGGCACGTTTTAAAAAGTAAAAGGAAATGGGTGAAATTAATTTTATTATATTTTACTTCGTCCAATATATCCAAAATATTACCATTTCAAACCTGCAATTAATGTAAAAAAATCATTAATGAGATTTTTCTTATTTTTTATTCTAGATCGTTGAAATCTGGCATGCGTTTACACTTAGGGTACTTCACAATTCAGACTCCCCACATTTCCACCGCTTAATAGCCACCTGCGGCTGCTGGCCACCATATCTAGTAGAAGGGGGCTCCTGCCTAGGGAGTGATAAGGAGAGAGGACAGGACACTATCTGACATCAACTGAGGGCATGAATTAATTATGATTCACATCCAGTTCAGCCACTTGCTTGCTGGCTAATTTCAGACATGGTCCTTAACCAACCTGGTCTCTTTTAGGCCCAAAGTATCAAGTGGACGGTTGCCTTCAACCTCTGGGTTTCTGCCACCTCTCCAATGTACAGATTCTGGGATTCAGACTTTGCCAGAAGCGGTTGTCAACTTGGACTGTCTTTGCTAAAAAGCATCTTCAATAATACAATCATCTTGTCAAGATCAGGGTGAGGCTCTTCGCGAGGCTATCACCGCCATTCACCCCACCTGGGGGGGTTGGAGGATCCTTGTCTGTCTTAAGATGGAGAAGGAATAACAATCACCATCCCCAGCTTCCCGGGGGAGCTGTGACCCCCGCGCACACATGGGCACACATGCACAAGCACACACACGGGAACCCAGCTGTTCCCTCCCCGGAGTGACAGCTGTGATCTCCAGCCCATCAGGGAGCAGAACGTGGGAACAGAAATAGACTCCACCTGAGTCAGAGGATGAGTCAGAATGTTCTGGAGAGCTTCAGAAGGGAGCAGCAGGAGGGGCTGATGGTGGGGAAGGGAGCCAGGCCCCCAGGGGAGAGGGAGGGAGAATAGACTGCTTTCCTGGGCAGGGGGCCAAGGAAGAACATTCTAGAAGGAGTGGGGTCCACTGCCGCAGGCAACTTGTGTCCTGAAGGAGGGCCTGTGCTGGGTGAGGGGGTGGGGGGTCGGAGGGAGCGGCAGTGCAAAGTGGAGGGGCATTAGAAGGACATGGCTTTTGGAGGGCCAGGAAGGGAAAGATTCAGAAAGGGGTGCATGGGAGGCTACTTTGAGCACACAAGACACCCACAACGCCGACAACCAGCTCTCCTTCGTTCCAGACCCTTTCACTACAATAGTAGCATGTCATGAAACCTACCCTGCCAGGTGAGCTAATAACCCACGCTGAACTGGGGAAACCGAGGAAGAGGCGATACTGAGTATCCTACCTGGCCCGGCGTGGGCCCCTGCCCGTGGCAGAGGCCCTGCAAAGCCCACAGGATGGGGGTCCATGTGGCCCAGACTAATTCAGGCATACAGTCAGTGCTGGGGGCCAGCCATGCTGCCACATGGGGACCCCGAGAGCTCACCAAAACACCAGATCTAGGCGGCAGACTGGCAGAACCACATGGGAGGACAGGATGAGGACACCCTCACGAGAAGACAGGCTCCAGCAGGTCAGGGGCCACAGCCTCGAGTGACCTGCATCAGAAGCCTGACCCCAAGCCAGCATGGAGGGGTGTGCATTGGGCAGAGACACAAAGAGACCTCTGGAGTGTCCCCACACCACGGTGCTGGGTTTGATTTACCTCCTGGCTGACACACTCAGGCCTCAGCAAAGGACTAACTTGTCCCTAATCAGGACTGATTCTGGGGCCTGGGAGAGGGACCCTGAAGGAGGAACCCAGAGCCCCAGGCATAGGTAGAGGGCTGAGGAGGCAGAAATGGTGCCTCCAACCTATTCCCAATCTACCCGTTCTATGCTCGCTGTGTTCACATCACCCCCATATAACCCACCTTAGTATGGGGACCCCCAAAAGCAGAGCTTGAGACAGGGTTTTGATGCCAGTAATTGATTCGGGAGTTGATCCCCGGAAGCATGCGTGAAAGAGCAGAAGGAGGGAGACAGGAGGGAAGGGCCCACGCTGACCGGAGGGGACATTACTGAGGTCGTTATGGTAGGCAAAGGGGCTGGAGTGCACCAGGCTCTCTGAGAAGTGCACAGAAGTCTCCCTAGAATTTCCGATCTGAAAAACAGGAGGTTGGAGCCTTTATCCACCAATTTCCATCTCCTCTGGTTGAAGGTGGTCCCCAAGAGGACTCATTTCCTGCTGCCCCCGTGCCCTGTAGTTCTGGAGAAAGCCCTGGGGCAGAAGAAAGCCAGACACGGAATGCCTGGGATGGGGGGATCAGGCAGCACCCGGAATCAGAGTAGACACTGGGGACACCTGCCACGCCCTCCTATGTCTTCCCCGCGCACTTCCTATGAAATGCAAACCCCCTGGCACCCTCAGGTCTGCCCCCTGCCTGCTTTTCCAACATCCTCTCCCCTCACTCACTACACCACAGCTCTCTGTACCCCTGGACAGCCCTCATGGGTCTCCTTTCCCTTCCCAGAAACAACCACGCCTCAGGACTTCACCCTTGTTCTTCCCTCCACACCAAACTCCACGTGCTCGATGACGTGGTCGACACCTCCCGGTCCTTCAGGTCTCTGCAGAAACACCTGCTCCTTAGAGACGCCTCCCCTGACCTCCCTGCCAGAGGTCCATTCTTCTGTCACTCTCTTGTGGATGCCGGTGGTTTGCTGGTAAATGGGTTCACAACCGGCTCTCAAAGAGAAACAAAAGCCCTCACTTGTTGTCTTTGCCAGTTTTGGTTGAAGACTCCCATCACGGTCCATGTCACGCCAGCAGTGTGAGGTCACCGAGTGTGGTGTCAGGAAGAGAGGCACAGTGACACATCATTAGAGGGTCTGTCCACTGCATGGATACCACCAGAGTGAATAATTTCAAGCGCACAGATAAATAGTATAGGAACTAGGAAGTGATGCCGTTTACCTTTTTAACATCATTCATTCATTGTAAAAATTACAACAATGTAATGTTTCATAATGGCTATGTTTAACCACCAGCTCACAAAACTCCTGGATTTTTAACAGTTGTCTCTTGTGAGCTGAGAAGAGTCAGCTCCATAACCACTAGGTATCAGGGAGCCTGGGTGGCTCAGTCCGTTAAGCATCTGACTCTTGATCTAGGCTCAGGTCATGATCCCACGATTTGTGAGTTCGAGCCCCATGTCGGGCTCCACGCTGGCAGTGCAGAGCCTGCTTGAGATTCTCTGTCTCCCCCCCACCCCCACCGCCCCGCACCCCACTCTCTGCTCCCTCCCCTGCTCACTATCTATCTCTCTTTCTCAAAATAAATAAATAAATAAATTTTAAGAACACTGGGTATCACCCCATTCTTTCCTTCTGTGCATCTTTTAAGGTGTGTGACTATTTTTTCTCCTTGCTTTATTCTACTTATGCGGGCCCTCTCGAGTGTGGGTTCTGTGAGGGTGGAAGTTATGACTGGTTTATTTTCAGATGCGTCCAGCACAATGGCTAGCCTACAAGAGAAATTCAGGAAGCATTTGTCCAAAGAAAGTATTAGCGCATGAATGAATACATAAAGGAGGTCGATGGAGGTCACAGGGTTGGGATCGCTGCTGTGGACAGAAGAGGGAACACCCGCCTCGAGAGACCCACACTGAATCCCACAGAGCTTTTTGGGACCCTCCTTACGGGGCGTGGGGAGCAGAACAGGCCCAGAGCCTCCAGGCAGGACAGCCAGGCTGCAAGGTAGGAGAGGTGAATCTGGAATCACTGCTGTGGCCCCACTGGGGCTTCGTGCCCTCTCCACAGCTCAGCTGGCCCACGAGTGAGCACAGCCCTCAGACACATCTGGAGCTACCACAGTTCTCCGTCACAGCCCTCCCTAAGGGCCTTTGCACGGGAGAACTAAACAGGCCTGGTCTGCCCTGGTGTATCTGGGATCCCGGCCATTCACAACCTTTGTGCCAGCCGTCCCCTCCACGTAGGGTAGGCGAGGACTCCAGGAGGAACAGCAAACTCGGCTAGCCTGTGCCCGTTAGCTCTCCAGTGTGTGGCCCCCCTTTCGCCAGGCCCTCCAGCCTGGGCCTGCTGCTCTCGCGCACAAAGGATGCCTGGCTTCACCTATCTGTCTGCAGTTCCCGGCATGGCAGAGGATACTTGCAGCATGAATGGGCCAATGAGTAAGGTGGCTTCCCAGCAGAGCAAATGTGAATCAGAGGCATTTCCCACTCAGGCCAGTCCCCTGCCTGGTGCTGGGAAAGAGCACAGAGATGCCGGGCCCGCTCTACCCATAACTGCAATCCAGGGAGGAGGTTTAAGAACCCAGCCCCAGAGCCAGCCAGCCCGGGGTCACATCCCAACTCTTCCACTCCCCAGCTGGAACCGTCATTTCTTCATCTGTAGAATGGGAATACAATATTACAGGTGCTGGGAGGATTAAATGAAATGAGACAAGGAAGGGTCTTGCAAATTTCCTGGAACACTGAAAGAGCGCTTTGTCCCCGAAACTGCTCTACGCGCCGTGTAAATATCAACGCAGTTACTATCGTACTTGCTATACCTGCTTCCGACTGTGTTTTTTTCCTTTTGTTTGATCAGTTGGTTTGGTTTGATGCGAAGTTTTGCTGTGATTGTTATGGCTACAGAAGAAGTTTCTTCCTCTCCCTAAGCCTCAATCTTCTTAACTGCAAAATGGGGCACTGGATTAAATGGCCTCTGATCCAGTGTGTCCACTGCAGTCAAGCTGATTTCCCACCTCTTGGTTCACAGCAGCTGCTCACGCCTTTCTAAGTCCCCGGGTGCAGAGTCGACTCCCATCACAGGGGCCTGAGCGGGGATCCCAGCCTCTGTTGCCAGGAGGATATGAGAATTGTGGCCACTTTGCTCAACTGCAGGGGCTGGGGACCCACACGGCTATTCTCATCCCTACCTGGGCTGCTCAGTCGGTTAAGCATCTGACTCTTGATTTCGGCTCAAGTCACGATCTCACGGGTTCATGGAATCGAGCCCCACCTTAGGATCTGCACTGACGGTGCAGAGGACCCTGCTTAGGATTCCCTCTCTCTCTCTCTCTCTCTCTCTGCTCCTCTCCTGCTTGCTCTCTCTCTCAAAACAGAAAAATAAAAATCAAAAAAATTATAATAATAATAAAAAAGAAAATCCAACGCTGCCAATTCCATGCATTCTTAAGTCGATAAGCATTTATTGGGTACCAACTGTATGCCAAGGGCTGTGCAATGCTTTGGGAACAAGGTAGGGAACAAGACAAGAAGACTGTTGCCTGCATCCGCTGAGCTTAGTCTACTGCAAGAGACAGAAAAGAAACAAGTCAACAAATAAGAAACAAGTAGACTTCAGAAAGAAGAATCAAGGGCTATAAAGAGTATAAATCAGGTTAATAAGACAGAGAGTGGCTGGGAGGGGGGGGTCAGGGCGGGCCTTTCCGTGGAGGAATAATGATGAAACAACCAAAGGATGAGCTGGGGAGGGGCTAGGGGCTTGACCTGTTAAAGGAACAGGCCTGGGTGGCTTGAGTTCAGGAAGCACGGTGGCCCATGTCCACTGAGCTCATCAAGGCCGCAGGGCAGAGCAGGCAAATCAGCCTAAGGAGCTTGGATTTTCTTCTAGGTATTTTTGCCTGCACACAAGATCTGCTCCATAATTTGTGGGGCCGTGTGCAAAATGGAAATGAAAAGCCCTTTTTCAAAAAGTATTAAGAGTTTCAAGATGGCAACAGGAGAGCATTAAACCATGCACGGGCCTTTCTTTTTCTTTCTTTTTTTTTTTTACTGTTTATTTATTTATTTTTAAGAGACACAGAGAGAGAGAGCACACACCAGGGAGGGGCATAGAGAGAGGGAGAGAGAAAATCCCAAGCAAGCTCAGCACTGTCAGTATAGAGCCCGATGTGGGGCTCGATCTCATGAACCGTGAGATCATGACCTGAGCTGACACCAAGAGTCGGACGCTTAACCGACTGAGCCACCCAGGTGCCCCAGCACAAGGCCCCTCTAAGCATGGGGCCAGCCCTGTCGGGACAAAACTCTGTTGGCACTAACAAAGCCTTCTTTAATTCGACAAGTATGTATCGAGGGCCCAGAATAAGCCAGACGCTGTGCCAGGCTCTGAGAAAAGCGAAAAAGTGAACGATCAAACCAAGAAAGCCGCTCTGACCTTAACTTTTCCGTTAGATTTTCTCCACACACACACCAGGCCAGAGGGCTGACCCGCCGTCACATACTTGATGGTGGGCAGAACCACAGAGGTTCAGGCCATCCACTGAATTGGATTTGACTTGATTCCTTTGTAAGAACGGGATTGGTTATTACACATCTGCCATGTGCCTAGCACATGCACAAACCCCCACCACCCCCCGCTAACAAGAACCAAGCAAGGGAGACGAAAATTCAAGCTCGAAGAAAAGAATGAGTTTCCCCAAGTTCACACTGTTACTGGTAAGTGCGGGGCACGTTGACTGGGACCCAGTTCTCGTTGGATCCAGAGGTCCCATCTCGAAGCGCACAATCCTTACTCCCATGTACTGTGCGTTCCGGTGACTGTCCAAAGTAAAGACTGAGGTGCAAGCTTCAAGGACCTCGACAGGAAACGATGTCGCTTGAGGGTCTAACATATGCCAAGTCTTTCACCAAGCTCTCCATCAGAATCTTCTCATCTTTTCCTATAAATAACCCTTTGTGCACAGAGCGCAACTTCTCCGCTACCTCCTGGTGGGGAGACTGAGATGCCGAAAGGTTAAGTACCTTGTCCGGGGCTTCCCGGTCAGCGTGCCGTGGAGTTGGGGGCCACGTCAACCCATGTGGGTCTCTGCTGCTGTCCCGCTCTGCTCTGTCTCTGCTAAGGCCCTGCACGGTTCTTGCTGCCATGGAACCCCTGGCCAGTGGGTCATTTTCTTGCTGCCAAGGACAGAGTTCAGAAGTCCAAGCAGCCAGGCCCAGAGAGAAGGTCTGGGCTGGGGGGGGGGGGGGGGGGGGGCGCTGACCTGGTGTCAACATCAGGCCTGAAGATTGCTTCATGCCCAGCCCAAGAGGAACCGGAAAAAGTCTGACTTCTCCCCTAACCATGGGAAAGAGCTCCTTTTCTAAAAAAAGCAAGGCCAGGACCATGAATGTGACATGTCAGGCCCTTTCTGCTACAGTTTTTCCCTCTGTCTTGGCCTTCTGGGCAGCGGAGAGGGCTATCTTGAAAGAGGAAGGCTTGCTCACCCTTGGTTTTCTGACCAAGAATCTGAGGGACTTCCGTAAAGAAAGCGCCTGGCAGAAAGGTTCTGGGCCCAGGCGTGGCCCGGGAGCCTCAGCCCCTGCTCTGCAGTGCAACCTTAGCTGGGACCCTCGAGTCACGACTGGCAGACACACTTTTGTCCAGAAGGAAGCGCTGGAGAGGGGGCAGGGGCCTCCTGAGCCCCCGAACCTCAGAAAACCCAGGTAGCCCGACAAAATGGCCACACAGGTACAGGGGGCTGGGTCTGTCCCAACGCTGCTCTGAGGTGGCGTCCCCCACGGTCAGGCAGAAGCCGTGTCTGGGAGAGCCCAGGAGGAATCCCACACCACCCCTCAACAGTTGTGGGACCTGGGCCAGTCCACTAACCACTCTGGGCCTCCTAATCCCTATTTTCCCAAATTAAATGCTACAACCCAGATTAAGGAAAAGACACAAGTAATAGGGACATACATTTCTTGGTGTCAGGGACGTTGCAGAAGCAGAAGAGAGTAGCAGAAAGACGTATTGAGAGTTCACAGACACCACAGTGGAATCCACAGCCCAGATATCTGATTCTGGGGTCTGCGTTTCAAAAAGAAAGAACCCCGTGTCCTTTAATACCAGAATTTCCCATTCCCATTTTCTCACCGTTGATTTGTGTGACAGCTCCGTTCTAAGTCTAGTCAAGTCCCTGGACCCTAAAGAAAGTCTGCCCGTTCCTGGTACGAAGAAGTCTTCAAAATTCTTACGTTCTGATATTCTTCCTTCGAAACCTTGGAAGGACTCGTCCATTTTTAGAAAGCAAAGGACAAGCCTCGACACAGCTGATTTTCACCTTCTTTTAGAAGAAGTTGATCTTTTTCTTCCTTGATGTTTATAGTATAAAAACAAGTCCTTGTTACAATTGAAATATTTTGCGTTCAAAATTCTGAGAGCCCTTTTTGTTTTTTCTTGGGATGTAAATCTGTCCATTTTGCATACTCAGTAAAGTTTTCTGAAAGTATTGTGAAAAGCTATCACTGACGAAGCATTTAGAGCCCCGTTTTAAAAATTAACTCGTGCAAAACTTAACAAAAATCTTTATCAAAGAGCAATTAATGGGGCGCCTGGGTGGCGCAGTCGGTTAAGCGTCCGACTTCAGCCAGGTCACGATCTCGCGGTCCGTGAGTTCGAGCCCCGCGTCAGGCTCTGGGCTGATGGCTCGGAGCCTGGAGCCTGTTTCGGATTCTGTGTCTCCCTCTCTCTCTGCCCCTCCCCCGTTCATGCTCTGTCTCTCTCTGTCCCAAAAATAAATAAACGTTGAAAAAAAAAAAATTTTTAAAAAAAAAAAAGAGCAATTAATGAGGGTCGTGACTGGGGTACCTCGGTGGCTCAGTTGGTTAAGCATCTGCCTGTTGATTTCCCCTCAGGTCATGATCTCATGGGTCTTGAGGCTTGCATCAGGCTCCATGCAGACATTGCAGAGCCCGCTTGGGATTCTCCCTCTCTCCTTCTCTGCCTCTCCCCTGCTTGTGCTCTCTCTCTCTCTCTCTGAAAATAAGTAAACTTTTTTTTTTTTTTTTTTTTTTTTAAATGAGGGTCATGGCTAAGAGTATTGGATGTGAAGTCAGGCTGTCTGGGTTTTCCACCCAGACCTGGAGCCTTTCCAGCCAAGTGACCTTGGGCGTGTTACCCAAGCATTCTGAGCCTCGGTTTCTCACCTGTAACACAGGGGCAGCAATGCCACCTACCTCGTCATAGCAGTGAAGATTAGATACTTCAAAGCGCACCACCTGGCACCTATCAGGGAGTCTACAAAGGCTGACTTTTAGCATGAAGCTCCTTTTCCTTTCAAGGAAATCGGGGCTTTGAGAAGCTAAGCAAGTGACGTGCCCCAAGTCATACAACTCGAGGTAACAGAGCAGGTCCCAATTTTTCTAACCCTAACGTCCACTCCCGTAACTATCAGAGTTAAGGGTCCAGTGCCCAGCGTCTGCCTGGCATGGAGTCAGCTAAGAACCAAGAGAACGTCCTTCCTCTCTTGTCAACCATCTAGCACAGGCAACAGAACAGAAGCTAAGGGGGAGCTTCACACACCTTCCCCACGCGGGCCTTGGGATCAGTCATCCTCAGTCTCTCTGCACCGACCAGGCTTAATGTTCTAGAAGCCGCAGCAGCTGGCAGCCTGGCCCATGTGTACCTGTCTGCCTCATTGCCTTGTGTCATCTGTGACATGTTCTTTGGATTTACTTCTGCTGAGGAAATGGGCCTGCTCCCTCCCATACGCCGAAAAATCATATGTAGTGTATAAAATATAAATATTATCTATGTACATGTATATGAATATAATGATGAAAAAGCACCCTCAGCATCCACTCGACGCTGCTTCAGGCGGCAACAGCAGACAGAACAGAGCTGTGAAACTAAGTCTACTTGCTGTCCCTGGCAGGGACAAACAAGGAATCAGAGACAATCGTCATTAAAGTATTTATTCTGATGGGCACAAGCACAAGGCCCTGTAGAAGCACAGAGGGAGAAATGAGTAAGCCTCACAGGCTGAAGGTGTCAGGTAGACTTCCTGAAGGAGGTAACATGGGCACTGGGTGTTGAAGGATGAATAGGAGTTGGCATGTTAAATTTAAAAAAAAAGGAGGAAAGAAAGAAAGAGGGCTGTGTGAACAGAGACAGAGGGGTGTGAAGGGCATGGCGGGAGGAGGTGAAGGACTCTGCCATTATTTACTCTTACTTCCTCATCCACTCGTGCCTACTGATGAGCCCCAGGAAGTTGCCAGGCCCTGTGCTGGCTACTGAGAAAGTCAAGGTGAACCTAATCTCCAGCAGTTCCGGGTGTGACCAGTGAACAGATCGTTGGGACACAGCGTGGGAGGTGTGCCCAGGGTGTTTCCTGTGGGTGGGAGGGAGGAGAAGGGACTGAATCTGCGTTGCAAATGGGAACAAGGATGGCTTTTGAATTCCATTTGGGGGGATAGAACATGCAGGTCTCTGTGACTGGTTACCTCCCAGGAATGAGGGATGGAGAGAAATCTGGGAGAGGACGGAAGGAGGGAAGGGAAATCTGTTGGGGGAAGTTAAAAGCTAGTGCAGCTCTAGAACCGGCTTTCTACACCCATGAGTCTGGGAAGTCTTGGAAACTCTTTGCGGGCAAGAATTAAGGTCATGGCTCCCTCAGGTCCTTGCACCTGCAGCTGGGTAGACACTGGGCGCTCAGTGAGCGCTTGATGGTATGACTCGTCCTGCCCCATTCCACCCTGCAGAGCCTTCCGGAGCAAACCCACCCTGGTCCACACCCCACCTGAGCGCCAGTTCCAGAAGCTTCCGAGCATCGAGGAATGACACAAAACTGTTCCTCTTTTCAAAAACCGAAACGCTCCCAAGACTGAACGAGCGAATGCTTGTGTGGCTAAATCTCGACAAACATCTGCTACCTTTGTGTGACAAACGCAGTCTCTTTAGAACAGTGCCTTTGATTTCAGGGAAAGACAAATCAGGCTGCACGTTTTTGTTCTGAATGCGTCTCATCACGGGAGGAAATTTTCGGCAGCTTGGGATTCTGAATGGGTGAAAAATGGATTTTCTTTTTAAACAAAGAGTTCACGATAAAGAATCAACAAGGTTCCTGAAAGAGACGAAACCAGTTCTCTATTCCTGGCCCTTCCCCTTCCCTACCTCGTCGTCTTCTGGATTCTGCGGGTCCTTTCTCATCTGTGTTGCCGTTTCCGGAGCTGAGGTGGCGGCGATGGTGGCCTCAGAGCGCGGGGTCCGGGCTGGCAGTGGCCCGAGTGGCCTCTCTCCGTGCAGCGAGCCACAAAACAAGCTGCGAGTTCTTCTCTCCTGGTGTCAGACCTCGAAGACTGTGTTTGGGAAAGGACCCAAGCGAAGAAGGGCTGCCCGAGTGTGTCTGGGGCGGAGGCCCTCACGTCCACGGCCCAGTCACAAGGGGCTGGCATCACCACCCCCGACACAGCAGGTGCGGGAGAACAGGCTCAGGTATGAGCATCGGGCTGCGTTGA
This sequence comes from Leopardus geoffroyi, assembly GCF_018350155.1. Classification (NCBI taxonomy): domain Eukaryota; kingdom Metazoa; phylum Chordata; class Mammalia; order Carnivora; family Felidae; genus Leopardus; species Leopardus geoffroyi. The sequence continues at coordinate 19,545,981 of NC_059336.1, read as the reverse complement.
TTCAGCTCCTCTCCCGGCTGCCTTCCAGCTGGGCGATCCAAGCGGCCATTTCGGACTTGCTGGATTTCAGGTTCACCGTCTATCAAACGCACCACCGCAAAGCCCGCCACAGTCAGAAGCTGGTGGGTGATCGTGTGCGGGGCGACCCACGGTCCCGCTCTCTACGAGGCAGAAGGGTTTCCCAGGATGTGGGACTCTCGGTGCCCACAGCAGGAAAGTCCCAGCCACACCAAGACTGTCACCCTACATGTCTTCAAATAGGGCGCAACCCCATTGCGTGGCCGGGGTGAGCATTAAGGTCATCAGAGGGGCAAAATGAATTTTCTGGAAAAGTATACACCGACCGATTCCGTAAACTAAATAGTCTGAGAACGTTAGGACCCAGGCTCAGCGGGGCTGCTCCTCATGGCTGGGCCCACTTGGGGACCTCAGTCAGATGCGGGTCAGCTCGCAGGTGCTCGCAGGGGGTGGTTCATGTCAGTTTCCCATGGCTCTCATCATCCAGCAGGCTAGCCTCATTTACGTGAGGGCAGGACAGGGCTCTGACAGAGCATCCCAGCCCCCATGGCCCCTTGAGGCCCAGTCTCGGACCTGGCACGCCAACCCGCCCACTATTCTCTGGGCCAAAGCAAGTCTCGGGCCAGTCCGGATTCCAGGGGTAGGGAAATGAGACTCCCTCTTCTGATGGCAGGAGCTGCAAAGATACGTTTCTTTTTTTTTTTTTTTTTTTTTAAGTTTATTTATTTATTTTGAGAAAGAGGGGAGAACAAGCAGGGGAGGGGCAGAGAGAGAGGGGGAGAGAGGATCCGAAGCAGGTTCTGCACCGACAGCAGCGAGGGCTTGAACTCACGAACCACACCGTGAGATCATGACTTAAGCCAGAGTCAGATGTTTAACCGACTGAGCCACCCAAAGATACACTTCAAAGGGGTAGAGATACAGGAGGGGCCTGAAAATAATTTACAACAACATCTTTCTGATTTATTTCATAAAACATTCAAACAAGGGGCTTTACTATGATAACTGATTGTCACAAGGCTACCACCCTCCTGGTCATTCAGGCCGGAAACCTTAGAATTCTCCCACTCCCTCCATATCCAACCACCACCACGCCCTGCTACCGTCCCCTCTAAGCATCCCTCAGGGTGCCCGCATCCCTCCATCCCCACACCTGGGGCTGAATCCAGGGGCTGCTCTGGCTCCCTGGGATTATGGTGGCAGATTCCTAATGCTGCTCCCTGTTCCCTGCCCCACCCTCTCTAGTCCTTTCTCCCTGCAGCCAGGGGGCCTTCCTACAATGTGCCTTCGGGTATGTGGGTCCTCTGCTCTAGAGCCTTCTTTAGCTCCTTCCTGTTCCCAGAGCCCATCAGCCAAAGCTTTTGGACCTTCCTCTCCCTACACTCCCTCCTGCTGAATCGCTTCTCCTCGTGCCGAAACTAGGATCTGGGCACCGTGAACTGTCTGGCTTTTCTTAAGCAAATCACGCCTTGCCATGCTGTTGAAAATATAGCTCCATCTTCCAGGAGTATTTCCCAAAACCTAGATGTTTGTTACCAGATCTAGACTACAAACCCACCTCCATGCCAAGAGGAGTGACCGTGTTTCCATCTCTGCTACGGGGTCTCCCTGATGATAACACAAAGCATCGGTTTGTTGTATTGGTCGGCGTTCTCCAGAGACACAGACGCAATAGTGTGTGTGTGTGTGTGTGTGTGTGTGTGTGTGTGTGTTTGTATATTTGGTCTCTCTGCCTATAAATGTAGATAGGTGGAGAGAGAGGGAGAAAGAGAGACAGAGGGAGAGGGAGAGAGAGAGAGAGAGAACAAGGGGCACCTGGGTGGTTCAGTTGCTTAAGCCTCCAACTCTTGACTTCAGCTCAGGTCAGGATCTCATGGTTCATGGGATCCAGCCCCACATCGGGCTCTGCATGGAGCCTGCCTGGGATTTTCTCTCTGCCCCTCCCCTGCTCGTGCTCTCTCTCAAAATAAATTAAAAAATAAACTTAAAAAAAAAGAACATATAGACAGAGTCAATTCCTCATAATAAACCTCTTTGTGTATGTGCATATATACACACACATATATTTACATTTGTGTACACACACACACACACACACACACACACAAAGATTTATTATGAGGAACTGACTCAAGTGGTTATGGAGGCAGGCAAGTCCCAAGGTTTGCAGGATGAGTCAGGAGGCTGAAGATCCAGGAGAGCCAATGGCTTAATTCCAGCATGAGTACAAAGGCCTGAAAAGCAGGAAAACTGAGGGTATAATTTCCATCTAAAAGCTAGCAGGCTCAAGACCCAGGAAAAACCAATGTTTCCATTTGAGTCTGAAGGCAGGAAAAAGGTTGATGTTCCAGTTCAAAGGCAGTCAAGCAAGACAGAATTCTCTTACTCAGGGGAGGGTCTGCCTTTTCTAGTCAACTGATTGACTGGGGCCTTCAACTGATTGGGTGAGGCCCACCCACATTGGGGAAGGCCATCTACTTTTCTCAGTCTACCAATTTAAATGTTTATCTCATTCAAGGAAAAAAAAAAAAAACCCTTCACAGAGGGGCCCTTAGGTGACTCAGTTGGTTAAGTGTCCGGGACATGATTTCAGGCCCCCCATTGGGCTCTGGGTTGGACATGGAGTTTATTTAATAAAAAATAAAAATAAATGTATTTTTAACTTCACAGAAACACCCAAAAGAAAGTTTGATCAACTATCTGGACTCCTCATGGTGTGCTTACGTTAACACATGAAATTAGCCATCACGATGATCAATGATTTAATTGGGGGGGGGGGGGGAAATGATGCTAAACTATAAGAGAAATGAAATCTACAGATTGCTTAATGGAAAGAAATACTCATTCACCCTTCTTTGTTTGAAAAATGCCCATAGTGGTAACTATGGTGAGCAATAGATTCCAGAATTAATTATAGAGTCCCTCTGGGCATGGACATTTGTCATTCACGTAACACCCAAAAGAAAGGCGTCAGAGTCAATGGCCACCACTGCCATCTTGGTCCAGGCCTCAGTACATCTCCCACAGAAAATTGCCACATCCTTTTTACTGGACTCTTCTACTCTTGGCCTCCTGACAACCTATTTTCTACACAGCAGTCAGAGTGATCTTTTTAGGTGACAAATCAAGACAGATCATTCCCTGTTCCAGAACGTTCCATGCCTTCCCAGTGCACCTGAACAAAATCCACCATCGCCTACATGATCCAGCCCCTATGGTCTCTACAATCTCACCTCCTATCACACTCCCCCTTCCTTACTGAGCTGGCACACTGGCCTCCTTCCTATTCCTCAAACACACATCCTTAGGACCTACACATGGGTGCAGCTGTCCCCAGTCGCCACCCAGCCCTTTGCATGACAGGCTGGCTCATTCATCAGTCTTCCCTCAAATGTCACTCTTCAGAGAAGCCCTCCCTAATGTCATTGGAAATTACCTTGTTTGCATATGCGTATCCTTGATTGTTGCCTGTCTCCCCAACTGGTGTGCAATCTTCATGAGAGCTGAGACTCCATCTGTCTTATTCTCTGTGTCCAGAATCCAAAACAGTGTACTCAATAGAAGTTGGTTAAACAAATCAGCAAGTAGATGAATGTCATTTATTAAAAATTATAAAAGAAAGATGTATATTTGCTTGGCCGGCATAAAGGTAGATGGCCACCTCCTACTCAATAGAACCCTTCCTTCCACCACCACACACGTGAGACAGAGCCCTCTCTCAAGGGCACGTAGTCTCAGGGTTCACCCAGGAGGCCTGTCATGATGGCATTTCATTTTATCTCCTTAACAGCGGTGATAAATACAAGCAGGTTTACCTCTTCTTGGAAGAACCACATTTCCTCATTCAAAAACCTTAATAGGAAAGGGAAGGAACTCACATGCCTTGGCTATGGCCTGATCGAAACTCAGCAGCAAGAGAGAAATCAAGCTGAGGTTTCGGGTTCCAGGATTCATCCTCCAGAGAACTGTGGGGCAAAAGGCGCATGCACATACATCTAACTGCCTATTAGCATCTGCACTCAGATGTCCCACTCTGAAGCTTATGGGGTCCAAGGCCACCTTCTTTGTCTGCCTCCCTCCACCCCTCAACCTCACCTTCTGTAAGCATGCTTGGTGTCCCTAAGTGGGGCCACCATCCTGCCAGTGACCAAACCAGAAATGTGGAAGTCTCCATGGACAACTCCCTTTGCCCTGATCCCCCCATCCTACTGACGCTACCTCCTAAGTCCACATTCTGCTTCCCGTCTCCACCACCCTTGTGTGTTTAAGCAACCATTGCTTTTCCCCCTGGACAACCAGCTTTGCCTCCTCACTGGCCTCCCACGTGCACTCAGGTATTCTACATTGTCCCACAGCAGCCAGAACAATCTTTTAAAGATATAAACCAGGGCACATGGGTGGCTCAATCGGTTAAGCAACTGACTTCGGCTCAGGTCATGATCTCACAATGAATTCAAGCCCCGCCTCAGGTGAGCACCAGCCCCGCTTTGCATGAGCCCTGCTTCTCTCTCTCTCTCTCTCTCTGTCTCTCTCTCTCTCTCTCTCTCTCTCTCTCTCCTCTTTGCTCATTTGTACCCTCTCTGAAAGAAAGAAAGAAAGAAATAAGAAAGAAAGAAAGAAAGAAAGAAAGAAAGAAAGAAAGAGAAAGACAAAGAAAGAAACCAAATGGTATCCCAGCTGCTAAATCCCCCTCTATGACTTCCCACTATTCTTAGACTAGAAGCCAAATCCTAACCTTAGCCAGCAAGGTCCCGCACAGTTGGCCACTGCCTGCCTCTCTAGCAGGGCTTGAACCCTGTGGCCCTTTCATGTTCTCACCCTACGGCTTTTGTTTACTTCCAGCTCTCCACAGAGACTTTGTGCGAGCCATTCCCTTTGTCTGGAACATTCTACCAACCATTCATCAAGTCTCTGTCCAGTTTTATTTCCTAAGGGAACTCCTCCTAGATCATCCAGGCTAGGTCAAGTCCTCATGGAACTATTTTTTTTTCCTCCAGAGCAACTGTATCTATGTGCAGTTTTGGATTCATTATGTCCATAGTGTGACTATGTGACTGTCACCTCTATCTCCTACCAAACTATTAACTCTGGAGGGCAGGGACTTGTCTCTTTCCGTCCTGCATGGCACCCCTAGTGCTTAGTATAGGGCCGGCACAGAGTAGAAGTTCAAACCATTGGATAAGTTAATAGCTCCTCTGTGGAGTTGGGTTCATCCTCCATGAGCTGGCCAAGATCCCGTGTTGAGCAATCTTTCTGGGGTACGGACAACTAGATGAGCTAGGAGTGAAAAGTGAAGGGAGAAAACTGACAATCGTTGAAAGATTTAGAACCCTGTGGTGAAATCTGCCATTGTTTCCCTGCCACTTGCAAGGATCCACTGTGATTTGCATATTTCTGCACCGAGGAAGCGAGTAACTGACTCCCAATCCCTTCCAGATGGATGGCACATGGCCTTTCTCTCTTTGGGAATCTTAGGTTGTGTAGAAATTGGTGGAGAGAGGTGGGCAGCGAGGAGAGGGAAAATGGGTTTGCCATTGTCACTGTGCCAGAGAAGAGACTTACTAACACCTAAAGGATGTCCCCAGCCACCCACTTTACTCAGCATTCCTAAGAAAGAGCGCGCGCACACACACACACACACACACACACTGTAAGAAAGAAACAAACCCAACTTCAAACCACCGGGTCCAATGGCCTTGAGTTACGTAGATCTGCTCAGCTTTAACCATGGGCCAGTGCTCTGCTGGGTGCTTCTCACAGCAGAGAACGATCCTTTGGGCCCAGCTCCTTCCCTCATGGGCCTACAGTGTGGCGGGGGCTGTGACTTTGAACAGGCATTCATGCCAGGCTGCAGTAAAAGCTGAGAGGCAACAGCAGGGGCCCGGGCTGTATGGGGAAGGGACGCCTGTGCCGGCCTCAGAGGCCCACAGACACTTGCCAGAGGAACTGAGAGCAAAGCTGCACCACGGTAACCCCACCAGGCCGTGACTTTCTGGCACATAAAATGGAGACAATAAGTCCCACCTCCCAGGGTAGTGAAGAGTGACAAACTTAAAAATAACAATAAAGCTGCCTAACATCTCACAACGCCTTATTCTGTGGCAGCTGCTGGGCTGAGCACACCTTGTGTATTAGCCCATTTAAACTTCATCACAACTCTAGAAAATAGGCACAAATATTATCCCCATTTTATTGATGAGTAAACTGAGGTTTAGGGAGCCTCTGGTGACCCAGGTCTGCCTGCCACCATTGCTTTGAGACAGGGGACTCTGCCACCTCGTTAATGTGACCATGAAAAGCACTCAGCCCAGAAAAAAACATCGATGAATTTCGGTTCCCTTTCCCCCTTGTCCCCTCCTTCCCTTTCCTCCATAGAGGAAAAAACAACCACAAAGATCTCAGAGTTATGTGCCTTTAGCTGATGTCTCTGGATCCCATGAAGCCAGCTTATCTGCATAAATAGAGTCTTTGAAAGGGCCTAGAGGGGGAAAACCAGAATATGGAGAATTATTTCCACCTCAAGAACAATAAACTAAATTCCTGAGTCCATCTGTGACCTCAACCTTCACCCAGGGAATGTCCTGGGGTGCAAGGATCCAAGCTCTGCTACCCCTGGGTCTGGGAGGTCACTGAGTTTAAGGCCTGGCTGCCAAACATTCCAACGATGCAGTCCAAAAATTAGCCAAGCCCGAAGGTGCTTGGAGTCAGACTTTCCCCGCAGTCTCCTGTGGCTTGTGTTCTAGAAGATGCAGCTCCAGCTGCTGCTCTGCTGACCCCTCTGTGGGACATGGCACTATCCCATCCACCAAAGCATCACCCCACAGGCCTGGCCCTGCCTTCCCCTCTTCAATCTATGCCCAGCCGCCTCACTGTATTCCAAGGTTTGACCTCATAGAAGATGTCCCCATTCGCCCATTTGATTTGTTCATTCCCTCGTTGTTGGGGGAGGACCTGTGTGCACCTGTGTCCATGCACATGTCGAGTCCCCGTTGTGCTGATGTTGTGAGTGTGTGCGCACATAACATCGGAGGAGGAGACCTGACTTCTGGCATGTTGCCACATCTTTCACTTGGCCATGAGCGTGTGCCGCCAGCTGTTAAAACCTCCTCCCTGCACTCGATTCCAGAGCTGCAGAGGTCAGAGCCATGGAGCTGGATGCTGAAACTGTTGGAATGGTGTCCTGCCTTCCCTAGCTCAAGACCAGCCCCCCAGATCGATCCAAGCACCCCTGGCAGACAGTGGCCCCAGTAAGCAGGGGCTGAGTTTCCATGTTCTCTTGCAGAGAGGCAATAAGACTTGGTAGCTACTGGCCTTAGGGGGCCCTGGGGTCCCCAGAAAGCTCAGAGAATCAGCTCCCAAGCCATGTTCTTTGTCCTGACCTACACGCTCAGTTGGCCTGACCTTTTTATTCCCAACAAAGTAGTCAAGTACACAGGCTTTGGAGTCAGCAAAACTTGGGCCCACAGTCTAGCTCTGTCCCTTTCCAGCTTGGTTAACTTGGGTAAATTGCTTCATGTGTATAATCTGCATCTTCCCCAACTGTAAATGGGGGATGCTGGAAATAATAGTAGCAGCTGCTTCATAGGGTCTGTTTGGTTATTAAATGATAGAATGTATGTAGAAGGTATAACCTAAAGTTTCTCAACCTCAGCACTAGTGACATTTCATGCGAGAAGAATTACTTGATGTGTGGGGTACCGTGTGCATTTAGACATTTAGCCCAACCTACACTCACTACGTGCCAGAAGCACACCTCCTCCTCCCCCAACTCAGTTATGACAGCTAAAAGTGTCTCTAGACATCGCCAAAGATCCCGATATCATTCCTGCTTGAGAACTACTGGGTTAACCCAGTGCCTGGGAAATATCCTCAACGGGGGCCCCGGGGTGGCTCAGTTGGTTAAGCACGTGACTCTTGATCTCGGCTCAGTTCATGACCTCATGGGTTCCTGAGTTCAAGCCCCACATTGGGCTCTGCCCTGACAATGGGGAGCCTGCTTGAGATTCTCTCAGTATCCCTCTCTCTCTGCCCCTCCCCCGTCCATACTCTGTCTCTCTCTGTCCCAAAAATAAATAAACGTTGAAAAAAAAATTTTTTTTAAATAAATAAATAAAACTGTCCTCCAGTATGACTTACTTTGGGTCAGGGAAAATGCTCAGTCAGACAATTGCCTTAGTGTCCTAGAATGTCAGAGTTGGGAGGGGTCTTTAAGACAATCTGATCCAGCTCCTTAATTTTACAGCTGAAGATATTTACATTGAAAGAGAGAAATGGGTGGTAGAGTCACATGATGGGAAAATAGCAAAAACTAGAAATAGAACTAAGTTTTCCAGACTCTACAGGTGACTATAGAGAGCCACCTAGACATACATAACTATGCTGACTCATCCTGAGCCTCTCACTCAGGTTACCTGGCCATCAGACTCAGTGGCTAGAAGAGACAAGAGCAGGTGCATCTGGACACGTAGTCTTAGGCCACCCCCTACCCTCTGGGCTTGGCACACCCCAAACTATCATCCTGCCCCCTCTTGACTCTGTTCCCTGTGTTTCTGGTCTCGCTTCCATTTTTATGCCTCTCTTCTCCCTACCTTCCTCCCGACAAAGCCTGGTCAAGCATTATCGTCACCATCTGGTCCCATCAGAGTAACCTAACCCTTTATTATTTGGTTTCATGCACCTTCTTGACAATAACTAGTTTTTATTGAGCACTCACTATGTGCTATGAATTTTTTATGCAATACCTGTCTGTGCAATAAGGATTACTATTATCTCCATTTTACAGATAAAGAAAGTGACACTCAGACAATTTCATGTGTGGGAAAGGAAAGCTGGAGTGTTAATAAGGTAGACGTAAAGGACTAGTAGATTAAAGCTCCAGCGATGGGAACATGAGTGTCCTAGAGTAACAGGTGGAGGTGGTTGAATTCCTGGAGAGAGTGAACTAGTTTAGTCTGAAGAGGGAGGTGGCAGCTGATGAATGTACTTTTCCTTCATGTCTAGTAAATACAGATTCGTTGAGGAGTGGAGCAGTAGTGATGTTAGGACTCCTGGTCGGGGGGTGGGGGTGGAATTCACAGGCAGGCTCTCTCTTCTGCCTCAAACCCACCCAGAAGCCGACATCCCACTCAGAGGCAGGCCCATTGCCTGGCTCTTGTCTGTCCTCACCAGGTCCACAAATCACAGGTAGAGTAGGGATCACAGGGCTCTACCTGTCTTGGTGCCGCACCTCCAGCTCCTGACCCACTTCTGACTAACCCACCTGTGGAGTCAACCAGGTCTATGACCCACTTACCACAGGGCCCCTCCCCAGACATGCCTCCGTGTGAACCTTCTCTGTGCCCTGGAGTTCCCGCAGCCTGCAGGCACCAGCACCGCCGGTTCTGGACAGCTCCACCCAGCCCCGCCCTCACCTGGGTGTCGTCGGCTACTCCACCCTCTCCTTTCCCTTCTCTACCCAGGTCTTGTGGCTCCATCCGCCCTGGCCCAGAACTGTGTCTCTCTCATGCCTTGTCAACAGCTGCTCCTCCTGACTCAACTTCTCCCTTTCTGATATCCTCGCCCCTCAGAAATGCAGATCCGTTCATTTCAGGTTGCTGCTTAATCACCTGTTGCAGATTCCTCTTTCCTCTAGGATAAAATCCAAGCCCCATAGGGTGGACATCTCACCCTGAAGCAGGATCTATCTGTTTAGAATTTCCTCTGCCCCGTTAGCCTAGAGAAGATAGAGTTGCTTACGCTAAGGACTGAGACTTCCCAACAGTTCACCCTGTGCACAACAACCCTTAGATCTTAGAATCTTACATTTTTTAAAGGGACCTCAAATCAACTCCCCACCACCACAAACTCAATCTTTTCCTGACCAGTGACAGGGTGCCCACAACATCATGAGGCAGCACATTCTGTCATGTAAAGGGTTTTCTCATTATAGGGTCCTGGAATCTTACACTTATAATACACCCAGAAGATGATGACCATCCACCCACTGGAAACATCTCTCTGCAACAAACTTACAGATAACCTGATTAATTACCTTGAACTTCCCATGCTCTGGTGTCATTGTGTTTTTGAACCCAATCACAGGACTTTGCCTCTTTCCCAAACAAATGTCTTCTAACACACAAAATATATTTGGATTCTGAATTGTACCATCAATATGATACTCCAACTAGCTCTTTCCCATCAAATGTTTGATGCACTTGCTTAGGAGTGCAGGCCCTAGAGTCAGACTCCCCACATTAAAATGCCATCTCTGCCACCTACAAGCTGGGGCACCTTAGTTGAGTGACTTAATTTCCCTGAGCCTCAGTTGCCCCATCTGCAAAGGTGATACCTGCCTCTTATAACTATTATGAGGAGTGAAAAAATATGTATAAACTGCTAAGCACGATGTCTGGTCTATGCAAAAATTCAATAAAGGTTATCTTTTGTTATTATACTTAATACATTTATCTGTGATGTCAATGATGGCTTTCAAACATTTTTCCTAGAATTCCAATGTTTAGTACAGATGAAAGCAGTATTTCTCCAGTGACAGCATGGGTGAGGTGTCCCAGCGTTCCATTGCTTCTGCCTTTCCCTTCTCAACTTCCTTTCTTGGTGGTCTCCTAAGACACCCCACTGGAACCCTGCCCAGTCTAGTTTGGAAAACTATTGGTCCATGTCATTAATAAAGTGCTTCACTAGAAAAGGCCAATTGCAGAGACACATTGAATGTATGCTAATTTCTTATCGCTGCTATAACAAACGCAGTGACTTAAGCCACACAAATTTATTATCTAGCAATTCTGTAGGTCAGATATTCAAAACAGGTCTCACCAAGCTAAAACCAAGTTGTGGACAGGGCTGCCTTCATTCTGGAGCCTCTAAGGGAGGATCTACTTCTTTGCTTTATCTAGCTGCTGAAGGCCATCCACAGTCCTTGGCTCATGGCCCCCTTCCTCCAGCCTCAAACCCAGCAATGTAGCATGTCTCTGGCCCTGTTTCCATCATCATATTCCTTTCTCTGACTCTTCCACTTCCTTCTTCCACTTTTAGGGACCCATGTGCTTATATTGGTCCCACCCAAATAATCCATGATAAGCTCCTTATTTTAAGGACAGCTGGTTAGCAGCCTTAATTCCATCTGCAACCTTAACTCCCCTTTGCTATATCACCTAGTATATTTTCAGTTTCCAGGGGTTAGGATGTGGACATCTTTGGAGGCCCATTATCCTGCTTGCTGTAGCTTGTCACTAGAGACTTCCTTGGACACTAGCCTGGAAAAATTACTCTGGCAACGACCTCACTGCAAGGGAGCCTGGGAAATTGAACACATGGCATCTTGAGTTTTGCCACAGAAGACAGGTTCCACATCTCACCAAGACCCATAAAAGCGAGAGTTCCCCCAGATCAGTTCAAATGGTGGGAGAATGAAAAATAATAACAAATATCCACAGCACTAATCTAGGACATTTTCAATAAAGAACGAAAGATATTTTAGAATTACCAACTCTTGGTGAACCTATGATGGCTCCAAACGGATTCCTACTTCCTCGTCTGATTGCACATAACCCCTACACCATTTAAATAATCATTTCTAGTTCATCGTCAGAAACTGGATTTAAGACTATAATTTCTAGAACTCACATTTTGAAAATCAAGACAAGACGTGCCCATCCCCAGTCTGCTGGCGTCTCTCCCTCCACACTTCTCCAAATAAGACAGACAGGGATCCCACAAAGACCTCTGCAAGTCCTTTCAGGACCCTGGGCTATAATTCATGTGGGATGGAGACCTGAATTAATTAAGAGCAGTGAGGTGTGCCTTCTGCCTTTCCCCTATCTTCAGTTTCAATCTTTCCAGATTAAAGGCTTTTGTCTTGATGAATTGAGCACCTCTCTCAATTCTCTCCGATGACTGTCAACGTTGTGCCATCATACCATGCTATGGGCTCTCCTTCCTTCTCCACCATCTGTCTCTGAACAAGAAAAGTCCTCGTTTTTATTCTCAGTGGCTTTTCAAAGGCCTTAGCTGCCTTCCAGATTAGCCTTTCAGACACCGTTTTTACAAACATGGGTAATTTCCCCAGGTGCTTGGCTGTGTGCCCCTTCTTAGGATTTGTGGTTTTAGAACCCAAGCCCATCGGAGGTGATGTTGAGGGGTCACGTTGCTTTCTAGTTCGCCCATATCAGGATTATACAATGAAAGGAACACAGATGCCGGGCTCAGATTCACAGGGTCTTGAACTTCACCTGCATCTCTCATTAGCAGTGTGAGCTCTCTCTCTCAATTAGGAGAATAATAGCTATTCAATCTCATAGAGCTACACAGTGTGGGTATCTTTGTGACAGCCCCTTGTGGGCTGGCTTTTATTGAATTTATCTTAGGTATTTTTCCCTTCAGTGAACACAGAGTTTTGTCTATTTGCCTGAACTCCTACTATAACACCACTTAAAAACAGATGGACAGATATCCACCAAATTTAAGAAGTTCTTTGAGATAGTCCAACATAATTGTCAGCTATGCAGCATGCAGAATGTTACCTTTGGAGAGTCAGAGGCATTTCAAAATATTTATAAAGGCTTCCTCCAGAGCAGAGCTATCCCTAAAGGGTATGGGGCCCTGAGCAAACTGTTGTGGGGTCCTGACAAATAATTTAATTTAAAAATATATTATAAAATTCATAGACCCTTATGAGATATAGTGATTTATCAATGAAGAGTTAGAACAATTGGTAAAGAAGAGGTGATTATGTACTTATTTACTGTCCAATAGAACACAAGAAGATTTTTCTTAGGGTCCAGGCACTATCTCTTCCTGTTTGTGTCCAGGAACCATTCTTTGTGTTCTTTTTTTTTTAATGTTTATTTTTTTGAGAGAGAGAGAGAGAGAGAAAAAGCATGAGCAGAGGGAGGGGCAGAGGGCAGGGGCACAGAATACAAGCAGGCTCCGGGCTCTGAGCCATTGGCACAGAGCCCAACATGGGGCTCGAACCCACGAACCGTGAGATCATGACCTGAGCCGGAGTCGAACACTCAACCAACTGAGCCACCCAGGCACCTTTCTTTGCGGTCTTTATTGTCAAATGCACCATTTCTGGCTGGTTTTAGATCTCCTACAATGAGAAAAGAGAAGTGTAATGTTGTTTTTCCTCCCAGTGACATGACATTTCAGAACCTGCTTATTTGGAGACAATACAGATCCTTGCACCCATGTTGTTCCCTAGTAACGTCTTTAATGCCAGTTGCATCATTACTCACAATGCTGCCTCATCAATCATGCCACATGTGAATACTGGCTTCCAATGACTCAAAGGTTATTACTAAGTTTCATTGATGAAGACCACAAATGCAAATCTTACCCAGAATGTGCAGGGAAATGTGATTGATGATTCATTCCAGCTATGTCAAATTTACCACTTGGAATTTTATAAACTGCACATAGGAAAAGACATCTTCCAATCATATCTGGAACTCTTTCAGCCATAATCACTGCATTCCTAGAACATGACCTCTTTCAGTATTGACCACAAGACTGCCTTCCACTCATAGGTACTAGTGGTGAGCATAGATGAGGGACCCAGAGAAAAGCAAGAAGCGTGGTTCTATTCACACAAGAAATGTATCTCCCTTGTCCACATGACTTAAGACCAACCCAGAAGAGCATATTACACATCTATCATGTGCAAAGGAGGCCACTGGTGAGATGGCTTTTGGCCATCTCAAAAGCCCTCAAAGCAGGCAGGCATAGCCACCTCTGGAAACTAGTCAGGGGATGAGACAACCACCCTGGGTGCCAGCAGCAAGGATTACAAACAGGTGGGGGGAGAGTAATAAAGTATGAGGCTTGAGAGGTCAACAGGGATCAAAGGTCAGCAGCGTCAAGTGCAAGAGAATTGGGAAGATGGGCAAACCAAGCAGTAGAATCAGCATGTGGAAAGGCATAGAAATTCAAAAATAGAAGGTGCGTCCAAGAAATATCAGATGATCTCTTGTGGCAGGCTTCATTTTAGGCTAGGAAATTTAAACTTTATTCTATAAGCCATGAAGACTTCACATGGTATCTTCAAGCAGGGGAGACATGGTTAGATTGGGCTTTTAGGAAAATTGCTATAGCAGCAAAGGGAAAGTCAACCTGGAAGAGGAGGGATTGGTGGATGAGAAACCAAGTCAGAGCAGCGTCCAGGACAAGATGAAGTAAGTCAGAACTGAGCTTGGGAAAGGACTCATCAGTAGGAGAGAACAGAGTAGACTCTAGCCAAGCAGGGGCCAGGCAGGTGGGATGTGACAACTGACGGACGTAGGAGTGAGTCTTGGCTAGGAGCCCAGAATGACTCCCAGGTTCCAGCCATGGTGACTGGGTGGGGAATGGTGTCATTCCTGAAACAGGGAATCGAAGATGAGAAGCAAGTCAGGCAGGAAAAAGGATCAATTCAGGCTGGGACTTGTCAAGTTAAAGGAGCCGTGGGATATAGAAGAGGAGGTTTCCAGAAGCCAGGAAACACATTCAATGGTCAGGAGTGAAGTCTGACCTGGTGAGGGTCTTGGTTGAGTTGGATGGAGCCCATTAAGAGGCTTCTGGAATGAGATGGGAACTTAGAGAGAATCTGGGAAACACGACATTGAGGGAATTATTATGGAGTTAAAATCAAGGACACTCAGGGACAAAAGCCAATCGTCCACATAGTGGGAGCTTCACCAAGTTCCTTGGCCAACTTTTCATAATCAGCTATCTACATATATCCCTATTCCCTCTTTTCTTTTCCAATCACGAGTGAAAATACCACTTGTATCCTCATCACATATGCAAATTTTTGGTACAAAATTTCTCCAGAACCTAATCTGTGTGCCTTCTTGAGTCAACACCCATGAACGTAGCCAATGGGTTTGCCAATGGTTGACTTCAACAACATGGTAGGAGATGCCAATGAGTTGGTCATGAGGGTCTATCAGCCAGTTACCAGCCTTTCAGGGTGACTTGAGCTTAGACCTCCAGGGCAAGTAACAGCAGAAGACCCTTAGATTTACTCTTGTCTTCCCCATTTTCAGATGGAGAAACTGAGGCCAACATACTGGAACACTCTTTCCCAAAGATAGTAGTAAAACCAGTTGACCACATCAGTGTGACTAAGTTTTCTGAGGTTGATTAAAATGTCTTAATGGGCAGAGCATTTCCAAAGTTTCTCTGCCAATGCCACCAGATGCCACTGGCCTAGTTCAGAAACCAGTGAGTCTGCAGTTCCTCCAGCTCATTCAGAAGCTGCTGGGATGAGACACAATCCTGGCAAGACAGGATATCTCCACCTAGAAGGGTGGAGAAAAGATGCAAGTTATCACCTCCATGGGGCTCCATACACTGTGGTTGCCACCTATCCCTCTATCCCTAAGGCCATGAAGATCTGCGTTTGTCCTGGGCAGTGTATTAGGGGTCACTTAATGATCATGAGAGGGGGATTCAACGAGGGAATCCAAACCTGTTTTACCAAAGTGATCTTCCTTGAAATCGGCTTATGTAGGGATGCTCCTCCCTGAAAATTGCTGTTCCTGGGTCTCCCTCTCTGGCATCACTGCCTCTGGTCTTACCCTACTTCAGGCCCTCCCCTGCACAGCTGTCAGAGGGATCTTTCTGAAGCATCCATCTGATGATGTCAATGCTTGGAAACTCCCAGGACTTTCTCCCACCTTGACCAAGTATTTGAGACCCTGACTCTGGTCTGAGCTTCAGCCTTTCCAGCCATCACTTCTCTCAGGGTTCCTAGAGTTCTGCCACTTTGGGTATCATCCAGTTCCCTAAACATACCAGACATTTTTATGCCCCAGTGCCTTTGCACATGCTTTCTGGAATTCCATTTGCCTTCATATCCATTAAAAAGACTCTTATTTATTCTTATTAATTTTTGTATCTAGACTTTAAATTCCTCAATGTAACTGATATCTTACCTTGCTATCCCCAGCATACAGTTCAGGATTAGTGGAAGGCTGAGAGTAGTATCTGTAAATAACGTAGGACCAGCCTTCACATAAGTATGGGAGAGGGAGACAGTTTAAAAAGTTACCATGAAGTGTCATGGTAGCCGTGTTTCCACCCAGTAGGGAAATCCATTTTTGGCTCAAACCTTATTGTGGAAGTTACTTTTCCTACCAGAGAGGTACCAGGCTAGAACCTTCAGAAATTCTTCATGACAACTCTTTTATTTTTTAATTTTTTTAATGCTTATTTATTTTTTAGAGAGAGAGAAAGACAGACCACAAGCAAGGGAGGGGCAGAGAGAGAGGGAGACACAGAATCCAAAGCGAGCTCCAGGCTCTGAGCTGTCAGCACAGAGACTGACAGGGCTCAAACTCAAAGGGTGAGATCATGACCTGAGCCAAAGCTGGACACTTCACCGACAGAGCCACCCAGGCGCCCCGTGACAACTCTAATCATAGATGGACCACAAGAAGTGGGGAAGCCCAGATTATGGATCATAAGTGTAGTTCTGCACACAGTGAGTAAGGGAGAAGGCGGTGGTTCACTGGAAAACAAGAATGCAGGCATTCTCCAGTGAATATTTAGAAATATCATTGATGGGCCATAAAGTAAACTCTGGGCAAAAACATAAGCAGAAGCAGAGAATTTTCTGCAAACAAGCAGTCATGTGAGACCAGACATGTGTGAGCAAACAGAATGACCTATCTTCAGAAGGAAGTCAAACATGTCTCTGGGAGGAACTAGACGGAACCCATTCTATTGGCTGTTGCAAGCCTGGAGTTTTTACCAGGTGCCTAGTGAAGGTGAAGCGGCAGCTTGCACAGACCCGAGTATGGCCTACCTAGCTTTTTCTATACGGATGTCCTCTAGTTGCCAAGTTATATAGGTTTCTTATTCTACAATATGGGCTCAACGTTCTCTGGTAGCATTTTTGTTGCCTTCGTTAAGTCCTAAATTACAGAGTCCCTCCAGTTACTGTTTAAGGGTAACTGAGTTGGGTGCCTCCGACCTGACACATGAAAGCATGATTTGGATGCCCACACAGGACATTCATTCATTTGACAAGTATTTGTGGATCCACTACCTCGTGCCAGATGCCGGAGGTACAACAACAAGCAAGGGGTCCTCTTGGAGTTAACAGTCAAATGGGAGGGGAGATGCTGGCCAGCGGCCAAGACTTACACTGCAGGGCACTCTGTGTTACGAGGGAGAAGCGGAAGGGGACACAGAGGCAAAGAGAAGAAGCATTCGAGCCAGACCAATGGGGTCAGGGAAGGCTTCCTGGAGGAGTGATCCTGAGACATCCCCTTAGACAACATGGGAGGGAAATGGAAGATGGATGCATGGTCCAGGCAGGATAGGGTGGGGAACTGAGTGTGCCAAGATTTGGAGTCAAGGGAGGGGGATGTGAGGAGAGCAGGGCAGGTCCAAGTATGGAGCCAGCCAGCTTCAGCCTGTCCATACACATTGCCAAGGAAGAGAATGGACAGTAGGAGGCAGAGCCTCGGCTCAGCCCGCACATGACACCCCATTTTTACCCTAGTCGTGGGCTTAGAGAGTCAGCTCCACCAAGCCCGCTGGGCCAAGGTGGCTCTTATCACCCCAGCCCAGCAGCTCAGAGACCTCCCAGACTTCATCACACGAGGAAAGTCCCAGCCATGGCTGGAGTCCTGTTTGGCCCTCTCCTTCGTTCCCCGCCCCACTCTGAGCACAGTAGTAGCTAGCAGGAGGGCCGCCATCTTGGACAGCACTGCATCCGGGGTGGCGGTGAGCGTGGGAGATCCAAAGGCCTGGCCGGTTCGGTCAGGAAAGCTGTTCGTCACTACGTGGCCCAAGGAAGAGACGACTGGCTGTATCTCAGGCACAAATGTAGGCGGTCAGATGTGGTATGGCTCTGTGCAAGTGCTCAAAAGAGCCTTCTGGAAGGGATTCTTATTATCTCTCCCAGCATCCAAGAGTCATCTCCTCGAGCACGTGCAACATGGAGACCCAGGATTGGGACAAGGGCAAAGCTGCTTTAACCATATTTTATAGTTTACAGACATGACGCTCTCCGAGCACAGACTGTGCTCTGTGCTTCCTCCTAGGTATGTTAACATCTGCATGAAGCTGTCTCCTCACAACAAACCTACAGGATAGGCACTGTATCCCCATTTCTCAGATGAGGAAACCGAGGTCCAGGGTGGCGTAACAAACTCGCCAAAATCTCGTTCCTACGTGAAAGAAAGAAAATCTGAACCAATCTGAATCCTGGCCTCCTGCTTCTCTCACTCCCCTCCCCCATTAGCTGGTGCCATCATCCCCAGAGGCCTGGCAAGTTCGGCAATATCAATGGTCTAGGCTGAAAAGAATGAGCCCCTCATGGGTGGCAGAAGGTACCAGAAACATGTGTTTCAGTCTGATAAGTTTGGAGCGGTCAGCACATTTTCTGAGGCAGCTCCCCCTCGCTGAGCACCACCTCCTATCATTTCATTCTGACCTTTTAATGAAAAATAAACGTCCCCCCGCCTCCGCCCTGCTTACTAGTCCAGATCAGGCAATTATACAGTGTTTGTGTGTGTCGGGGGAGGGGAGGGAGGGACGGGGATCTGAGACACCAGGTCAGCAGTGAGCGGTGATGGCAGTGAGGAAAGCCAGCTGGCCCCCCAGGGCTTTCCCAGGACCCTTGGCCACGTCTGCTAATGCCCAGAGCCGCCCGGTGTCGTCCCGGTAAGGCAAACCCACCAGCCTGCCTGTCATCCCCAAACTATAGATCTTACTTTCCAATCAAATTCTTACACAAGGCCATAGGCACACTGGTTAAGGGCACAAGACCTGGCATGACACTGACCTTCACTCTGAGCTTGGACGAATGGCTCCATCTATCAGAACCTGAGTGTTGTCTTCTATAGAATGGGGATAAGAGCAAGAAGCTTACAGGATTCAATGAGATAAGTCACATCAAGAGCCAGGTTCGTGATGAGCACCCAAGAGACGGTAGTCATCGGACTGTGTTGTTAGTTTACGCCAAAGAGTAATGAAGAAAAATGCACATATTGTAAGTGCACAGCTCACTGTTTCTCACTAACTGAACACACCGTGGATGCAGCACCCAAAGCAAGACACAGAGTAGGCTCAGCATCCCAGAAGTCCCTACCCTCCCCCCACTCCATACCTTTCTGGCCACTACTGCCTCCCAAGAGTGACCTCTAATCCTGCTTCTGGTTTTGCCTGCACTGAAGATAGCTGCCAGGTCTGTCACTACTGTGCGATCCAGGCCAGTAGTAACAGGACAAGATCCAGGACAAGTCCTCCAGATGGAATTATCTTCTACGGTCTCCACAATAGCCCTCTGATATGTGTATGCACGTCCCCCTCATGTTACAGATGAAGAAGTGACGAAGATGCTACGGAATCTACAAGAATGTTGGTGGAACAGAGTTTAGCAAGATCACGGCGAGCGCCTCGAAATGCGGAAGTCAACGGCAGTTGTTCACACCAGCGACAAACAACAGGGGACTGAAGCTTAAAGCGTCATTGCGAAATACTTAGGATGAATTCAACAAAATATGTACAAGCCTACGCGGTCAGAATCGCGAAGCGTTGCTGGAAGCATACAAGGAAGACCAAAAAAAGTGGGAAGATACACCGCATTCACAAATCAGAGGACTCCAGAGTGTTGAAATGTAGATTTGCCCCCAGTTGATCTATAATTTCAGTGTGATCCCAATCACATTTTTTTTTTTAAGAAATTGAAAGCGGATTCTAAAACTTATGTGAAAGTGTGAAGAGCCTAAATAAACAATCTTGCAAAACCACATTTTGGAAGATTTACATGACCTGATTTTCAAACGTACCATACAGCTACTGTGATCCAGGGTGGTCTCAGAGTCAGGATAGACAGACGTCTACATCAAAGAAACACAGTGGAGAGTCTAGACATAAACCCACATAAATACATGGTCAGTTGATTTTTGACAAATATGCTAAGGTAATGTGATGAGAAAGAGAAAGTCTTTTTCACGATCGGTGCTGGAATGATTGGATTGCATATGCAAGAGGAAGGAAGGAAGGAAGGAAGGAAGGAAGGAAGGAAGATGAAGTGAGAAAGAAAGAAAGAAAGAAAGAAAGAAAGAAAGAAAGGGAGAGAAGGGGAAAGAAAAAACGAACTCGAATTCGAATCTTGAGATTTGCCTCTCACCCTAGCCATAAAGTTAACTTAAAAACTGATTGCAGGGGTGCTCAGTTGGTTAAGCATCCGACTTCGGCTCAGGCCACCATCTCACAGTTGGTGAGTTCGAGCCCCGCATCGGGCTCTGTGCTGACAGCTCAGAGCCTGGAGCCTGCTTCAGATTCTGTGTCTCCCTCTCTCTCTGCCCCTCCTTCACTTGCACTCTATCTCTCTCTCTCTCTCAAAATAAAATAAAAACATTAAAAAAAATTTAACTGATTGCAGACATAACTATAAAAACTTAAACTATAAAAGTTTTATAAGAAACAGAAAAAAATCTTTGCAACATTGGGATAAGCAATATTTCTTAAATAGGACCTAAAAATAAAAAACAACCACGACCCACTTTTTTAAATGATCAATTGGACTTCATCAGAATTAAAAAAAAATGCCTTCTTTTTTTTTTGCAAGTCAACATTAGGCTACATAAAAATAAGGTACATATTGGAAAAAATATTCATAACGTCTGAAAAAGGACCTGGGTCCAGAATATTGAAAGAACTCCTACAACTTGATAATAAAGAAAGAAACCAAACTTTTCAAATGGGCCAAAGACTTCACAAGAGAAGATATACAAGCAGCCAATATGCACATGAAATGATCCTTAGTCATCAGGGAATAGAAGCTAAGAGCAAAATGAGATTACGCGGCATGTCTGAAATGAGAACGTCTAAAATTCGAAAGACTGACATCACCAAGTGTTGGCAACGGGGAGGAACAGGTGGGATTCTCTCACACTGTTGGCGAGAATGCAAAACAGTACAGTCACGTTGGAAAACAGTCTGCCAGTGTCTTTGTTAAACACACACTTACCATATATATAACCCGGCAATCTCACTTGTAGGTATTTGCCCAGGAGAAATTAAAACAGGTGTCCATACAAAGGCTTGTGTGTGAATATCAGGTCAGCTTTATTCATAGTAACTGAAAACTGGAAATGACTCAAATTCCCATCAACTGACAAACAGATACATGAATTGTGGGATCACCCATTACAATGGCATCATACTCAGAAATAAAAAAGAACACAGTGCTGATATCATGCCACAGCCTGCATCAACCTCAAGACACTTTGCTGAGCAAAATGATTCAGAACCTAAAAGACTACATACTGTATGATTTTATTTAGAAGTTCTAAAAAGGATAAAATTTTTTAATTTTTTCAAAGTTTAGTTATTTTGAGAGAGACACAGAGACAATGTGAGTAAGGAAGGGGCAGAGAGAGGCGGGGAGACAGAGAATCCCAAGCAGGCTCTGTGCTGCCAGGGTAGAGCCTGATGCAGGGCTTGAACTCACGAAACTGCAAGATCGTGACTTGAGCCGAAACCAAGAATCAGACATTTAACCAACTGAGCCACCCAGGCGCCCCTACAAAGGATAAATGTAATCTAAAGGGATAGAAAGCAGATCAGTGGGAGACCAGGGTGCCTGGGAAGAGATCCAAGGAGCCTGTGGGGGGTGATGGAAATGTTCTATTCTATTGGCACTGATGGTGGTCAGTGGGTTTACTGATTTGTCAAGTCACTGGACTCTTAAGCATTGTATATATACTATGATAATTATACCCGAGTTACTAACAAAATGATTTCTGTAACAAGCAAAGAATGGAAGCTGTTGATTTTATTACTATTATATACTATGTCTCCCAAACTGCACCAAGCCCTTTGTGGGTATCATTTCATTTAATTTTCTCAACAGCCCACTGATATATGTACACTAACGTTATTCCCATTTCATAGAGAAGAAAACAGAGGCTCCTGGAAGGATGTGGAATAAGGTGGCCAAAGTTTCGCTGCTAATAAGTAATGCAGAATTAGAACTCAGGCCCTCCCAGTGAGTCTACTGCTTCCAAAGCACAGAGGAAACCCACTCTGTGCACTTAAGTTATTCCCACTCAATACATGGTTGTAGCTGATACTGTTCTGCTGTTGTTATTTGCAGAGGTGATAAGTAAAGCACCCCCCTGAAAGTGTAAAGCTCACGGGCACGTGAGTCTGTGGGATGCCTCCAACTTGAACCCCACCTGGATGGGGCAGATTTCATCAGAGACCTCCGTCAGAAGAGAACGGGGCAGGGAAACTGAGGCAGAGGCTGAGCTGAAGGAAATGTGCACGCATAGGGAAACATGGGGAACATGAGTGTCACGGGAACACACACGAGGCCCGGGACCCCCCAGGAACGAGGAAAACTCCAAACCGCACCCCAGGTGGGGCAGACGTCCGGAACTGACTTCCCAGTCTGGGCAGGGCAGGACAAGATAGCCTGGAGAGCTCAGGGTGACCAATGTGGCTGTTCAATTCCAGTCAGTGTGAGACAGGTCACTCCTGGCAGAGTGGAAAACATGCCCACGGCTCCCTCTGACCTCAGATTCTCCCCCTCGTTAAAACACCAGGAAAGCTTATCTTTGGAAATGACCCTGCTTCTCTGAGTCTGTGGTTGCGGAGGGTGACATCACACCCCATAATCATGACTTTGGTCCTGAAACAATTATTCATCCTCTTCTATTTAAGATTGGTGGCCCCCACTCACCGGGTGACGAGCCGTCCCCCTCTCCTGACCTGTGCTCTCATGGCTCCCAGTCTTCCTGGATTTTGCCAGGTGCAGCTGCATCCGGCTGGTTTGGGAGCCGGGCAGTGAGCACTGGGCACCAGCTAAGGAATTAAGAAAACATTAAATAATAATCATAATAAGGGGGAAGAAGACCAACGCTTCCTTCAAAACCTTGGGAGCTTCACGAGGGGCCCTTGTCGATAGACTGCCATTGATCAGGGTAGTATATGGGGCTGCTGAACCCAGAGGTGTGGGCCTTAGTGGTGAGATTCCTGGCCCAGTGGAGGAGATACTGGGAAAGCTCTCACCCAGCTGTCCCCAAGGGAGCCACGCGTGTGCCCTGCATGCGCCCTCGGTCAACAGGATTTTCCCTGCCTTCCGCTGGGACTCTTAAGTTGTGTTGCGTCCATGAGAGGACTTGGCATGCCATCCTCCAAACTGTCACACCACGGCTGTCCCGGCTGAAGAACCGTCCAAAGGACAGAGTGTGAAGGACCGCAGTGGGTGGCCAAAGCCCTAGGACAACGCGGTCAGAGGGTTGGCTCTGTTTGGAGCTCACTGGAGGCAAGAAACAGCAAAGACATTCAGCTTCCAGGCCAGCGTGGTGCCGAGTGGAAGGGCCAAGCCAGAAGCTACGCCAGTGCAGGTAACGGCAGTGGCTTGCAGAGAGATCGGGTTTCTGGCGTCAAGTACTCAGCGGCAGCTTCGACCGCGGCCCCGCCAGCGAGCCAGGTTCGCCGTGATTTTACAGGTCCTTAGAGGCTTGGCCTCCGGCCAACTCTTCCATTCTCACCCATCAATTCTGGGAGCTACTCCGTAGGTTTTCATCCCAGGCACGTGCGCTGCCATTTGCAACCGAGAAACAGGGATGACGCGATTCTTAGACATCTAGGGACAATATCAAGAGGATTTCGTGACCTAGTGGCCCAACAACTAGGACAGTGACTGACACAGAGCAGATACCTAGCAAATACGCGAAATCTTATCTCGTGGATGGAAGGAAAGGAGAAAGGAGGGGAAGGAGGGAGCAAGGGAGGCGGGTATAGGCCAACAGTGTGCATGTGGTACAAGAGAGGAAAGAGCGAAGGTGGTCCACAGATTTCTGACGCGGACAGCTTCGTGGATGGTGTCCCCATCCCTTCGACACGGAAGACAGAAGATGCAACAGGTTTAAGGAGGAAATGGGAAGTCAGGTTTGGGGGGGTGGGGCGGGAGTTTCCTCCAGGTACAGCTTTTTCAGCAGAGAGTTGGATGTTGAGATCGAGAGGTCAAGAGGAAGCGCCAGCGACATGATGATGACCTGGGGGTGACCAGAACAGAGTGGTAAGTGAGCGTTGCGAGCCGAAGAAACCCCCTGGTGAAAAGAGGAAATGGCCAAGGATAGAATTCTGAAAAGTACCAGCATTTGTAGATGACCCGAGAAAGACTTGCTTACAACAGAGACTGAGAAAAACCGTCAGGAGTTCAAAGAAACCACGACCGGCTCTGGAGAGCTGAGCCCGTGCGCCAAGATGCACTCAAAGGCGTGCTTTGCAAGGACCCAGGCAAGACGAAGACACCTTTCTGCTTCTGCCTTCGCAGTGCTCCGGCCAAGCTCCCGCCTTCCCGGCCTCCTTGCTGTCCACAACGTGGAAGGTAGACCTGCACGCTCAGCTATAGGCGTGCATGGGCACCCGCTGCGGGCTAGGCCCTATGTAGGGCGGTCTGCATTTGTTGTCTCGTGTATCTTTGCACCACAAGTGAATCGTTACCCTTGGTCCCATTCATCTAGTGAGGAAACTGAGGTTCAAAGAGGCTGATCACGTGCCCAACTTCCCACTGGGGTGGCTACCAGAATTGTTCCGCGAGAGATTCTGAGACTGAACAAGGATGGAGGCAGAGGCAGGAAGCTTCCAAAAGAGCAGCCACTTTGCACTGTGAGACACTGAGGCACAGAGCTGCTACTTGCCTGACGTCGCGCGGCTAGTGGCTGGGTATCCTCCCTGGCTCGCTGCCTTCAGGATGACGGTGATGACGCTGACAACGGTGATGATGATGACAGTAACAATAATGAATAACAATAATCGCTGCTACAATTACAAGGCACCTGTTATGTACCAAAACCAGTGTTCCTGGTATTATCTCATTTAATCTTTATGACAACCCAATGAGGCAGGGGTTATAAACCACCCTTTGACTGTGGGTGTAATGGGGCCCGAATTGCCACCATGAGCTGTGAAAATCTGTCTACTGGGCTCGGGGCCGCAGGGGAGCATGCCGGACGGGACAGGGGGACAGCGAGCCCAGCAGGGCAGATCCAGGCTCCTCAGACCTGGGAGCAGCCCCTGGGAACAGACAGCCCAGCCCGGCCAGAGAGGCGCTCTGCCCAGACAGACCACAGAAGCGTCTGGGTAGCTGCTGGCTCCTGCCCTCTGTGAGCCTGTGGCAGCTTGTGCGGGTCTCTGGGATGAGGCGAGCAAGGACTGGCCCTCCCGTCCTCAGTGCTGGCCAGGAAGCTGCACCGCGCTGTGGGGCTCATGTCTCCGAGCCCGCCCAGACCCAAGACCTTGAAACGAGTGGGGAATGGGGGTCTACAGGCTGGGGCGGTGGGTAGAATAGGACCCCCAGATAGCAGACCCTGGGGAGGATTTCAGCACCACCGCAGAGCTCTGTCCTTAGTCTTTTCTTAGTCTTTCTTCCAGAACGAGGGCCTGCTGGGAAGTTTATTGCCTTTCCTTTTCAGTCACATTTGAAATAATATTTCGGTGATATTCCTAGCAAGATACTAGACATGGTGAGGATCCCAGTGCCTGCTTGCTACTTAGTATAAATAAACATTTATTGAGCATTTACCATGTGTGAGGCAAGGAGCCATGAGCCTTGCAATCATTGTCTCTAATGGTCACTACAACCTCATGAAGCAGGTTCTAGTAAGATCTCCATTTTACAGGCAAGGAAACTGAGGCTCGGAAAGGTGAAGTAACTTCCTCACAGTCACATAATTAAAATATAGCAGAGCTAGGATTTGACAGGAGCCCATGCTCACAACTGTCCCACTATGATGCCATTCCAGAGAGTGGGGTGTGCGTGTGTGTGTGTGTGTGTGTGTGTGTGTGTGTGTATAGAAAGGCAGCTAATTTGGTGGAGACTTTTGGGAACCTCAGCCTTGAGACTTCTTGCCATCCTATGAAGGCTGTGTGACCCTGATGAAGGAACTTCACATCTCTGAGCCTCAGGTTCCTCATCACTTTTTCCAAACATCTAGTATGGAAAGAGAAGGATACATAACCCCCTAAAGTAACAAACACCAATGCAGTAAAAATACAATGCATGAGTGAGTATACGTAGATACCTGTGTGCGCGTGTTTGTCTATGAGTGTAGTGGTTCCCCAGGCAGGTGTGTGAATGCACGTGCGTGTACGTTCATTTGCAGTAGGCACACTCAGCCGGAACTCATGTGTGTCCCCTCTCTGCCCCTGGTCATGCACTGCAGGTCCCAGAAAGGTATCCAGAGCTCACTCATACCTATCTGCCTGCTGTACTTCTAAACCGTTCTCTCTGCAAGAGATGACCGTCACCTCCCAGCTGTTAAAGTCTGGGCTGTGGCATGAGTGGAAGCGAAAGTCTGCTCCCAAACTGAAGCCACAGGCTGCCCGTTCAGCCCCCTTCCCCGCCCGGCCCATTTTGCCTTCTCATGGGCCAGAACTGACCACTGGGAGATTTCCCTTAGACTGGGTGAGGGAGCCAGATGTGACCCCCTAAGGAAAAGGGGACGTCAGACAAGGTGAAGGGGTGAGGGACAGGGTACTTGCTTTGAGCCCCAGTTTACTCTCTCAAGAGTCTAAGTAAATGCATCTTCCACAAAGGCAGGGACCTGGGCTTGCTCACATAGAATGAATGCTCCAGAAATATATGCCACATATATAGATAGAGATATATAGATAGATATAGATATAGATATAGATATTTATCAACAACCCTCAAAAAAGCCCCATTTTATATATGAGAGAACTGAGGTTCAGAAAGGTTAAGTAACTTACACAAGGTCACACGGCATCGAAGCAGCAAAGACAACATTTCGACCCAGTCTCTCCTATAGCAAAGCCTGTCCTTATTCCACTGTGCCCAGGAAGGTATCAATCTCGGGCAATCCGGTGAGGTCAAATGTAAGACAGCTAGGCTATCCCAATCTGCCCTGACATGGAGCCACAGCCAACAAGAACGGGCGAGCAGGCACTGTCCCAGCCCGAGACTGCGGCCAAGGGAGCCACTGACACAGAGGCCAGCTTAGCAGTGCTCTGAGGGGCAAGGGCTGCATGCTGTTTCCCCAGCCAGAAACTGGTCTAATGCACCACATCTCCCAAGTTCGGCTGAGACTGGAAGAGTATTCCAGGCAGGGAGATCAGCACATATGAGGTATGGCCAGAGTGTGGGGTGTGTGTGCTTGGGAGACAGGGTCAGAGACGAGGCTGGAGAGAAGGACAGGGGTCAGATCCCAAAGGGTCTGTGGAAGCCACCTGTTTAGTTTCCCAAACTAGGTGGCTTAAAACAATGGAAATGTTTACCCTCACGGTTCCAAAGGGCAGAAATCCAAAATCAGCTTCACTGTCAAGGTGTCAGCAGGGACTGTGCTCCCTCCAGGGGCCCTAGAACAGAATCTGTTCCCGGCCGGCCTCTTCCAGCATCCGGTGGCTGTCAGCAGCCCTTGGTTTCAGCCACCTGGCTGCAACCTCTGCCTCTGTAGCATTGCTTCCCCCCTTCCTTCTGTGCTCTCCTCCTCTGTGTGTGGCAAAATCCCCCTCTCTCCATTTTATGAGGGTACCTGGGATGGGATTTAGAGCCCATCAAGATAATCCAGGATAATCTCCCATCTGAAAAGCCTTAATTTAATCACATCTTGCAGAGACTTTTTTTAAAAATGGTAACTTCTGGGGCACCTGAATGACTCAGTAAGGTACGCGACTCTTGATTTCGGCCCAGGTCACGATCTCACGGGTCGTGAGTGCAAGCCCCACATCAGGCTCTGAGCTGACTGTGCAGAGCCTGCTTGGGATTCTGTCTCTCCCTGCCCCTCCCTGCTATAAATAAATTAATTAATTAATTGATTAACTAACGAAAAAAATTTTTAATGGTAACATCTTCAGGTTTCAGGGATTAGGACTAGATATCTTTGGGGCCTTTTAAGTACATTTCCACCTTGTCTTGCTGGCAGTGGGGGCCATTGGAAGGTTTCAGGTAGCAGAGTGCTATGCTGAGATTGCTTTTCTTAAATGAATGTGGATTTCTCTGTGTCTGTGGGAAGTTCAGCTGCCAGACCAAGATTTCTGAAAAGTCCCAGACACTTGCAATCTTTGCTCACTGCTGGCTCCCTCTTGCCCTGGATTCACTTTTTCACGTATGATCCCCTACGCTGCTGTTCAAACATAGAATCAAATCTTCCTTCCTTGATCTTCACCCCCACCAAAAAGAAAAGAAAAGAAACTCACGCAAAACGCTGGTATGTGCTGATGACTTCACTGAAGGTCTGCAGTGTCAGAGGGAGTCTGTGTCGTGCTTTGCAATTTTAGTAAATATGAAAGGCCTTGTTCTTCTATGGCCTTGAGCCACTGTAACCACCTGGCATCTCTCGCTGGCCACCTTCTTCTCAGACTGTCCCCTCCTGCCATTGCCCAGCCCCACTTGTCTCCATTCTCTCTTACCACCTCCCTTTTCCCTGCTGACCTCCCCCCACCTCCAAATGCCTATAACTGATAAAACTGAGCAGTTAGGATATGCCTGGCCCTCTCCAAGTGAACTAGTATTTTTCTAAGCAAGGGTAACTCCCTTCTTAAGAGGTTCTCTAAAATCAGCAGCTAAAATAAGAATTTTTCATTCCACTACACACATATATATATGCATGTTATAGGTAAATAAATTTAGAGGGTTATCATATATGTAAATAGACACACACCTACACAGATACACACACACACACACACACACACACACACACACACACAGGCACACATGCCCCAAAGGTCACAGCTCAGTTCCAACTTGAAAGAAGCATGTTTTAATATCACCACCACAACCAACCGACCCGTCTGGTTGGAGCTGTGGTTGGCAACAGGTAATTAGCGTTCACCAGGATGACCAGGCCCAATGCTCCATCACAGATCCCAACAGACTGCTTCACAGCAAGAGGCTCAGCTTTGGTGTAATTACCTATGCCCTGCACATCGGTTGCCCTGGTGTGATGTCAGTCCCTCCACATTGTTTATTTTAATTAAATCAGAAATTGTAGGTCTCAGGTGCCTGTAATTACAGCCTATGAACTAAATTGACTGAGGCCCCTAATTAACCTGAAACACGTCTACCTGACTGGAGGTGTAAGTTTGGACTTGACTGGTGCAAGGCACTGCATCAGCACTGAAAAGAAAACCGGGGAAGACCAGGTAGAGACTGGGATAGGGCAGCCCTCATCCAAAAGCAGCCACACGACAGCCTGTACCCCCTAGACCACATAGTGGGTTCAACTGCATTCCCAAATGTGCCAACTAGCACAGGACACATTCAATAAAAATGCACTTACAACATCCGAAAGTCAATTAATGTGATAACACCATATCACTAGAATAAAAAACAAAAACTACGTGATTATCCCAATAGATGCAGAAAAAAAAAAAAAAAAAACACTTGACAATATTCAACACCCTTTCACGATAAAAACAGTCAACAAACCAGGAATAGAAGGGAATTTCCTCAACTTGGTAAAGGACATCTATGAAGAACCCACAGCTAAGATCATACTTAATACTGGATGCTTTCTCGCTAAGACTAAAAACAAAAGGATGTCCACACTCACCATTTCTATTCAATACTGTCCTGGCAGTTGCAGCCAGGGCAATAAGGGACAAAAAGAAATAAAAACATCCAGATTGGAAAGAAAGAAGTAAAACAATCTCTAGTATATATGACATCCTCTTATACAGAGAAAACCCTAAGGAATCCACCAAAAGACTCTTAGAATTAATAAATGAGTTCAGCAAGGTTGCAGGATACAAGGTCAACATACAAAAATCAAATCATTTTCTATATATTCACCACGAGCAATCCAAAAATAAAATTTTAAAAGCAAGCCTGTTTACAATGGCGTCAAAAACAGTAAAATACTTGGGAATAAGTTTAACAAAAGACATGCAAAACTCGCAGCCTGAAAGCCATAAAACATTGCTGAAAGAGATGAAAACAGACCTATAAAATTGGAAAAGCTTTCCACGTTCATGGATTGGAAGACTTGCTTCTGTTAAGGTGGCAATATTCCCCAAGTTGATCAACAGAGTCAAAGCAAAATCCCTATCAGAATCCCAGCTGGCTTCACTGTAGAAATTGGCAAACTCATTCTAAAATTCATTTGTAATTGCATGGCCCTCAGAATAGCCAAAAAAAAAAATTTTTTTTTTGAAAAAGAACAAAACAAAGCCGGAGTGCTGACACTTCCCCATTTCAAAACTTACTAGAAAGCGGAAGTAATCGAGGCAAAGGAGAGACCAATAGACCAATGGAATAAAATTGAGAGTCCAAAAATAAACCCATGTGTCTATGGTCAACTGATTTTTGGCTAGGGTGCCAGCCCATTCAATGGGGAAAGAATAACCTTCCCAATAAATACTGCCGAGGTACCTGCACAGCTACTTGCAAGAGAACAAAGGTAGACTGTTATCTCATGCCGTGTATAAAAATTAACTCAAAATAAATCAAAGGATCATATATAAAGGTTAAAACTATAAAAATCGTAGAACAAAAAACATACTGGTCGATCTTCACAACTTTGGATCTGACAACGGTATCTTAGAAATGACACCAACAGCACTGGCAGCAAAAAGAAAAAAAATACATACACTGAACATCATCAAAATGCAAAACTTTTGTGCTTCCAAAGGCTCTACCGCAAGAGTAGAAAGACACCGGGCAGAGAGTAAAATATTTGCAAATCATATATCTGATAAGGCACTTACACTGGAACATAAAAGAACCCTTGCAACCCAATAATAAAAAGGCAAATAACCCAATTCAAAAATGTGCAAAGGATCTGCATGGGCCTTTCTCCAAGGAAGACCTACAAATGGCCAATGAGCACATGAAAAGATGCTTAACAGTATTAGTCATCAGGGAAATGCACATGAAAACCACAATGAGACACCACTTCACACCTACTAGGTAGCCTGGATATCAACAAAAGTCAGGAAACAACAAAATGTCAGGGTTGGAGACTTGGAGAAGTTGGAAGGCTCTCGCACTGCTGGTGGAAATGTCAAATGGTACAATGGCTTTGGAAAACAGCCTGAAAATTCCTCAAAATATTAAACACAGAATACGAATATGACCCAGCATTTCCAAGAGAAATATATACCTAAGTCCACACAAAAAAACATTTACACAAATGTTTATACTGTAATAATTCATAATAGTCAAACGGTAGAAACATCCCAAATATCCATCCACTAATGATGGTTAAACAAGGGGTAGAAAATCCACACAATGGACTATCACTCAGCCATGAAAATAAAGAAAGAAATACAGACACAGGATACAACGTGGATGGACTTTGAAAACATGATAAGTGAAAGAAGCTGGTCACAAAAGGCCAAATGTTGTGTCATTTCATTTGTACGTAATGGCCAGAATAGGCAAGTCATAGAGGGAGGAAGTAGGTGAGGGGTTGCTTAGGGCTGAGGGAGGTAGGGGACCAGGGAAGTGGCAGCTCAGTGGTGCAGAATTCCTTCTCTTGAGGTGACAAAAATGTTCTAAACTTGACTGTGATGATGGCTACATATATCTGTGAATATACTAAAAAAAAAATTGAATTGTACGGTATGTGAATCAGATCTCAATAAAGCTGTTTTTATAGGTATATTGAGTACCTACTATGTGGCAGGCACTATATGCCAAGTGCTGAAAGAAAAGCCATTTCAATCTTGTTACGTGATATCTCTTTCATTTTTTAAAATTATGCTTCAATTTTTGGAAAATTAAGACAAACCATAGGAAGAAAATGGAAATCATCCAGGAGTGCCTAGATGGCTCGGTCAGTTAAGCATCTGACTTAATTTCAGCTCACGTCATGATCTCATAGTTCATGGGATCGAGTCTGGTGTCCAGCTTTGTGCATGGATCCTGATTAAGATTCTCTTGGGGCACCTGGGTGGCTGAGTTGGTTAAGTGGCTGACTTTGGCTCAGGTCATGGTCTCACGGTTTGTGAGTTCGAGCCCCACATCAGGCTCTGTGCTGACAGCTCTGAGCTTGGAGCTTGCTTTGGATTCTGTGTCTCCCTCTCTCTTTGCCCCTCTCCCACTCATGCTCTCTCTCTCTCTCTCAAAATAATAAATAAACATTTTTTAAAAAGATTCTTTCTCTCTCCCCCTCTGCCCCACTCTCTCTCTCTAAAAACAAAAGGGAAAGAAAGAAAGAAAGCAATCATCCATAATCATACCATCCAGTGACAGCCACAATTTATATTTTCACGCCTTTTCTTTATCTTTGGCATGCAGAAACACTTTAATGCTTTAGGTACCGTTTCAAACATCTTAAAGATACATATATAACGAACTCTTACGTGCTTCTCAACCAACTCAAGGAATAAACATTATTAACAAAATAAAACGCCATCAGTATGCATAACTCCACTGAGAAGCTAATCAAAGGTTATCAAAGACGTGAGAGACTGCTCACCACGGTATCACCCTTCACAGCAAAGCAAATGCAAACTTAAAACTATCTCAGAGAAGTTTTTTCTGAACTTTGTTAAGTATAAAACAAAATCGTTATTTTCATTTTTAGTGTAAATTTTTTAGTAAGAATGAGAGATTTTTGCAAGTTTATTATATTCTCTTTAGAGAATATTTCTAAGGGAACTTATGTTTCTAGAGCATGTTTTGGTTCACAGAAAACTTGAGCAGAATACTGTAACTTTATGCTTCAGAAAATTGTATGTACAAGTCATAACCATCTTTCTTTAGTTTTTGTTTTTCACATTGATCTGAAAGATTTCTATGTCTACTAAGGGTAATAAGCCTTTCTGCAAGTATTTTTCTAATTTGACTTTTTTCTTTTACTGTTGCTTAGAATATTTTTGAAGGTGTAGAAGTTCCCTGTTTGAAGCAGCCAAATATGTTATTCTTATCCTCTGAATTTCTTTTCTTGCTCTTGGGCTCAGGTCTGTCACCATCTGAAAATCAGTTAAATATTTATTACACATTATTCTAGTTCTAAAACAAGCAACCTTAACTTTTCACAATGCTGTGTTAAGTAAAATTTGTGCATATCATAACCACCCAAAGAGAAAACTGCCTGCATTTTTAAAAATTAACTCTTTAATTCATCTGTAACTTAATTTGGGAGATGCTGTGAGCTAAAGTCTTAATTTGATTTCATTCCGACATTTTTTGAAAAATGAAAATTGCCCATCAAACAATTCATACCACATCTTTTATCTTCTATTAAGTTCACAGTATTCGATGGTGCACATTTTAATGACATTCTCATTTTTGCTTTCTTGTAATTACATCTCAATGTCATTTAGAACCACTCTGAAAGTCAAAACTCCAAACTATGTTAAACATCTGAATTAATGTGAGACTAACATCTTTGCAATGCACACTCTTTTCAGCGGGCTATGTAGCTGTCTTTCCATGCATTCTTTCTTTTTCATGTCTCTTGAAGTTTGCAACTTGGATTTTAAGTTTTCCAATACTTTATAACAAAAAGTTTCAGGTACAAAAAAGTTGAAAGAATTTTATAGCAGCACTTCTAGAGACACTATCATCAACACTTTACTCGCTCTACCATGGATCTATCCATCTATCCATCCATCCATCTTGATTTTTTGATGCTCTTCAAGTTATATCACATTCATCAGTAGACATCCCCCTAAATATTTCACGATGCATATAATTAACAAGAGTTCAGTATTTGTTGACAGGTTTTTTCTTTTGAGGTAAAATTTACATATAGTGAAAGGCACAAATCTGAACTGTACATTCATGAGTTTTGACAAACCCTATACCTATGTACCAAACCTCTATCAAAATATAAGATCACAGGGCACTGGGTGGCTCAGTCAACTAAGCATCTGACTCTTAATCTTGGCTCAGGTTCGTGAGTTCAAGTCCCATGTCAGGCTCTTGGCTAATGGCGTGGGGTCTGCTTGGGATTCTGTCTCTCCTCTCTGTCCCTCCCCCACTCATGGTTTCTCTCTCTCTCTCTCTCTCTTTCTCCCTCTCTCCCTCTTTCAAAATAAATAAATAAACCTTTTTTAAAAAAGATATAGGCATTGCATCATTCCAGAAAACTCACTCATGCCCTTTCCTGTCAATGCCCATCCCCTACCCCCAGAGTCAATCACTATTCTGATTTTTTTCCACCATATTTTTAGCTTTTTTTTAGAACTTCATGCAAATGAAATCATACAGTATGGACTTGTGCATATAGCTTCTTTCACACAACAAAGTATTTTGGGATTCATCCACATTGTTGCATATATCAGTGATTTGTTCTTTTTTTTATTGCTGCGTAGTAGTCCATTATATGCATATACCATAATTTGTTTATCCATTCTTCTAGTGAGGGACACCTGGGCTGTTCCCAGTTTTTGACTATTGTTAATGATGTCCTGCTAGAGACATTCTTGTACAAACTGTTTTGTGGACACGTAGTTTCAGGTTTCTTGGCTAATTACCCAGATGTGCAATTGTTAGGTCACAGCATAGATACATATTTAGATTTTTGAAAAAATATCAGATTTCACCAAACTCCCACCAACGGTGTATGAGAGTTCCAATCGTTCCACATTCTTGATAACATTTGGGATTGTCAGTCTTTTTTAATGTTAGGCCTTCTCAAGGACGTGTACAGTTACCAGATTGGGGTTTTCCTTTGAAGTTCCCTTGATGACTAAAGATATTGGGTATTTTTGTGTATGTCCATTGGCCAAATGTTCATCTTCTTTTGTGAAACTCCTATGCAATTATTTTGTCCATTTTCAATTTTTTTGTTTTTTTGTTACCGAATTACAGGAGTTCTTTCAATGGTATCTTTCCTGGATTCCAGTTCTTTCTAAAATATCTGTTTCCCTAATGTTTTCTCTCAGTTTGTGGATTGCCTACTTATTTTCTTAGCAGGGTCTGTTTATAGGCAGAAATGTTCACATTTTGATGACTTACTGGTTTTTCTTTTATGAGTCCTATCTAAGAGTGCAGTCTATCTTGAAGTCATGATGGCATTCTCCTATGTTTTCTACTGAAAGCTTTTTGGTTTTGTGTACATTATGAAGTAGGAAATGAAGCCCCCTTTTTTTCCTTATGAATAACTATTCTAGCTTCATTGGTGGAAAGACTTTCCTAAAAAAAAAAAAAAAAAAAGATTTTTCTTTTCTGCATTGAATTGCTTTGGTGCCTCTGTCAAAAATTAGTTGGCCACATTATATTGCACACCTGAAACGAATACAATGCTGCACATTAACTATACGGGAATTAATAAAATTTAAAACTTAATAAGATTTTTTTTAATTAGTTCGTCAGTTGATGACAAATGGATAAAGAAGATGTGGTTTACATACACAATGGAATACTACTTGGCAATGAGAAAGAATGAAATCTGGCCATTTGTAGCAATGTGGATGGAACTGGAGAGTGTTATGCTAAGTGAAATAAGTCAGGCAGAGAAAGACGGATACCATATGTGTTCACTCAGATGTGGATCCTGAGAAACTTAACAGAAGACCAGGGGAGAGGGGAAGGGGGGAAAAAAGTTACAGAGAGGGAAGGAGGCAAACCATAAGAGACTCTTAAATACTGAGAACTGAGGGTTGATGGAGGGTTGGGGAGAGGGGAGAGTGGGTGACGGGCATGGAGGAGGGCACCTGTTGGGATGAGCACTGGGTATTGTATGGAAACCAATTTGACAATAAATTATACATATAAATAAATAAATAAATAAAAGATCATTTTCTATTAAAAAAATTAGTTCGTCAGTTCAATCCTTTTCTGTGCTTTGGGTTCTGTTCCATTAATCCATTTGTTTATCTGTAAGCCAGTACTCCATTCCTGATGCTTAAAGCTTTAAAATGAGTTGTTGTTTTTTTTTTTTTTTTTAATTTTTTTTTTTCAACGTTTATTTATTTTTGGGACAGAGAGAGACAGAGCATGAACGGGGGAGGGGCAGAGAGAGAGGGAGACACAGAATCGGAAACAGGCTCCAGGCTCTGAGCCATCAGCCCAGAGCCCGACGCGGGGCTCGAACTCCCGGACCGCGAGATCGCGACCTGGCTGAAGTCGGACGCCTAACCGACTGCGCCACCCAGGCGCCCCTAAAATGAGTTTTGAGGTCAGTGTAAGTCCTCCAACTTTGTTCTTCTTTATCAGGATTGCTTTGGATATTCTGGGTGCTTAGCATTTCTAGATGTTAGAGTCAGTTTGCCAATTTCTATGAAAGACCCTCCGGAATTTCTATTGCAGTCAAGTTGAATCTAGTGGATAGTTTGGAAATAATATCTTAACAACACTGAGTTTTCCTATCTGTAAATACCCATTGATTTTGGTCTTCTCTAAATACCCCCAGCGATGGTGTATGCTTTTCAGTGCAGGTCCTACACATATTCTGGGAAATTTAATCCTCAGTATATTTTGTTTCTTTGTGTTTGATGCTCTGGCAAAGGGATCTTTAAACTTCACTTCCCAAATACTTGTTGCTGGTATATAAATAATAAAATTGATCTTTGTATATTAACCTTGAACCCTATGAACTTGCTAATTCACTTATTAGCTCTAGTCGTTGTGGGGTAGATTTCTTAGGATTCTCCACATAAACAATCATAACATCTGAAAATAAATACAATATTATCTCTTCCTCTCCTATCTGTATGCTCTTTTTTTGACCTTTTTATTTCTTTTTGCAATTGCTACAACCTCGGTACAGTATTAAACAGGAATGGTGAGAAAGGACATTTTGCCTTGTTCCCAATCTCAGTGAGAAAGTCTTCAGTATTTGACCGGTAAATATGTTTGCTATAGCTTTCTAGTAAACAGCTTTTTTCAGAATGATAAATTCTCCTTTTATTCCTAGAGTACTGAGTTTTTGTCATGAATAGATGTTCATTTTTGTCAAATGCCTTTTCTCCTTAACATATGTTTCTTCTTAAGTCTGTTAATGTGGTGGATTGTGCCATTGGATTTGCCAATGTTAAGCCAACTTTGCTTTTCTGGGATAAGTCCTACTCGGTTGTGTTATGTTATCCTTTTTGTATATGGCTGGATTTGTTTAGCAATATTTTGTTAAGGATTTTTTAGCCTACATTCATGCAGAATTTTAGTACTTCTTTCTTCCTTTCTTTCTTTCTTCCTTTCTCTTTAGGAATTTCTGTGAGGTTTTGTATTACAACTTCATAGATGAATATTATAAAATGAATTGTGAAGGGTTTCCACCTCCTCTAGCTTCTGAAAGAATTTGTGTGAGATTAGTGTTATTCCTTCCTTAAATGTTGAAAGAATTCACAGTGAAAATATGTAAGCCTGGAATTTCCTTTGAAGAAGGAGGGCTTTTTAACTTCTTTGACTCTACATTTACATAAAGAATTTGGCATTTGTTTATTTGTGTATTTGGGGAAGGGGGTTATTTTAAAATCAGTTGTTCATTTTTTTTTCAGCTTTGTATCTAATAGAGTTCTTATCTAATGAGGTGGAATCTTCTCCATCTTCCACTGCCTTACTCTCTGACATTCAAAACCAGCAGAATACATTAAAATCTATAGTCTCCAGCAGACCCTGCTACTTAGTTTCTCTTTGTCTCAACCCTCATCTATATAACTTTCCCTGGGGTGTCTATTCTCCCTAGGATCGGTGTAATATGGACCCAACTGTCTACCCTAAACACTTCAGAAAAAACATATTCTCCAAAAGAAAATATTGAGGATGGCAAGAAAAGCAATACTCACAGGCTTGAGAGATGGCCATGCAATTTTTTAATTGCTGCAGATACTATGTTTCTAAGTCAATGCAAAGAGGGGGATGAGGAAGGAGGGTGTCTACTTTTATGGTGGTGATGCTGTGCTGTTTCTACGTCTTTATTAGAGAGGTTAATTGGAAAGCAAGGGAGGCTGTGCCAGGGGTAGCTGTAGCTAGCCAGATGCCATTTTAAACTGGAAATGTTCCAGCTGATTTCTTCGAGAACCCACACTGCTTTGCTCCAGAGACACACAGCTGGCTGGCACACAGTATACGTTCAGCCCACAGGGGTTCATTTGTCCCTTCCTTCTGTTGACATTCTGCCCGAGTCGTTGCCGATCTATATTCACCTGCCCTGACTGTTCTTTTGAGGGAAACAGATCAGTGTGTTCACAATTCCAGTGGAAACCAGATGATCACGTCCTCAACTACATTCAGAAATGAAGAGTCCCTTCAAGAATCAGAATGGATTGACAGCCATAGCCTCCGGGTTCCAAAGTTTTTCCTAACTCAACTGCACCCCTGCTTACTCCAGAGTTTTTATAAGGTCCTGGAAATACCATCTGAAGGCCACTGGAAAGGCCTGAAGATCCTGGAAAGTCCACCAAAGATCCTACAAAGGCCCTCTGAACCCATTCAGTTCCCTCTGATTCGTGTGCCTCAGTTACCGTCAAATTAAAACTTAGATGTGAGGTGTCTGTGAAGGAAGAAGAACCATTTTCCTATAACTGCTACAAATAATACACAGGTACTGTGCACTTACTAGCTGACACGTAAGTTTAAAAGGATGATTTCAAAGATCAAAAGAGAGGATACTCCAAGAAGGCCCAATCCTGAGGAGCCAGAAGAAAGAGACGCATCAGGCAAGGTGTGTAGAGAGGCACACAGCTTCCACGCCCTTTCTGAACATGCATTTTTCCAGCACTCCACATGTTCACCAACCTGGAAGCCCTTTGAATCCCACAATTTGGGGGTTTTTGATCATTGGCCACTGACAATTGAATATGATACTCCAGCCCCTTTCCCTTCGCAGGAGGTGAAGGGGTGGGGACTGAAAGTTCCAACTCTGTAATCACATGGTTGATTCCCCTGGCAACCAGCCCCCATCCTTAGGGGCTTTCCAAAAGTCACCTCATTAACATAAACTCAGGTGTGTTTGAAAGGGGGTTGTTATAAATATCAAGACATTTTTATCACTCTTATCACTTAGAAATTCCGAGGGTTTTAGGAGCTCGGTGTCAGAAACTGGGATGAAGACCAAATATATATTTCTTATTATAAATCACAATGTCACACTCCCTTACCTTCTTTGCTGCCTCCTCTGGGTGAGTTTAACTCTTTAGTGGTTGAGGAGCGGGGGGGGGGGGGGGGGGCGGGGGGGGGAAGAGTGGGGAGAGATAAATGAAAGCAAAAATTTGCCTAGTTGATCGGACCCCAAGCCAGTTTTCCAAAATCTCCAAGGAGATGACTTCCACCTTCTTCAGATCCAGGATTGTTTTTGTTTTTGTTTTTGCTTTTGTTTTTCCTGAACTGGTGCTTTCAAGTAGAAAAAGTGACACAACAACGGGGCTCCATGAGTAATTGATTGATTTCCTTGTGTAAAACCACACCAACAGGAGAAACTAAGGTGAGCTCTGTAAGAGCAAATTCATTATCGTATCTCCAGTGCACTGAAGAAGTACGGACAAATGATCGAACAGATGAATGAATGGATGGATGAATGAATGACAGCTATGAGCCATACACAAGAAACAGGCTCAATGATTCCCTTATTAATCCACCACTTAAACCACTGTCTACAAGGTCTCAATTCTTGACCTTGGAGTAAAACTTCCTCAGTGCCTCCTCTCTTGTGGTCACAACTTGGAGTCAAAACTGTGCAGTTTCTGGCTCTTTACTAAGTCTACATCTTCATTCACTTTGTTGACCAAGATGTGATCATCCTGTTCACCAAGTCATGTTCATCTATTTCTTCTATCTCATCAACTCTATTCTGTTTCCTCCAACTAAATGCAACATTAAAAGCGGGGGGGGGGGGGGGGCGGGGGGGGAAGGTCATGCTTCTACTATATACTCTTGCTCTTGGTTCCAGCTTATCAAGACAGAAGTCAACATCTGATTCAGACCAGGCCAACCCCACTTGTCTTCCAGGGATGTGGAACTCCAACACACTCTAGACTGGTCACTGGAAAGGAGATCTTGAGAAGCCTGAGATCAACCCAACATGTGGCCAGAAAAACAGAGAATGTCAGTGTTCAAATAAAAGAGAAGAGGCACATACACTGAAGCAGGGATGAGAGGCAGAAAGTAAGAGCTCCCGAGGTTCCAGAATGTTCCATATGTAGTTCCAATCCCTCCCTGAGGACAAGCTGCATTCTGTGAAACAGCTCTGGTCCCTTGTAATCAATTGTCTGATCATGACAGCTTAAGCTAATTACAAGTGGGCTTCTGTCATTTACAACTTAAGAACCCAAACAATGATGGAATGGACTCATGGTGCCTGACCTGGACTGCTGTGCTTGGCTCTTTCCCATCATTGACTGAGAGCTCCCTATGTACTAGGCAACATATTAAGTACTCTATAGTATTTAAGCACTATATAGTTTTAAACTATATCAGAATTTTATTACAAAGCCCAATAAAGTAGACACTATTGCTATCATCCTTATTTTATAGAAGAGGTCCAGAGAAGTGAAAGCAGCATCCAAAATCAGAGTTAGCAACTGGCAGAACAGGATTAAAAGGCAGACGGTCTGATACCTGAGACCACATTCTTAACCACTGGGCCATGGCATGGTCATGGATGCCCTTGGAAAAGCACTGGGGTAGCTAATGTCTGGAGATAACTACCTGATGCTATGAGTCTCTGGATTTTGCAGCTATTGAAGCCCCTCCGTGAGATGAGTTCTGTGCACCCAGCACAAAGGGAAGCTCAGCAAGTCCATTCAAGAGGCCTGGCTTAGGGGGACAGCCTAGGCAGCACAGTGGGTCCCTGCCTGGGATAGCCATCCAGAATCACAGATCACTCAGCTCCAGGAGTCAGGAGCTAGCAGTGAGCAACAGGTTGGGATGGCCAGACTCGAACTGGGCCAGAGAGGCTCTGGGTTCAAACTTGGCAGTGACGGTCATCCAAGAGACACACTAGACTTAGGCTGTGGTTGAGGTTTGGAGGATGTGTGCTTGTAGCAATGTACTTTTGCCTCTGATTTCCAAGTGAGTTAGTAGGAATAGGTGGTTGAGGGGATGAGGGGCAAAAGGCTTTCTCTCAGCAACATTCCAAATCTGATGCTCACAGTCTAATGCCAGGCAGGAAATGAGGGACCAAAATGCCCAAATGGCTTAGTCCTTGGAAGAACAACTAACTCAGCCAGTAGAGTTATTAATGTCAAAGCAAAGACGAAACTTTCAGAAATGACGTCCCTGCCAGACTTGCTGGATATTTTATAAACTATTTACAATGATCGTGTACTATCAGAATAAAACAGCAACCTTTTTTAAAAAAGAAATTGGTGGGGCGCCTGGGTGGCGCAGTCGGTTAAGCGTCCGACTTCAGCCAGGTCACGATCTCGCGGTCCGTGAGTTCGAGCCCCGCGTCGGGCTCTGGGCTGATGGCTCAGAGCCTGGAGCCTGTTTCCGATTCTGTGTCTCCCTCTCTCTCTGCCCCTCCCCCGTTCATGCTCTGTCTCTCTCTGTCTCAAAAATAAATAAATAAGAAATTGGTGTGCAGAAAGGGATTTTCTACTATACCTGTGATTTCCAATATGGTAGCCACACATGGCTATTAAGCACATGAAGTGTAGCTAATCCGAATTGGTATGTGCTCCAACTATAAAATACACACCAGATTACAAAAACTCAGTATGAAAAAAGGAATGTAAAATATTTTACTAATAATGGCTCATATATATTGTATGTTAAAATGATCATATTCTCTATTTCTTCGGTTAAATAAAATATATTACCAAAATTAAATTCACCTCCTTTTTTAAACCTTGCTAATATAGCTACTAGAAAATTTTTAATTACATAAGTGATTCATGGTATTTTTCTATTGGACAGTTCGGCTGTAGAGACAATTCAAATAAGGCATGGTGGGGAAAGTCCTAGGCAGGTCTGTTAGTTCGCTAGGGCCGTCATGACAAAGCACCACAGACTGGGTGGCTTAAACAACAGAAATTTATCTTCTCACAATTGTAGAGGCTACAAGTCTAAGATCAAGGTGTTGGCAGAGCTGGTTCCTTCTAAGACTCTCTTCTTGGCTTGTAGGTAGTTGTCTTATCCCTGTATCTTTACATGGGCTTCCCTCTGCGTGCATCTGTGCTCTATTCTCCTTATAAACACTGGGTCATACTGGGTTAGGGTCACCCTAATGACCACATTTTAACTTAACTCTTTCAAGACCCTATTTCCAAATACAGTCCACTCTGAAGTACTGGAGTGTAAGACTTGAACATATGAATTTGAGGGTAGCGGTGGGAGAGGGGAGACACAATTAAGCCTATAACAGTATGACACTGTCCTGGGTCTGAAACTTGTGTTCAGCATTTACTAGCTATATGGCATGCAAGGGATTTCCCCTTTCTTTACTGAAATTTCTTACCTTTAAAACAGGGATAATTTGGGGTGCCTGGGTGGCTCAGTTAAGCATTCGACTTTGGCTCAGGTCATGATCTTGGGGTTCATGAGTTCAAGGCCTGCGTCGGGCTCTATGCTGACAGCTCAGAGCCTGGGGCCTGTTTTGGATTCTGTGCCTCCCTCTCTCTGCCTCTCCCCAGCTCGTGTTCTCTCTCTCTCTCTCTCTCTCTCAAAAATAAATAAACATTTTTAAATAAAATAAAGTTCTATTTACTGTTTCTCCTGATCACCAAAAAACCTGCCTGTTTTTTTTTTTTCTCAAAAATAGATATGGACAGAAAAATAAATCCAGCTTCAGTCCCTGTACTCAGAAATAACCATGAAACCTCTAGTTTTCCATGCATATTTTTAAGTAAATCAGGATCGCACTGAAGAATGCTTTGTATTGTACTTTCTGTGCTTATTATTTTATCACGAGCATTTCCTCAAGTTATGAGGGAGCTCTCTACAACGTAAATTCGGAAGACTGCGTTTTTCCATTTTTGTGAATGTATCAACTCATATGTAACCAATCCACTCTCCAGATAAAAGCTGCTTCTAATTTCCCACTATTACATATAATGCATTAATAAATAACCTTAAAAATGACTTCATTTAGGGACTCCTGGATGGCTCAGTTGGTTAAGCGTCTGACTCTCTGTTTCAGCTCAGGTCGTATCATCGTTCGTGAGATCGAGCCCGAGTCAGGCTCTGTGCTGGCAGCGTGGAGCCAGCTTGGAATTCTCTCTCTCTCCGTTCTCTCAGACCCTCCCCCACTCGTGCGCTCTCCTTCTCAAAATAAATAAATAAACTTAAAAAAATGTCTTTATTTATGTCATTTACATCTCTGATATTTCCTTAGTATAACTTCTGAGAAGTGGAATGGATTGGTCAAAGGATACGTACCTTTTAAGATTTTTTTTTCTATCTGTTGACAAATTCAGGAAGTTGAGACTCCTACTAGGAGTACAAAATTTTACTTTTTTCCCCACATCCTGTGAAAACTAGATATTACACTTTTTTATTTTTTATTTTTGTTTAAATTTTAGTTAACATACACTGCAATCTTGGTTTCAGGATCTATTCTTTTTTTCGTATTTGTCAATTCAATGGACGAAAATGATACTTCTTATTTAATTTGAACTGTTTCATGATTTCAACAATTTAAATTATTAAAAAAATAATAATAGGGGCACCTGGGTGGCTCAGTCGGTTAAGCGTCCGACTTCGGCTCAGGTCATGATCTCGCAGTCCGTGAGTTCGAGCCCCGCATCAGGCTCTGTGCTGACCGCTCAGAGCCTGGAGCCTGTTTCGGATTCTGTGTCTCCCTCTCTCTCTGACCCTCCCCCATTCATGCTCTGTCTCTCTCTGTCTCAAAAATAAATAAACGTTAAAAAAAATTTTTTTTTTAAATAATAATAATAATAATAAAGTACCCAACTAGAAAAGGCAGCAACCCATTGTCTGGATAGCTGGAGAACTTCACAAAGTTCTCCAGAGTTCTGATTCTTGGTCACAAAACAGTAATACAGCTCCACAGAGATTTCCTATCCCATTTCGCCTGGCTTCCATTACACTCCTATATGTTCAATTCTTCATCTTTTTTTAAATGTTTATTGATTTATTTTGAAAGAGAGGAAGTGGGAGGGGCAGAGAGAGAGAGAGAATCCCAAGCAAGCTCCGCACTGTCAGCACAGAGCCCGACTGGGGGCTCAAACCTACCAACTGTGAGATCAT
The DNA here is from genome assembly GCF_018350155.1 of Leopardus geoffroyi. Taxonomy (NCBI): domain Eukaryota; kingdom Metazoa; phylum Chordata; class Mammalia; order Carnivora; family Felidae; genus Leopardus; species Leopardus geoffroyi. Next base: position 19,501,946 of record NC_059336.1, on the reverse strand, counting down.
GACCTGAGCTGAAACCAAGAGTCAGACACTTAACAGACTGAACCACCCAGGTGGCCCGTGTTCAATCTTTTAAAACGCATCTGTATTAGTTTCCAAGGCTGTCAGAACAACTTACCATAAACGTAGTGGCTTACAATAGAAATTTATTCTCTCCCATGTCTGGAGGCCACAAGTCTAGAATTGAGGTGCAGGCAGGGCCGTGCTCCCTCCAGAAGCTCCAGCAGAAAATCCGTCCTTGTCTCTTCCAGCTTCTGGTGGCTGCTGACATTTCTTAGCTGGTGACAGCATCCCCCAGTCTCTGCCTCTATCTTCGCATGGCCTTCTCCCTGTGTCTCTGCGTGTCTTCCCTTTTCTGTCTTACGAGGATGTCTGCCACTAGATTCGTGGCCTGTCCAGGCAAATCCTTGTCTTAATTACATCTGAAAGGACCCTATTTCCAAACAAGGTCATATTCACAGGTTCGGGGGATTAGGGCTTGCACGTGTCTTTGCGGGGAGACCCTATTCAACGCACTCCAGTTCTGGAACAGGGCCCTCACTCAGAATGTCCTTTGAGGTTCCCTATAAGATGCGTTCACTCAAGTCCCTTTAGAAGAATATCGAGTGACCTGTCCCCGCTGAAGGTGGAGTAAGAAACCAAGGAGAAATAGCTCTCAGCAGAGGAGGGAGTTGTCTTGTTTCTATAACCCCAAATGAAGAGTTACCCTTCTTTTTGTTTTCATTGTTTTTAATGTTTATTTATTTTTGAGAGAGAGAGAGAGACAGAGTGTGAGCAGGGGAGGAACAGAGAGAGAGGGAGACACAGCATCTGAAGCAGGCTCCAGGCTCTGAGCTGTCAGCACAGAGCCCAACGTAAGGCTCGAACTCACAAACGGTGAGATCATGACCCGAGCCAGAGTCAGATGCTTAACTGACTGAGTCACCCAGGAGCCCTTTTTTGTTTTCCTTTTCAACCAACGCTTGTTGCTGTGAATCAGGTAACCTGCCAACTTAAGGTGAGCAGCGGCCAGAGTAAGATGTCACGTGTTGGCCAACACACAGCACCTACGCCAGAAACCTCAGACTCTAGAGGGGAAAAAAACAAAACAAAAACAAGCCGATTCTAATAAAAAGCAATAATATGAGCATAAACAAGAAGCATAAGCCAGTGCTTCCCACGGCAGAGAAAGGAGTGTTTCCGTTCTTACTGAGAGAATGCCGAAGGTGGGAGGCATTTAACCCGGGCAACCATCAGGTGGATCAGGAGGGAAGGCATTCCAGCAGAGGGAACAGAGCGTCCAGGCATGAACTCAGATGCATACACAGGACCTTTATTGACCAAGAGGCCCTCCTGATATATCTAGACACGGAGGGAGCAAAGCCAGGCCTACTGTAACCAAATTAGGAGGTCTTAATTAAGGGAAAAATGCAAAACTATTAGCAACACAAAATGAGGTACAATGCTGACCTGTGCCCCCTCGTCAAAACAAGCCAGATGCAAAAGGCTACTGCGTGACTCCATTTATATGAAGTTCTGGAACTATGTGAATCTATAGTGATGAAAAGTGCATTAATGCTTGCCTGGAACAGGAGCATGCAGGGAGGCTGACAAAAGGGAAAAGAGGGAAAAGTCGGGCGGGGGTGATGGAAATGTTCTATGTCTCGATGGCTACCTGGGTGATACATTCGCCAGAGCTCGCGAACCATAGCTCGCAAACCTATTTCATTGCCTATGAATTATACCTCAGTAAAGATGATTTTTAAAATAAATAAAAATTGAGGTACAAAGGAAATATACATTTAGGATGATAAAAGAAATAACTGCTTGCAAGTTTTAAAAACTGACAAATACCATAAACATTGCAGCATCCAGAAAAATAGCCATACTGTGCGTTAGCCGATGGCTTGACCTACGTCTATAATACTTTTTTCCCAACATATTTTGGCTTCATTCTCTTTGCCCTTGTCAATGTCACATTTTTTTCTTTTTTAGTATCGATGGTTGATCCAATTTGGTTTCTTATTACTCATCGTTTAGAAAATGTTCCCCAGCTCACGCATTATTAATGTCTCCCATATTTTTAGGATTGTTAGACCATTTGGCAAAGTCTCTCATACGTTTTTTCATACTTGGGGTCCGGGACTTGTGAGACTTTCCCACAGACGAGCTTCTGGTTCTGTACATTTCTCCATGGTTTCTCCTCCATACTTTGGGTGCCACAGGACACGTTCATGCCATGACACAGCCGCTGGCCCCGAACCTTCCTGTCACAACACGTCACGTGTCCCATGGGAGTCGGCACATAGGTGGTACAAGTTTCCCTGGAGGCGATTTCTACACCGGGATGACTAGGGATTACTTAACAATACAGGGAAGCAACTGCAAATCACATAACCATAAACCCAAACTCGGTGTATCCCCAGCTCCACTGCTCCCAGCGGAGTCCCTGGAGCCACCCTGAGAGTAAGAAGAGATGGCGGGATAGTTCAGCCAATGAACACAGTTGGCGGCTTTAAACTACCTCTGTTGAAAAATATCTTACTTTTGCAGATTTAGCAGAGACCTACAGGCCTGGGAACACATGGCTAGGACCCATAGCAAGGGCCCTGAGCGGGAACTTCAGTAGGTGCACAGTGAAGCTGCCTCCGGGAAGGGGGCCAAGTCGAGGTAATTTGGGGTGGCTAGGACCAGACTGAGGAGGGCTTTGAATGCCAGATGATGGAATTTCGTCTTTAACTTCTATACAGCAGAGAGCTACAAAGACTCTTGCTTTTATAAAAAGAAGAGCACGACGGGGCTCTAGGGGGTAACGTTGGCAGTGATAGAAAGTTGTAGGGGGGTTTCTGGTTTGCTTTAGTTTCTTCCTTTAACTTATGACGTTTCTTATGGGCTCCCCTCCCCGCCTCCACAAACAAACTAGACTTGTTTATTCAAGTACACTTACATTGGGGAAACCATGTAAAAGACATTGAAAATCAGGTTGAGGGGAGCCTGATTGGCTCAGTCGGTCGAGCGTCTGACTTTGACTCAGGTCACGATCTCACGGTTCGTGAGTTCGAGCCCCGCCTCAGTTAGCCCCACATGGGGGTCTGTGCTCACAGCTCAGAGCCCGCTTCAGGTCTTCTGTCCCCTCTCTCTCTCTCAATCTCTGCCCCTCCCCGCTCATGCTCTCTTTCTCTCTCTCAAAAATAAATAAACATTAAAAAAAAAAAAAAAAGAACATCATTTTGAAAAAAAGACCCCACCTCATTCTACCGCACGCACCTAACGAAGTCAAGAGAGTGCTTAAGGACACAGACTGTGTAGCAAAATTCCTCCCTTCAAAACTTGGCTTCACCGCTTCCAAACTCTGTGTGTGACCTTAGGCGAACTGCATAGGCCCCGTGACCCTCAGCTGCCTCGTCTGTCAAATAAGAGAAATCGTCGAACCTGGGCGTAGGGTCGCTGTAAGAATGAAGTGAGTTGATGCGTAGCAAGCACACGGCACGGTTTCTGACTCAACCACTGTTAACCGTACTCACTACATTTTGACCGGTCCCTTCTCCAAGCAGCTGCGTCTCATGGGCTCCCCACCCCTGCAGGGTCTCTCTTCATGGTTCCTCATCGCCACATCGGTCACTAGAGCATTCAGAACCAGGCCAAGCATTCCACGTGATGCAGCGAGTTGGACGCACTGTGGCCCGTTTCCTGAGCAGAGGAGCTGGGGGGGGGGGGGGGGGGAGTGGAAGGTGCCGGGGAGGTGAGTCACCACTCAGAAGGGACGGAGGGAGAACGAGAAGCCAAGACAAACTGTGTTAGTCAGGATCCTTTGGGTTTCAAAAGACGAAAGCCCAACTCCCACAAATTTAAGAACAAAGAGACGATATTGGCTCCCACGACCTGAGAGAATCGGGAAAGCTGTGCTGCAGGCACGTCTGTATCCAGGAGCTCGCAGACTGTTGTCAAGTGGCCCCACTTTTCTCCCCGCGTTCCTGCCTCTGTGTGCTCCCTTAATTTCTTGTCTAGCTGTCGTGAGGCAGGGGCAGATGGGAATGTGACCCCAAGCCCCTGGGCTTACAGCATTGCCACGTAGCAAACCGAGAGGAAAGAGGGAGTGCCCGTGTATCAAAAGTGAGGGAAGAGGGGCGCCTGGGTGGCGCAGTCGGTTAAGCGTCCGACTTCAGCCAGGTCACGATCTCGCGGTCCGTGAGTTCGAGCCCCGCGTCGGGCTCTGGGCTGATGGCTCAGAGCCTGGAGCCTGTTTCCGATTCTGTGTCTCCCTCTCTCTCTGCCCCTCCCCCGTTCATGCTCTGTCTCTCTCTGTCCCAAAAATAAATAAACGTTGGAAAAAAAAAAAAAAAAAAAGTGAGGGAAGGGCTGGTTGGCTTGAGTCACGTGGCCGCAGATGGCCAGATCCTGTCCCCGGCGACGCCACCAGACCTCCAAGGACGGAAGGCTGGGTGGTATTCTCAACAGAAGGGATGAAAGAACGCAAAAACGGAGATGACAGAGGCCAGTTCACGAGAGCTCGTTTCCCATCACAGGATGCGGGCTCCTTGCAGGCTTCTGACCCTGAGAGTGTGTCACCCGCCCGGACTCTCCGGCAAGCTGCCACCTGCTTTCCAGCAGAGGCAACCTGGCTCTGAGGCCTGGGCTGCGGCTGTGGGCACCGAGTCGGGCGCTGAGCCTCCGTGGGCCGGGGAGGTTGCTGACTCAAAGGGCCTCGGGCCTCGGCCCAGGCTGCTCAGGCCTGCTGCTCTCAGCCGGGCGGTACCGAGAGACCCGGAGGCCGTGCCCGACTGCTGTGCCCACTAATTGGGAGGTGGCGAAACGTTCAGGGAGGATTCAGGTACCAAATGCCTCTCCTAGAGGTGCGTTAAAAGTGTGCAGTAATTGAGCAACCCCGACAGCGGGCAACCATGGGGGTTTCCCAGCAGAGGCCCCAGGGGATCAGCTCTCCCTCCCAGGGGAGAGGCCTTGCACCCACACCCGGGTCTGCCTCGGCCGCTTCCCACCTGTAGGATCTCACCTCTCCGGCCCTCTGTTTCCTTATACACAGAACAGAAATTGCACATTTTATCTGGAACAATAAGACGATGACTACAGATCTCTTGGACTTTTTTTTTTCTTAAGGCAGGTTTGGTAAATTATATTTTTCTTAGAAGTGTCCCCTTCAAAAAGATTTTCCAGTGTTTTAGTATAAGCGGATTCACATATTCTTTTGCAATGTCTGTCTCCTGTAGATGAAGTCAGGCTCTCTTTTTCCTTTCTTGCTTTGGTAGTCAGCTTTTGATGTACGGATCCTTCCCAATGTTGTCTGTGTTTATTATTAATTTTTGCTCTTAGATACTTCTGCCTCGGTTACAAAACCTTTTGGGAGTTTAATCTATTATTTTTTACTGTAAGAAGCTACAAACACCACCCCGAGTACTGACCAGATACATTCTACAAGTTTTGATACACAGAATGGCCATTGCTATTCAGTTAGAAATCGTAACTATATTCCATACTTTATGATTTCTCATTTGAGTCATGCGTTATTTAGAAATGGGTTTTTTAATCTCAAAAATACGTGTACTTATAAGCTACCTTACTCACCATGGTATTCCCCCTACTTACAGAGCAGGAGACCTGGTGTATAATAAACGATTGAAGATGATTGGGAGACAAAGAGAAAGGGAAGGAGGAAGAGAGAAAAGGAGGGGAGGATGTAGGGAAAGATGGAGAGACAGAGGTCATGGAGTGATCCTGATTGGTTTAAGCAAAGCACGCCTCCGCCCTGCCCCCGCCCTGGGCACTCCGGAACTGTAGTAGCATACAGAGTAAAGGAACAGCCTGAAAGACTGGAACCGAGTTTGGGAAGCCGGCAGCATGTCAGGGATATGAGCAAGTTCCCTGCTGGCCGTGGAGATGACCACCTTCCTTTTGTGTGTGTGTGTTTGTCTCTCTCTCTCTCTTTTTTTTTTCTTAGAGACAGGGTGAGGGAGGAGCCAAGAGAGGAGAAGAGAGAGAATCTCAATCAGGGCTCCATCCCACGACTCCGGGATGGTGACCTGAGCCAAAATCAAGAGTCGGCCCCTTAACCAACTGAGCCACCCAGGAGCCCTTTCTTCTGTGTCTCTTTTAAATAGCTGTTGCTGGGGCGCCTGGGTGGCGCAGTCGGTTAAGCGTCCGACTTCAGCCAGGTCACGATCTCGCGGTCTGTGAGTTCGAGCCCCGCGTCGGGCTCTGGGCTGATGGCTCAGAGCCTGGAGCCTGTTTCCGATTCTGTGTCTCTCTCTCTCTGCCCCTCCCCCGTTCATGCTCTGTCTCTCTCTGTCCCAAAAATAAAATAAACGTTGAAAAATAAATAAATAAATAAATAAATAGCTGTTGCATGCCTCAAGGAGGTTCAACAGCCATGGACCAAACATGCTAGCTTCAACCATTATTCCCTGACAGTGGAATGACAGTGGTGGCCAGTAATCAGCCAGGCTGGTCAGACACAACGTGCCCCACCCTGTGTCCCACTTTGCTGCACACGGCCTTTCATCTGTGCTCCCAACAACCCTTAACTCTGAGCTGGTCGATCGCCCATCTGATCTCAGATCCCTTCCTGCCCTTCCTCTGCTCCGCTCTGGGAACAGCCTTCCCCAGGGTCCCAGGTCCCCTGGCTTCCTGGTAGTTTGGACCAATGGGAAGCACTAAAGGGGGGATGGGGTGGGGGGGTGGGGGTGGGGAGAAACCAGGGTATGTCCCTCCCTTCTTTCTGCTCCCTGAGGCATCTCTAACAGTGACTACATCTCCTCCGTGGAGCCCCCTCCTTCTGGGCAGAAACCACCTTGGTTTTAGCTTCTGCTGATGGTGCTAACTCCCAGGATCTAATAACAATGCCTCCTCCTTTGTTCCTCAGGCCCTAAGGGCAGCAGCAGCTTCCTGCTCTCCACTTACGTGTGGGGTGCCTTCCTGTGTCTTCAGTCACCTATGTGACTAACTCCCTGTATTAAATTCCTTCGGTTGGGGAGGACCAAAAGCCATTCCCATTTCTTGACTGGAAATTGACTAATACCAACCCATTTTACAGATGAACCCTGAAGCGAAGCTCAGAGAAGTTGAAGAAGGCGTGGACATATCAGTAAAGGCAATACCAGCTCAGAGCTTGGAGCCAGGTCTAACCCCAACAGGTGCTGGATGTGACATCTGAGCTGTTTTCCCAGCGGCAAATGCGGACGGAGAAGGGTGTTGACCCCGAGCGTATGGAACTGTTGTGAAGAGGAAACCAGCCAATATCTACAATATTTCAAACAAGCAGAAAGACTGGCACGTGGTCAGAGGACTAAAAAGTGGCAGAAATGGGATCCAGATGTCTTATTCAGTGCTCACTTCCCCGTACCAAGTAGCTGGAATCATGCTCTTCCTGAGCTAGATTCCAGTAAGGGACTTCACATCCCAACCTCGCCGACCGGATCCTTTCCCCAGAGATTTTCCCAGAGGTACTTCGTCCCCCTTCGTGTGTGATGAAGTCTGAGCTCCACTTCTCTCCTCTGGGAGAAATACTTCCCTGCCCATCTGTGCTGAAGCCCCTGTCATCCACCGTCAGCTCCAGGAATGACCCTCTGGGAACCAGCAGAGGCTTGGACCCAGGAAGGGAGAATGCGGGAACATACTCACTCCTCTACGGCCAGGGCGGCCTAAAGGACACCCCGGAGTAGCTGCCCCCTCAAAACAGCCCATCCGGAGCTGTTGGTTTGCTCCCATGGAGGGGGGGACGTCCAGGTCCCAAGAGCAGCTTATGCATATGGTGACTGACATGCTCGTTCATTCATCAAAACTGCCATGAGTTTTAAAAAAAATTGTCATGAGTCCCAACAGCACCTGACCTGTAACAGAAGAAACGTGTCCTGTATTCTGTTGTAAAAAAAGAGAAAAAAAGCACTGCAGACTCAAATCCATCCTTTTATGAGCTGAATCATTTTCATCATTTTGGTGCCTCTTAATATTATTCTAAAAATCACATCCTCTGAAGTCACACAGGAATACTATTAAAAAGCTAATAATCTCCCTTAACTTTCAGAGTCCCTTTGTGTTAATAAGCTGCTAGAGTCGTATGTTCTTTTTACTATATTTATAAAACATGTACAGGGCTGGAGGTTTAGGGAAATGGTTTGTTTTGTTTTCTGCTTTGGTTTTACAAAACATGGGATCCTATTATGTAAATTACAAATTGCTTTTCCTAGCCAACGGATCATACGTTGCACTCATACGTGATCCCTTCCAATAGCTGTATTCATACACAATATCAACAACAGATTCAACCATTACCCTGTTAATGAGTGGGAAATACACGTCCACAGCGTTAAGTCACTGACATTTGTAAGCTAAAGCAGGTAGTGTTACTCAAACCTAAGTATGGCTTTCCAAGTATGGTTACCAGACCAACCAGCAGCATCAGGAGCATTTAAGAAATTTTTAGAAGTGCAAAATTTGGGCTCAGTTTCAGACCAACCATGTCAGGAACTCCAGGAGTGGGAGGCAGGGAGGAAGTGTCCCAGCAATCCGTGTTTTAACAAGCAGGTAATTCTGACGTGTGTTCCGGTCGTAGACCCACTGCTCTAACATACACCATGTCATTCACAGCCTGCAAGGACCACGGCCATTTGTCCCCCACAAACAATTGTGGCAATCTGGAAAGGGTTTTCTCTGGGTGTAAGGATCCAAGAAGTTTCTAGACATATAAAGTTAGATGAGGTACGCTAGCAAGCTGCCCAACTGCCCATTAATGGGTGAACTCATTCACTTTTCCAAGATGCGTTGAACTCACAGTTACAGACTTAAAGCAAACATATGCCCCCATCTAACATATTGAGAAAAACAGACAAGCAAATTTTCCCTGAATGGCCTGGATGCCCGACGTAATTCTTCCTCAGGTGCAGAGATGGCAGTTGCTGAGTTCTGTCTGCAAGAGAGCAACCATCTGGAACGTGCAGACATGGAAAAAGTAACAGGGCCCAAAGTCCCACCACTTATCGGTACCTCTGAACCTCAGTGTTTGCTTCTCCAAAACTGGGGGACGATAAAACCTACCTGCAGGGCTGTTGGTCCAAACTGTACTTTGTGGCCCCCAAGGGAAGTTTGTCTGACGGCTTGGTGTCCAACCCATCTCTGGGACAGTCGAGAGAATGAAGAAATGAGAGGAATGAATGAGTTATCTCCTGAGAATACCACTTTCCTATGGCTGCCTTCATCTCAAGAGCCTGTGCCACTGCTGTGTTCTGTAACAGGTCCCTGGGAGGCAAGGTTGGGGTGGAGGTGAGGATGGGGGGGGTGGGGGTGCGGTGTGCATGAAGCCACCTGGGGGATCCTAAGTCTGGCTCTCCATTCAGGAGTTATGAAAAAGGAAGGTGTGTAGGTTGGGGCCGGGGGTTTCAAACTTTTACATGCGTCAGAATCCCCTGGGGGCTTATTAAAACACAGATGGCTGGGCACCACACAAGAGTTTTCAGATTAAGGAAACCTAGGGTAGCATCTGAGAGTTTGCATCGCTACCATGTTCCCTGGAGATGCTGGTGTTGCTGGCCCAGGGGCCACACTTCGAGAACCATTGCGTTACAGTGATGCCAGATGTTGTAATAAACAAACTCCAAAACGTCCATGGCTTGTCGCCGTGAAAGTTCATATCCCACCGGGGAACTGTCCAACCCAGGTGTTCTTGGTTGGTGAGGCGGGAGGGGGGTGGGGGGTGGCTTCTCCACTCAGTCACACGCTGGAGGCTCTGTGTCGTCATCATTCCCCCTCAGACGCGCTTGGCAAGGACTTGTGGTCACCCCCGCCTTATGCAAAAGGACCCAGGAAATACAGTCCTTGGACGGGCAGTTGCTTTTCCTTAAGAATCCACTCCTTCCCTGGCTGTGCAAGGACAGAACGAGCCCACGGCCCCTGCTGCACAGTAGCAAGTTCTCTCCCATCTCCAGCCCTGGCCTGGCCACTGGCAAGTGGGTGAACCCAGCCACAGCCCCAGGGCTGAAAGCCTCCGGCCAGCAGAGCTACTGTGGCAGCAGAGGGACAGAGGATCAGAGTCTACAGAGAGGTGGCTACCGGCCCTGCCCCTCTACAGGTCCCTTCCCAATGACAGGGGCATGAGCTCACCGATGTCTCCACCCCCTGCCCTGTCCTCTCAGGGTGCAGAGTGATGCAGCAGGACCACGGGCTTGTGGCCAGACAGAAGAACCATCACCGACCACTGTACGACCTTGGGTCTCTCCAGTCCTGGCGTTCACCGAGCGCCCAGCACCCCGGCCCCATGTAAACTTCGCCACTCCCAGTCACTTTGTATGTGGACGCCTGGCTCCCACGCTCAGCTGCACATCACAAACACTTGGAGAGCTTTAAAAACGCGTAAAGCAAAAGTTGATTTTAACATATTGCATTTCGGGGCGCCCGTGTGGCCCAGTGGTTAAGCGTCCAGCTCTCGATTTCGGCTCAGGTCACGATCTGACAGTTTGTGGGGCGGAGCCCCCAAGTCAGGATCCGCACTGCCAGTGCAGAGCCTGCTTGGGATTCTCTCTCTCCTTCTCTCTCTGCCCTTCCCCAGCTAACTTGCCCTCTCTCACTCTCTCTCTCTCTAAATAAAATACACATTTTTAAAAAATGTAATATTACATTTATCCTGAAGTTCTAAATCACTTGGCAACAAAGGAAGCCATCTCTGGGCCCAAAACTCCACTAGGTGATTCAAACAAGAACAGATATTGGAAGCCAGTGATTTCATGGCTGGTGGCGGTGCTGTGGCAGATTTCCACCGAGTGAAATTTAGCTAAGCTGGGACTACATTTAACTCCTCCCCGCATAGTTTGGAGTCAGTTCAGGCCCCAGGAGACATCTTGCATGAGGTAAGTGACGCAGTGACAGGCAGATCCCTTTTATACTCAGAAGATCTGCAAGGGACCCGTGGGGCTGTAGGACCTCAATGTCTTTGCTGGTCTGCAGGCTCACCTGGGAGATGTGAGGTACCCCCCCGACCACACCTCCTCCAGCCCCCAACCAGCTCTCCTCCCCCAGCTTCCCCAATTCTTTTTTTGTTAATGTTTATTTATTTTTGAGAGAGAGAGAGAGAGAGAGAGAGCAGGGGAGGGAGCAGAGAGAGAAGGAGACACAGAATCCCAAGCAGGCTCCAGGCTCCGAGCTGTCCGCACAGAGCCCGACGCGGGGCTCGAACCCATGAGCCGTGAGATATTGACCTGAGCCGACGACGTCAGATGCTCAACCAACCGAGCCACCCAGGCGCCCCCCAGCTCCCCCAATCCGTAGGCTCAGAGCTGGTGGAGATGTTGAGCTCTGGAACATGGGGCCTCAGCTTCTGCACGAGGTCACCTGCATCACTGAAGTTGGGGACCCACAAGTCCTTGTGTGTTCCAGCCTGGGTTCCATTTGCCTTTGCTCTCCGCTCTCGTCTGTCTTTCCCTCTTGACCGCTTGCCCTATTGACTTCAAGCCCAAACACAGAGGCAACAATCTCCTGGAGGCTGTTTCCCCCTCCCCCGCCACCGGGTGGGACCAAATCCTCACACTCAATTCCTTGCTTGGCATCCCCCTCAACGGTTCTGCTTCTCTGCTTGACACTTGCCAGGTGCTTTTCTTTCCACGTTCTCATTTAATTTCCACAACAACCTATAAGGAAGGTCTTGTTCCCATTTTAGAGATGAGCAAAAGGAGGATGAGAGAGGCGAAGCCATTCGTCCAAGGTCCCACAGCCAGGGAGGGGGGAGGGGGATGGGACTTGAGCCTACGCCTCTCAAACTCCAAAGTGCTCTTCACCACTGTGCTATTTTGGGGCCCCACGAGATGGTCAACACTGGGTCCTAACCTACATCTAGGCCAGGATCCCACCCCCATGGCCCTGGAGAAGGTGTCTTCTGGACGAGGGTCTGCTACCTGCAGAGAGCCAGTGGCCACTGTCTTCCCTTCCCTCTTGCCCCTCCAGCTCTGGCCAGAGTTCTGGGTGGGTTGATGACACCCTTTGATCATAAATCAATAGGAGATAGAAAAAGGCTTTTTTGGAAGATCCTAAACATAACTCAAAGCCCAGGAGAGCACCTCTGCCAAAGCTGTTCTGCTGTCATGTGTGAGACGCATACCGACGAGGGATGGGGCCCCCGCGGGGAACAGGTGCAGAGGTCTGCCCCTGAGAGAAGAGCCAGAAGGTGGGCAGAAGGAGAGGCGGGAAGGCAACGGATCAGGCAGACAGCATGACAGACAGGAAAGGAACAAAAACAGCAAAGACAAGAAACGAAGAGACGGGGAGGGAGAGAGAGGGATAAGGCGCAAGAGAAAACAGAGAAGGAGTCAGAGACAGTAGAAACAGAAAACAGAATCGAAGGGGAGCACTAGGCCCAGAGGAAGTGATAGAGCTGGAGGAAGGAAGGAAGCGAGAAGACAGGAGAGGAGACAGAGACAGAGAGATGAAGAGGGAGAGAGACAGAGGGACAGAGGGAGACATGCCTGTCAGGATCCTGCCTAATAACACTTCCTCTTGGTTCCGAGTTCCTGGGGGGAGCCTGGGGGGTCTCCAAGACACCGGGAGGGGAGGGAGGGGCTGCAGGGTTCCAGGCTGGGTGTTCTGGACACTGGCTGCACTGGGCACGCCTCTCAAAGACAGCACCACTGAGTCAGCTTCTTTCTTCATAGCCCCACCTGCCCCACCTCTGGGGCTAATGTTCCAGGGATAATTACAGAAAGCCTGCCCGACTGGGGATTTATGAGCCCAGAGAGAGCCCGGCTGCTAGAGGGCTGAGCAGGCACGAGGGGGACCATGCTCACAGCCACCCACCGAGCTGGGCACTGAAAGTTTCTGGAATAGGCTTTCAAGCACCCACAGACAAAAAGGGTCTGAGGCCCCAAGAGATAAAGGGAGGCCTGTCCAGACCAAAGCCTGAGCCACAAAGCCAACACCCCCATCATTCAGACAATGGTCTGAACCTTCCACCAAGCCCTCCTTCTACCGACCCCTCCGTCTTTCCACTGAATCCCTCGCCCATCTGCCATCTTTTCCACCTCTTTGCCGATCCTTCTTCCCATCTGCCAGTAGGAGACTTCCTATCTGTCGTCTCCTCCACTGAGTCACCATCCTCCATTTACCTACCTCCACCCATCTGCCAAACCATCAATCCATCCAAAGCCCCATGATTCAGCCCATCCTCACCCATCCGCCAACCGCTCTACCCAACTGACGACCCTTCCTCCACACCCCCACCCTCCCTCATCGACCACCTTCTCCACCACTCCACCGATCGGTTTAGCCTCGCAAAACCTCCAGTCGCCATTTCTTCTACCAATCTGCCAACCCCTTCGTCTTTGACTCAGTCCTTGTGTCTCCCAACCCATTCCCCATCTGATATTCCCTCCACCTATGTACCACTCTCCATTTACCTTCCAGACTCCTCCATTTACCCACCCACCACCCCTCCACCCATCTGCCAGCTTCTCCATACATTTGCCAACCCTCCCCCTTCCTCCACCTTCCCAACTACTAGCCCCTCTATCCCTTTCCAAATCTTCTCTCTCTCCCCCCAAATCTCCAACCTCTCTGTATGCTTACTACCCACTCTTATCTATACCTACACCCACACATCCATTCAGGCACTGTCCCTCCCTTCATCTACGTGTACAATTCCTTGTCCAATACCTACCCTCATCCACCATCCCAGCCAGCCAGGAAGCCAGCAGCCCTTCTATTAATATGCCACTCTTCCTACGATGCTTACTCCTTCACCCACCAAGCCCGTAACACTTCAGCTACCTCTCAGTGCACCCACTAACTTCCCAAAGGCCCCAACCCAGCCCTCAGGGCGGCTCAGTGAAAAGAAAATGGTTCTGTGGAGCTGCACACCTGGGATATGATCTTGGTTTGGCACACGCTGGCAATGTGGCTCAGTCCAGGGCTCCCCCTGCCTGGTCACAGCCTTGGGAGAGTCCTCAAGGCCACTAAAGAAGCTGGATGGAGTAGAAAGGGGGGTGGGAGAAAGACCCTCTCACCGCTCTTCGTGATGCTGGTAAAGTTAATTACAGCCATCGTCACACCCTCCCAGCTAACTGGACAGTACAGAGGAAGCCTCACCCCACAGATTTCTGCCCTGGCCTGTCCTGCCTGCCCTGATGGGACACATTCGGGCCACAGGCCCCTCCTCTGCCAGAGCTTGGGGCTCTGAACTGGGGCCAAAGACTCTGAATAGGAAAAGCCATGTTGGACCAAGGCCTAGAGTTATAGGTGGCCCCAGCACCGCAGTGAGCCACTTAGACCTATATGGTACCATCCATCCTCTTGAATATGAGCCAGTCTTTTGATGACTTATGGACTGGGTTAGACCCAACACAGATAGACTGCAGGTAACACAGAGGGAGTCAGCTACATCAAACCTAGATGCAGGCTAAGGAATCGGCAAGATGTGCATTTGTATCCTGGTTGCTCTTCCCAGCTGTGTGATACTCCCCTATCACTTAACCTCTCTGAGCCACAGCCTCCTCATCTGTAGAATGGGGGTCAGAAAGTCCCTACCTACTGCATGGGATTGTGATTAAAGGTATGCACACATCGGGGAGCGCCTGACACATAGTAGGCACCCATCAAAGATGGGGTTGCCTCCCCCCAACTTGCACTGGCCCTGGGAGCTGAGGCCTGAGCTTCCAGGCACAGAAGGGAAAACAGGACACATTTCCACCCCAGCCAAGCCTGTTTTGACCACAAAGCTAAATCTTCCCTCCTAGAGCTTCCTGTATCATCATTTCCACTGAAAAACCTCTGTTTTCAGGGAATTTTAAATGCCTGGAAAATTTTTATTTGGGATGAACCATAGCCAGAGCCAGAAACAAATTTCTTTTGTAAATCCCCACCCCCCCACACACACACACGCTTTTGGCATGTGGCAGCTCCTCGCCAAAATGCCAGCTGACAGGTCAGTGTGTGAGTTTCTTTGACTTGAGTTTCCAAAGTGGAGTTCAGCAAGTGATCAGTCTAATTGCTTTTGATATCTAGAAAAGCTAATTAAGGTAATAATACTTGGCAGTTGTATAATAATAATAAATATAATGACCCTTTATATGTAAAGAGCGTCTTTCATCCAAGGATCACAAAGCCTTTACAAACATTAATTAATCCTCACAACTCACCTGTGAGGTAGGTATAATTAGCCCCATTTTATAGCTGGATGAATTGAGGCACAGATAGGGTAAGGGATGTGACCGAGATCACATACTACATCTACTGCCAAGACTGGGATGGCTCTAAGATTCCAGAAGCCACCCTGAGTTCCCCATGCTCTCTGATTGGATCCTTCCTCCTGCCTTTGGACTATCTTGGGGAGCTCCCCCAAGAGCCACAGCTTTCCCTGACCAATCACCGAGAAAAGCAGAATACCAGGACCACCTCTAGCTGGGTGGCCTTGAGTTGGCCTCTTCCCTTCTTTGAGGCTCTATTTTTTTCCCCATAAGCTAAGAGGTTGGGCTCCCAGACCCAGTGTCCAGTCCCATGGCTTGTTATCTCATTTCTAGCTTCACTGGCAAGTTTTCCCAGCCTTGAAGTCACCAACAAAGAGCCAGGCTCAGCCTACATCCCACAGTAGTTGGGGAGCCAGATTTCACAAAAAAAAACGCAAGACACTGAGTTAGAGTATGTCCCACACAATATTGGGACATACTTATATGAACACATGATTTCTCATTTATGTGAAATTCACATTCAACTGGGCATCCTGTATTGTATCCAGCAGCAACCCTGTTTATTGTCACTGTGTGCCAGGCACGGGGTGGATGTGTTCATATTGCCAATGTCATGTAACCCTTAGCCTAGCCCTGGGAGGCAGGCACTACTATTCCCTGGAGCCCCCCCTAGAGATTCCCCAGTACCCAGAAAACAAAGTGCAAAGCTCCTGATGGAAAGCTTCCAGACCCTGCAAATGTTGCCCTCAAAACCTCTCCAGCTTCATGCTGGCTGCAGGGGTCCTCATGGCACGGTCATCTAAACTCAGAATAATTAGCAGGGTCCTGCACTCAGCATCCAACTTTGTGCCTCTTGGGTCTCTGACCTTTACCTCTGTCGCTCCCTCAACCTGACATGCCCTTCCTCTACCTTCTGGAAAATCTCTACACGTCTGCGAGACTCTGCTCTATATCACCATCTCAAGGAAGTCTTCCCTCACCCAAAACCCCCTCTGTTATATCCATCTCTGGGCCCTCCCACAGTCCCCACTGTGTGTGTGTGTGTGTGTGTGTGTGTGTGTGTGGTAGGGGGAGACAGAATATTCACTGAACTCCAACCACTCCAAACACCCCCATCACCAGCACACCCTTTGCTATTTCTTGGCCCCATGTCTCGGGACATGCTGTTCTCTCTGCCTGGAGTTCCAAAACACCTTTCAAAATTGATCAGGTCATTCATTTATGTAACTAATATTTATTAAGCACTGGCTTTGCATCAGCCTTATAAGCCCCACCCTCATGAAATTAACAGTATAGTACAGAGGTCAGCAAACATTTTCTAAAAACGTTAAATAGTAAATATTTTACGCTTTACAGGCCATCGGGTCTATGTCACAGCTATTCAGCTCTGCTGTTGTAGCACAGAAGCAGCCACAGAAAATATATAAACAAGTCGGTGTGGCTGTGTTCCAATAAAACTTTATTTACAAAATAAATGTGGGCCGCATTTGGCCCGCAGGCCATAGTTTACCAGCTCTGGGTCTAGTGTTAGAAACAGATATCACACAAATATATATCACACAGATCCCTAATAACTTTGTGATTTTTTTATGTTTATTTATTTTTGAGAGAGACAGAGCACAAGTGGGGGAGGAGCAGAGAGAGAGGGAGACACAGAATCCGAAGCAGGCTCCAGGCTCCGAGCTGTCAGCACAGAGCCCGACGCGGGGCTCAAACTCATGAACGGTGAGATCATGACCTGAGCAGAAGTCAGAGGCTTGACCGACTGAGCCACCCAAGTGCCACAACAGATCCCTAGTAACTGTGAATAACAAAGTGTCTTCAATGTTGTCAAGGCAAAGATTCTACTGGAGCTCCTCCTCTCCATGAGGCCTTATGTCAATGGCCCTTCTGTTCTGCTCCCCCAGCTCTGGGTTTAGAGCACATATCTGTGGTCGTTCAAGGCAGGGACCTACATTTTCAGCCCAGAGGTCTTGGACCCACGGTTGATGTTGTGCCTAACCCTGCCTGAGATCAGCGCTCGCTGACAGCCGATGGGGCTGGGCTGCAGGTGGGGCCGGGCTGCGGGCCGCCTCACTGCCAGGCCCAGGTCCCTCCCTAGCAGAGGGGAAGCTCGACTCGACTCGCGCCTCACCCTTAAAGACCATCCTATTGTCACACCTTCCAACTGCCCACCTCTGATTAATAACCTAGGCTGGGTGAGACCAGGAATCTTATTTTTTTTTTAAGTTTATTTTTTTATTGTGAGACAGAGAGAGAAGGAGCAGGGGAGCTGCAGAGGCACAATCCCAAGCAGGCTCCACCCTGTGAGCACAGACGCCAACATGGGGCTTGATATCACGAAACGTGAGATCGTGACCTGGGCCGAAATCGAGAGTCGGACGCTTAACCGACCGAGCCACCCAGGCGTCCCTAGGAATCTTATTTAATAGAGAGTACGAGTGTTCATATATTTGAGTGTAAAGTATCACATTTATCCGCCAAGAGAGGTGTATTTATAAGCACACACATGGACACACACGAATTCCTGCTTCACAAGTATGCCAAGAGCACTCACACCCAAACTTGGCCACAAACACTTGCACAGGTAGAGACACACAGACCCTGAATTCTTGCCTCACACCCACCCCCCCACACATATATGTGTGTGTACGTGACCCACTAACACGTGCGTGCAACTACACACATGTACGCATACACGTGAACTATACACACGCTTGCGCACACATATGAATGCACTAGAGCATTGCACACACACACACACACACACACACACACTACATCCGCATATACCGTGAAATCCAGCCCCACCATGTGCCTTGCAGGGGGAACTGGCCATGAAAATCATCGCTTTGGCATCTCCGGGCTGCCAGCTCTGTTTAGGTTCCTGCTGCCAGCCTCAGCTCTGAGGAGTGCCGCGGGAAGTTCCCCATTTCCCTGGCTGCCAAATCCCAGCCACCTCTGACCCCCAGAGGGACGGAAACTCCTCCAGCTTCCTGCAAGCCCCCACGGCGCTCTGCGCCCACCGCCGCTAGCGGGCCTGGAGTGAGATGAAGCGCGGCTCAGTGTCCATGCTCCTGCCACCAAGGCAGCTTCCTTGGCCTCCCCTGGGTGTCAGGGCCTCGAGCGCCAGGGCCGACAGGGCCTCCAGGGAAGGACCTTGGGCTCAGCCCGAGGTCAGAACGTTCCCGTTATCTGAAGGACACCGACAACCTTCCTGCCCTGCTTTTCCCAACACATCCAGCAGCCTTGAGGAACTCGCCGCCCCCCCACCCCCACCATGCCACACGCCCATGCGGCCAACGCCTGCTGCCTCCCGAGCAACCCTCTTCCAGCCTCTGCCACCTGCCTGGCTGGGAGCTGGTGGCACGGAAGGCAGTGCTTAAGAAGTTGCTGAACTGACTCCCAGCCCCTCTGTTGAACCGGTCAGCAGGATTTGGGCCCCCGGTGGTGTTTTCACGCTGAACAATTCGCTCATTCGTTCACTCATTCATTCAAAGCACATGTGTTGACGCTGTGCCTGGTGCCGGGCTTCATGGAGAATAGGCGAGCGTCACTGGTTTCATTGAAGGGATCGAAACCTGGTACCAAGGGAACCTACTAACATGGCCTGCTGCAATCAAGAAGATTTAACAGAGGGGGTGACATTGGACTTGAGTCTAAAAAGCCAAAGAGAATGTGTGTGGAAGAGCAAGTTAGACAAAGCCACCAGCAAGTGCAGAGGGCCTGGTGTATAATGGGTGCTCCAGAAAGGTCTGTCGGCTGAATGAATGCATGAATGGCCACGGGAGGTGTTCACGTAGCAAAGTGACAGCAACTCTTCTCGATAAATCATACTTGTTACCGTTTCTGGGGACCCCCAGGACTCTGCCTCTCACAGGAGGGCCTCTGCCCAGGGTGGATGGGCCATCTCCCAGGGGTTCACTACCCCACGGACTCCCTGTGCACTCTACCCACCACACACCTAAGTATGAACCCACGCGGGTCACGTGGCTGAAGATGCATCTGTACACGTGGGCCCCCGACACACAGAGCTGTGCAAACGCGTGCGGTCTGTGTCCATGCGTCTACAAAGGATGATAAGAGCAAATGCTTTGATCACACATGTCCATGGGCCAGGAGACCGGGCACTGTTCTACATTCTCTGCATTTATTGACTCAGCCCTAAGGTAAGAAGGGCTGTGGTCCCATTTTTCACAGACAAAGTAAGTAAGGGACGGAGATGCAGGTCATTTGTTCAAAGTTCGCAAGCGGCAGGGGCTGCGATTTGAACTAAGCTGTCTGATCCCAGGGCCCACGGTCTTAGCAAAGCAAAGTGGTCCTGACCGCCACCCCCAGCCTCCCTCCACCCCTACCCCTCCACACTCCACCCAGCCACGTGTTAGCACAGCCACATGAATCCATCCCCCAAACACCCGATTCCCTGCCACATTCATCTCTGTCGCACGTTCCCTCCTGCGAGTCTCCAGCTTTATGTGCCTCCTTTCAGGATCTGTTTTTATTATTTGTTTATCAGACATTTGCGAAGCACAGATTATGGTCAGGGCTTAGTGCTGAACATTGTACATGCTTCCTCTTGTTCAATGCTCACTGCAACCTCATGAAGCTTCTATTATTACCTTCATTTTACCGGTGGCTACAGTGAGGCACACAGTGGCTAGGTCATTTGCCCAAGGTCACAGATGGGCAGGGCTTGAAACAGACCCAAACTCTCTGGACTCACGAGCCTCAGCCGTTAATCTCATCTTGGGCTCCGTCCTGCTCAGTTTGCCTAAATGCAAGGCTCTTGGCCGTCACAAATCCTTGAGTGTGGACGAACGAGGTGGGTAGAGCAGTCTTGCACACTTGTTACATCTATTTTATTGTGAATAGTTTGGAAATACTCAGAAATATAGAAAAGTGGAAAGAACTGTGCCACGAACACTCGTAAAGCCACCACGTAAGTCTGGCGCTCAGCATTTCACTCGGCTGGCTTTATGGCGTATCTGTCCAACCTCCCGGCCGCTGATCCGCTTCAAACGGGGCCACACCTTGCAGACAAGGCTGAGCTTCCTTGGGAAAATCACTGCAGTGATTTGGGGTTTTTACTGCATCCAAGAGCCCTGCACAGTTCGCCTGTATACACACAGGTGTCCACAGATGCACCAGTGTGTCCACGTGTAAGTGCGAGCGTGCACACAGAAAGAACAAGGACACGAAGCATAAGGAGAGCTCTGGGGCCACCTCAGTTGGTCACTTGGCCAGTTCCTTCCCACCCACCGCCCCCCACGGGGGACGTCCAGGCCCACGTGGCCCCGTGGCCCCACCGAGGCTGCCAGGAGCCGCCGGAGCTGAGGCTGGGGGTAGGGTGTTTCCCTAATTGGCTCGTTCCCCCAGCAGAGGAAACAGCCGCTGGCTGCAGCCTCCAAATGACAGGAAACGCCACGGAGGGCTACTTGGGCAGTAATTACTACTTTGAGAAAGGAGGGAAAAAGCTGAGGGGGAAACGTTCCAACTCAAATAATCTGCTCATTGGGGGGATGGGAGGACATTTCAAGGAAAAGACATTTTGAAAAGCCTTCAATCAATCTGACAAGCAATTATCTGCTTAGCTGCTGGTACAAATCCCCCCCGTGAGGGGGGGAGCAGGCTGGTGCCCCTCCCAGGAAAACAAGAGCCCCCGACTGACACCCAGCCCCCCGACCCCCGCCGTGCCCCCCAGCAGCCGGGGCGGGTGTGTGGACACAGATCCTTCCCCGGGAAACCTCAGGCTCTGGGGGCAGCGAGTGGCTCGAGGGGAGTGGCCGCCTGCTTCCCTCCACCTTTCACACCCACGTGTAAACACACACACACACACACACACACACACGCTCTACCCAGTGTGATGCATGCCCTGCCCCACGTGCTGTGGGATAAGCCTGATTCCCACGATACTTCCCCAGGGAAGCCATAAGCATTGTCACACTTCATTAATTCATTCAACAAACTTTTTTCTTAAAAAGAAAATTCCCCAGGACATCCGATGAGAGGATGAGATGAACCCATGGCCTTCAGAATACAGTTGGGGAAGAGAGTCATTGTCACCGCTTTGTGGCTCCTAACCCGGTTTGGGGGAAGCCACAAGGGGGACTGGAGACAGCCTGGCTGTGAGTGGGCAGGAGAGCTGAATTCAGACCAAAGTGTGCACAGCAGGCCTGCTGCACCGCCCTCCCCAACCCCGTCTAGAGCCCTAGGAAGCCAGGCTGCCGTGGGGGCGAGGGGAGGGCAGAGGGTGGTGAGAAGGGGAGTGGGGGTGGGGTAGATCTCCTTTCTTTTCTGCCTGCCCCAGCCCCAGCCCCAGCCCTCCTCCTCCTCTGACTGCCCCCTGGCCCTCCCTCTTGCTCAGAGAATCGTGGCACTTAGCTCTGGAACAAGCCATGCAAGATAGGGAGCGGCTGAGTTTGGCCACTGGCCTCCCAGGAAAGAGTCTTGCCCTTACCCTGCAGTCCTGAGCAGAGTCTAAGAATGAACCCCCAGCAGCATAGAGCGGGGGCCTTTCAGGCTAATCCTCTTCCCCTCTGCCCTTCATGCCTCCTCACTCATGTCCCCCCCAGCCTTCCATCTCCCTCCCCCCCCCCCTCTGTTTCTCCCTGCCTCTCTCTCTCTCTCTCTCTGTCTCTCTCCAACAGTGTGCTGGGCATATGGTGCAAAAGCCTATGCAGGCTCTCCGTTAACCCCAGCCACCTGTGAGGTTCAAAGCCTGTGGCTACTCAGGTGAGGGGATGAAGCTCAGACAGGCGACATGCCCTGCCCATAGTCACCCGATTATTAGCAGAAGGGTCAGAATCTGAACCCAAGCTCCCGTATCCATGCTGTGAACCACTTTGAAATACCAACAGCCTGAGATTCACATTGAACATGGAACCAACATCAACAGATTTTGGTCATATCTCTCATTGGGCACCTCAGAACCCAGAGAAGGTCACATTGGCAAAGCCGGGCACCCTGACAGGATATACGTGGAAACGGGGGCCCTGCATTTTGTACTTGGACCTCAGGTACAGATCGGGAGCTGAGCTGAATGCCCAGCTGGTGGGGTCCATGAGACTTTACAGCAAACAACCCATGTCATTCCAGCCCCAGCCTTGGTGGGCCAGATCCGCCGGCCAGGCACTCTGGCCAGCGCTGGGCGGAGAGACAAATGCAGGCCCTGTCTGATCTTGCAGACCCAAGACGGGGGCTCCTACTTCCCTCCACTGTCTACTGCCTAGAAAAGAGGCCGAGCCCACCCCTCCCCCAGACACGTGGGCCCTTGCAGCACCCGTCACACTCACTAGCTGCTCCCCTATGCTCTGGGACATACGCGGGACACATTATCTCCCAAGGCCGTCACAGGGAGAGGAACGCATATGTATATGCAGCAAAATGATCCTGCTCACCTCGTGCGGGAGGGAGGTGGCTGCTTGCTCTCCCAGGACGTGTCATTTTTCACCTTCGGTGTCTGGCAGGACGGATCTGATATACTGGCAGACACATTGCTCACTGTGTCCCCAGTGAGGACACACCCTCGTGTTTTATGACCAGAACAACTCAAGTACAGGATCAGCCCCAAGTTAAACCCAGCTCCCATCGCCCAACTGCGCTGCACAAAAGCAGAAACTCCCTGCTTGCAACAGAGCTGGGGAGGACATCCAGCCATCCGTCCGTCCGTCTATCCATCCGTCCGTCCGTCTATCCATCCAGTCGGTCAGCATTTATTGATGCCTACCCGCACCCAGCCCTGTGCTAGACACTGGAGATGCAGGGGAAGGTAAGACGCTTTAGAACTTGACATCCAGACATGGAGACTGGGAACGTGACGATGCCATTTGGAGGTATGGCCCTAGCGGAGCGGAAACTTCGGCAACACGCAGAACTGGTTTCAGATTCCGGCTCTGTCCTGTCGTGGCGATGTGACCTGAGCAAATTACTGTCCTCAGCAAGGCCCGGCCTTCACCCAGTGGAGTGGGGGTCACAGGCACACCCACCTCCTCTTGTGGCCAGAACCATTCGATAGGAAACTGCCCGTAAAATGCTGAGCACTGTCTGGGCACACTGAGATGCTCCATTTGTCAGCTTGTGTCACGTGTTACTGCCTTCCGTGAAATGCATGTAACAACTCTCAGGCTAGCTGCCTTTACAGGGTTCATATCAAACAGGTAACACGTGGGGAGAATGTCTTGTAAATGGGAGAGTGCTTATCACTCACTCCTGCGGCAGATGTCCCTTGAGCGTCTATGATGTGTCCTGGCAGGTGCCAGGCATGGGTGAGAAGGCACAGATGTGGCCGCAGGTCCTGGCAGCTTCTGGGTAGGAGGGCCAACTTGTGAACAGGTGATCACGGGCCCGGTGTGACAAGAACAGCCATCAAAGTCTCCACAAAGGCGGGCAAAGGAGGGGTCATTAGCTAACTGGAGAGGGCCAGCGGGCTTCCTGGGGGAGGGGGACCTAGCATGGGCACCGCATTGAGTCTGAGTGAGGTGCTCATCCTCTAGTTAGAGAGTCGGCATGCCTTGGGTGACACAAGAGGGGTGACGCACGCGGGTTTTGCTTGTGACCCATCGAGTGCGCGGGAGCTCTGAGGACAGCAATCTGAGAAGCTTTCGTTTGAACCAAGAGGAAGAAAACTGTCCAAGGGAAGCCTTGTGAGTGTGAGTAAAGAGAGCGGTGCAGGTAAGGACAGTGAGGACACCAGCCTGGGAGGGACAGGCCCAGCTGGGAAGCAGAGGGGGCAGGACATGTCGCCTGGGTTCCTTGGCGTCCCTCAGTCCACCGTGAACCTGGGTCTGGCTGTTCATATCTCTCTGTTTGTCGGGCCCAGGAGGGATGCTCAGTTCTGGGCTGGGCTATGGGACTCGGCCTGGGATGGCCAACCTGAGCACCAGTGACCCTGCCGCAAATCCTCCCAATGGACCTGTGTTCACGCATCTCATGCAGATTCCTCCCGCTGTGAAGTTCTTCCAGATTGGTCCTTTTCTGCTGTCTGTAGAAACCAGACTCCACCCACCCACTCCAAACTGCACCCCCCTCCCTAGCCCCACAAGCATCCTGTCACCTCCCCAAGTCCCCAAACCACTTACGGTGTCACTAGGACCCAAAGCAAGTCACAGGGGAAGCCCTTGGCTGACATCCACCCCAGGAAGCCACATTAGCAATTTCATTAATCAGGGTCAGGTTTGCGCTTCTATTGTCTGCTGTAATCATTTGTTTATTTCAAGTTCGGCAGCCCCAGTTTATTACAATTATTACTGTCAGGCGTGGAAGACAATACGGGCACCTAGGAACGGCATTCTTGCATTTTGTAGCAAGAGACTTGTCTTACTCAATACACCAAAAATATCAGATAATATTGAAAAGAGAATGTAAACCCATGAATACATATAACACATAGGTGCACATTTTTCATCCACAAGGAAACATGAATTAAAATAAAACATAAAGGAGTCACAATATATCTCCTAGCAAACAAAATCGTCAACAATAACACCTAATGCTGGTGAGGTTGCTGTGAAACTGCTAAACAGGCAAAGCAAATTAGAACAGGCTTTATGGAAAGTAAATTGGAAAATATGTATCACAAACCACAAAAATGTCCCTACCCTGAGACTTACTGATTCCACTTCAGGGAATGTATCCTAAGGAAATGAGACCAATAAAGAGAAACACGCTGTGGAAAAAGAAACCTGTTCATTAAAGCGTTATTTGGCATAGAGAAAAATTGAAAGCAAAATTCAACATCAATTTCATGAAATAATAGGTGTCCACTGATATGATCATCTGTAAGGCCGGGAAGGCAGGCAAAGGTGCTTCGAGATGGGAGGTGAGAAAGCGGTGTTCACGGTTCCCGTTTCTTATCAAGACCCGCACGTACCCACTGTGGGTTAACATAGAAGTCACTGCACTTGGGATACTAGGCTGGTGACCTAATGGGAAGGATGGGTTTTTTTCCCCCTCGCTTTCTAAATTTTCAGTTGGGTCGTATATTGGTTTTATGGTTCCTTTTAACTGGAGCTAACAAATGATCGTGGTTCACAAAAGAACAGAAACAGAGCTTAATTAGACAGCACACGCTTTCACAAGACCCTCTGCCTGTCTGGGCCCCATTTCCGTCTTCCTTAAGATCATCTGCCCCATAAATGTCATGTGGGCAGTAGGCAGACCTGGGAAGGCTTTTTAAATCTTTGAATCAAGTGCTGTGAGGAAAATACTGGGGAAGGATTGTCAAACACTTAATACCGATCCACAACCACCTCGCTAAGTGGATGGTATTATCCCCATTTTACAGATTGGATAACCGAGGCCCCGATGCCCTGGAGACCTAACCAAGAACAACACTGGCGGTGAGGAGTGGAGCAGGGACTCACATCCACGTCCCTTTGTTCCACAGTCTCTGCTTTGTTGTTGTCTTGTTTCCCAACCCATGTGGGTGACTTTTCTCGAGTGGGTACATTTTAAAAGAAGCTGATTCTTTAAAAGGAGCCGGAAGTTGCAGCCTGAAGGGAACTCAAGGCGGCCCATTCAGTCTGCCAGGGAGGACTTGGAAGTAGGAAACAGGGGTTGGCTGGTTCGCTTGAAAGAGGACCAGCACAGCCAGTGGCTGCAAAACCCACTGGGTCCAAGCGTTCCGAAGGAAGGCAACCACGTTCCCAAAAACGTACATTGACAACCGCCAGAGAGAGGCCCTAGAGGAGACAAAAGGGCAGGGGGAGCCCCCAGCTGGCGCCCAGTGATGGCAGGCCCCCAACCCAGAATGCCCATAAGAGCGGCCTGCTCTGGAGTAACTTTATGGGGGCCCTGGTGTCTGCACCCTCTCTCCTTGGCAGCCAGGCCGGCGTGAGAGCTCCTGCTGGCCGGCACCCCACCCGCCCCCCTCACGTCCCCAGCCTCCCTGCCCTGGGCCTCTTGCAGCCTATAATTACCCGCAGGACTGGCTTTATGGGCTCCCGGAGATGGGGGACCAGAAGGCAGGAGGAAGTTCCTTGAAAGGGACCCAGGAATCTTTTCAACAGGGCCCCTGTCCCAACCCTGCTGTTGGGAGCTCTAGAAAAGCAGAGCTGGCGGCCCGCAACGCCAGGCCCCCGCAGACCCTCTCCCAGCTCCCAGGCCCTCTAACTGGCCGCATCAGCACACATGCCCCCCACCACCACAACAGGCCTATGGGCTGGTCCCCAGGGACAACATCCAAGTCTCTGTGTGGTCTGGGGTCTGCCTCACCTCTCCCTGCTCCCCTGCCTGCCTCGGCCATGCCTGGCACACCACGTGCCTGCCCCAAACCTCCCCAATGCCAGTGCCTCTGCCTGGAACACTCCTCCCCTCCTGCCGCCCTCCTTAGTTGCTCACTCCCTACTCGCCCTTGAGTTCTCAATGTACATCTCTCTTCCTTAGGGGATCATTTCTGGACCTCTGTCCCAGCTAGGCAAGGTGCCCCTCTCCTGGGCTGGCAGAGTCCCCCAGGTTTATGCCATCACTTAGTTATGGAAGTAGGGAGTGAGATGGGGGATGAAGGCAGCCGGGAAAGGGTATGCACCCGGGACATTACCCCTGCCGGCGCTGAGGGTTCAGTCGGCAGCGTCCTGGACCATCTGCCTCCCCTGGGGGAAGGAGCCCGGTGTCTACCCACCAGGCCTGTTGTTGTTTGGGCCTCTCCCCCTTCCCAGCCCTTCCACCTGCCTAGCCATCGCCTCTTCCCTGCTGTCCTGTCTGGTTTGTGGCTGAATTCCCGAGCCCAGCGCAGTACTGGGCAAGTCAAAGTTGTGTCCTGCTTAGGGAGAGTCCCCCAGCCCAGCAGTGGCTCAAGGGTTCTATCAATTGAACAACTTTCGTTATTATCAGCATTGGCCGGAGACTGCAAGGGTCATTCCTGCCCCTGTCAGGTCCTGAGGCAAGGACAATAGTGAGCAGAGCCAGAGGCCTGGGTTCAAATCCCAGCTCTACCAATGACTGTGTGGCCTTGGGCTGGTTGCTTAACCTCTCTGTGCTTCAGTTCTCTCAACTGTAATCATCCCATGAGGTATGCATAAGGATTAGCACTGAGACCAGGTTCAAATGAAATGATGTATGTGAGATGCTTGGTCATCATGAAAATAATTCCTACCTCCTTGGCAATTGAGGGGCTACCTGGATCCAAACAACAATTCTTTTTTTTTTTTAATTTGAGAGAGAGAGAGAGAGAGAGAAACAGCATGCACACGAGTGGGGGGCAAGAAGGGGCAGAGGGAAAGAGAGAGAGAACCCCAAGTAGGCTCCACACTCAGCACGGAGCCAGATGCAGGGCTTGATCCCACGTCCCTGGGATCACGACCTGAGCCAAAATCAAGAAGCAGACACTCAAACCACTAAGCCACCCAGGCGCCCCTAAGCAATGATTCTTACTGAGCAACCAAGAGAGCTCTGATCCTGAACGGCCCCCCAGTGTGAGCACCTGCTCAATGCCAAGCACAGCGCTGGAGGTGTTATGCACACCCGACCACTCATCTGCTACAGACCTGCTCTCAGCAGCACTTCTAGCCCTGTGCAGTTTGAATACCCCCCGTGTCAAGCAGCTCACTACTTCACAGGGGAACCAGATCAGCTTCCAGACGGCTCCAACTGGCTAATATCAGGTCAAATTCTGCCTCTCGGTGAGCATGGAGCTCTCTTTGGCCCCCAAGTTCCCCTCGGAGATTGAGGGAGTAATCTGCCTCATTGGCCTCTGTCTCCCACGGAGTGCCCACCCCCATGCTTTGAGGTCCTATGTCTTCAAGGTCTTTCCCCTACCCTCCCTTGGATGGACTCCGGCGAAACTCAGTGAGAACCACCCCTTCGAGGGATCTAATAGCCACGGAACACAATGAGTCTCTGCCATGCTCAGGACACTTGGCTTCCGCTCATGCAGTCAGAGGCTGCATTAGCATTTCGGCAGCTCCATGCCATGTGGCCCTGGACGAACCACTGTGTGGCTTCTGTGAGTCTCAGGGTCTATCTATAGAAGTGGCACAATACAGGGCCCTACGTCATAAAGCTATCGGTTAAGTGCTGCATGAACAACCTAGCACAGTACTGGAGAAGCAGTAGGTAGCATGGGAAGCCAGCTAAGAGACACGGCTGTGCCTTATTCCCAGGGGATCTTCTTGAACTGGCTTTCTCCCATCTTTGGTCATTCCCAATGACGTCAGCAAGCTGTCGGACTCTGATGAAATGGGTGATCAATACGTGGACTGAGACAGGACCAAAGGAGACCTCTGCCGTGACCCAGGGTCCACGGGGCACCGCGCTGTGGGAGTGCTCTGCACCACCTGCCCCCCATCTCCCCTGGGCCCTGGGTGTGGACGTCCCAAGCTCTGTTGCGGTCATCTCTGTATCTCCAGATCCTTGTGGAGCGGTCCAAGAACAGAAGTTGAATTCACCCCTACGCGTGGATGGCAGGAAGCTTGTAAGGTATTATTCTTACTGTCATTTACATACAAAAGCATCCATGATACCAAAAGGTAGCCGTTGTTGACCACTGACCATGCATTAGACCCTCCTCTATTAGCTCACTAAACCCCTGCTGCAGCACCAGCCTGAGGAAGTGATGACACTCACCTCTGCTTTTCAGGTAGGAAAACCAAGACTCAGCCAAGTTAAGTGACAATACCAGGATTTGAACTCCGGCCTATGTAGGTACAAGCCTCTCCCCTCCTCCGCCCAGCAGAGTTCAAAGTGCTTCTCAGATGCAAAGTTTCGAGGGAGACATCACCGTCTGCTCGCCAGCCGAGTCCCCCAGATCTGCAATTGCACTGTGGTTTTATTTTTTTTAATGTTTATTTATTTATTTGGAGGCGGGGGGAGAGGCAGAGAGAAAGGGAGAGAGAGAATCCCAAGCAGGTTCCATCAGCATGGAGCCCAATGGGGGCTCGATCCCATGAACCGTGACATCATGACCTGAACCGAAATCAAGTGTCGGATGCTTAGCCGACTGAACCACCCAGGTGCCCCACGGTGTTGTGGTTTTAAAACACAGCCATAAATTCTCTGACACGACTCCCACTGAGATGTGGGGCCTGGGCTCCCTCCCCTTGGAACAGGGACTTGTGACCACTTTTGACCAACAGAATATGGCAGAAGTGGCACTATCTGACCTCCTAGGCTGTGTCATAACACTTTATTCAATTGCTCTGGGAGCCCTGCGACACCGTTAAGAAATCAGACTGGCCTGCTATCCTGAGACCACACTGCTGGAGGCCACAGGCAGGTGATGGTCCCAGCTGAGCCCAGCCTCCGGCCAGCCCGGCCCCAGCACCAGACACGGAGTGAAGAAGCCATGTTGGAAGTGGATACCATTCGAGTCATCCGGGCTGAGGCCCCAGACGTCATGGAGCAGAAGAGAGCTGTTCACCCTGTGCCCTTGCAGAATTCCTGGCCCACAGAACCTGTGAGCCCACCGGCAGGTTTTGTGAGGGTTTATCCTGCAGCAATAGATAATCAGAACACCTTCTGGCAATGGTTCCTCATTTCTCCGTGCTCTGAGCTTGTCGGTGGAAATGCACGGTCATTTTCAAAGTCGCAAGCTCCACACGGACCACGCACAAAGACATGTCTGCCCCAGGCGTTTGGGTCCAGCCAGAGGCCAGGCCTGCTGGAGACCTGGACTCCGGCGTCCTGAGGATTTGGGGGGCTCCTCCATTCATTCCTCGGTGGCTATTGCATCGCTGCATTGTGTCCGGCCCTGTGCTAGGGATGGGGATACAGTGACAAACAGAACGAACACAGGTCCTGCTTTCAGGAGCTCACAGTCCAGGGCAGGAGACGGACCTCAGACAAGTAATTGTAGGTTAGAAACGGAGACACATAGCATCTAACCTTGTCTGGCAAAGGGAGCAGGGAACACCTACAAAGGTGACCATCTGGGGTCCAAGGCAGAGCCCATCTCAAGGAGAAGAGGAGGGGAAAGAGAGCTGCAGGTGGAAAAAACAGCCTGTGGGGAGACCGGGGTTGGGAGCAAAGGAGTGAGGGGGCATTCAAGGGTAACCCCCAAATTTTAAGAGACACTATATGAAGTCACAATACTTCTGAAGTCAGAATACACGAGCATGTTTCACCTGAAAGAAACCCCAGCAACTTCAATAATTCAGCCTAATGTGAGCCGATGTCTCTCTCAAGATACTTTGCACAAGGTGCAATCGGCAAGTCGAGACTCCACACTCGTTACTCACTGGGGTTTGCAGTCTCAAGTAATCTTCCAAATACGAAGTTGTTTCACACTTTCAAATAAAATTC
This sequence comes from Leopardus geoffroyi, assembly GCF_018350155.1. Taxonomy (NCBI): domain Eukaryota; kingdom Metazoa; phylum Chordata; class Mammalia; order Carnivora; family Felidae; genus Leopardus; species Leopardus geoffroyi. The sequence goes on along the minus strand of NC_059336.1, from coordinate 19,471,566 downwards.
TATAATATCCACCTTCTGAATTCCACCTTGCCCTTCCAGTGACAGCTCCCAAGAGGGTGACACCCCGTCTCTCAGGGATGAGACTCACTGCTCTGCTTTGGAGCGGAAGTTCTCACTCCCGGCCCAAGCTTCCGACCCCACTTCTTCGAGGTGAGAGGCACGCATCCCGGGAGATCCCCCAGTTGCACGAGAAGCTTTGGAGGGGCCTGAGGAAGACAGCAGGCTGGGAAGGTTGGAACTCAAATGAGTTTGGGGGTGACCCCAAGAAAGGTGGGCAGAGATGAAATCTGAAAGAAACGCCCGTGTGTTCGTCTCCACCCCAAACACAAGAATTTGATTAAAGAATTAAGGGGCTAAAAAGACTCTAAGGTTTGCTCCTCCCGGCAGCCAGCCAGACCCTGGTACAGCCAGAGAAACTGAGGCCTAGAGGCAAGAAGGGATGTGCACCAGGTCTGGCTTTAAGGTTAGGGCTGGGGTGAGAACCCACGCATCCAGGCGCTCCGTCTGTCCCTCCACCCACGCAGAATGGGGGTAGGAGTCCTGAGTGGCCAGCTGGCCGTGTCCATACCTGAGGCCAAACGCTGCTCACATGCGCGGCTGTTTGCTCAAGGGGGCGGGCCGGTGGCCATCTGGCCACATGTCGGGCATCCAAGTGTGAATGGCCAGGCAGAGGCGCAGGGGTGGGGGTGGGAGGAGCTGCCCCCAGAGATTCTGAGAAATTGGGTGAAAGTGTACCACATCTTAGGCCGCAGCCACCACGGGGCAGAGACTGGGCACACCCCGCCCCAGGACAGCCCTGCGCCCTCCCAGGTCGGGGAGTCCTGGATTTCTGGGACTCGTGCTCGTCCCTAGCACCAGCCTGCTCAGAGATGGAGAATGGCACTGGGCCTTGGAAGAGCCTGTGTGGTCAGGTCAGGCCAGCTCTGACCAGGTGTGTGTGTCAGAGAGAGCCACGGGGACAAGTACAAAGAGCCGCTCTGTCACCCTCAGTTTATTGTCGCCTTTCCTGTGCCCAAGGGAAGACAGAGTAAATGGGAACCTCCTCTATGCTGAGAAGAAATTGACAGTCCAGTGAGGGAGCTGGGGCCTGGGCAACAGCTATAAGCACCTGCCGTGCACCGAGCGCCAAGATGAGACTTCTAGAAGAATCTGCCCAACAACGCCCTGAGGGAGGGGGTATTTCCCATGTCCCAGCTAGGGAAACTGAGGCTCAGGAAGGTTAACCGACGTGTCTATAGGAAATCCTCCAGGAAGCAGCCGCCGGTCTGCCTTTGCTCACCATTTAACTCCCGGCGGTCGGCCCATCAAATGCAGATGCCCAGTGAATCTTTGTTGAGTGGGTGAGGGAAGAGTCAACTCAAGATGAGAACCCAGGTGCCCAGATTTGCCTCCTGCAAAGACCCAGGAGCTCTCTGACTTGCCAACGTGTCAAATGCTCTAAGAGAAGTCCGTGCAAAGGAGTATGGAAGCGTGGCTCCCAGGGGGACAGGGGTGGCGCAGAGAATAAGGACATTTGACTGAGGTTTTGAAGTGTAGATAGGCATTGCCCAGGCTGACCATTCATTCATTCCTCAAATGTTTAATGAGCACCTATTGTGTGCCTGGCATTTCCATCAATGAAGGTCAAGAGGATCAGAGAGAGAGGAAACCGGAGGCAGAAGGAACCACACAGGTAGAAGTGGGAAGGCGTACCTTGGGGATGTAGGACATGGGGTTCACTGGGCGAGGTAGGTAGAACCGAGACTTGAGAAGACATGACTGGAGCCGTGGGCCCAGGGGCCAGAGCGTTCTGGGTGCCTGAGAGCAGACGGCAATGAGGGAAGGGTTTTTTTCAACTCAATGGCCCGGTGTCTTTGACTGTGTCGTTGGTTACCTTTGTATTCTTAATTCATGTGTTTTTCCCCTAATTCAAGCCACGGATACCATCATGGAAACTCTAGGGTTCCAGGAGTTTTTAGTGCCATTTAAGAAAAAAGAAATTATTTTTTGCCCGTTATTCATCTTTTCATATTTTATATTGATTTCTGTATTGAAAAATATTTACTTCCACATTTAAAGCTGGAATCTGTATGTCAGGTACCCAGACTCCAGCACGGGCAGTTACGTTGCTTATAAAATATGTGACATGTTTTAATTTCTTTAAATCAATCAATCAATCATTCGTGATGTCTTTGGCAGCAATAAGATAAAAAAAACAGGCTTTTATTTTATTAGGAAGCTGAGCTTGTCAACATTTCAAATGGGAGGTTGCCTGACCTCCGTTTCTGCAGATTGTTGGGGAAAAGTGAACATAGACAACTCGGGAGCTGAATTTGAATGCGGCTCTATGGAGGAGGGTGGGCAGGGGGTCTCGGGTGCAGGTGGGACCCACGGGCTCACTGGGGTGGGGGGACAAAACTTGGGACAACTCCTTGGCAGGTAAGCAGAAACCCGGAGCAGATAATCCACCTCCACTGAGTTCAGGTTGGTCGAGCTGCGCGGTCAGATCACGAAAACAATTCCAAGGATCCAGTGGCAAACAGGGAGGTAGAAGAAATGGAAGGAAAAGCAGGCAGGAACCATCAGGGTCTCTGTAATCCAGGAATGAGGAGTGTGGTGAGGGGGTTACAGACATGGGTGGGATAGGGACCAGGGTATTCAGAGGCCAAGGAGCAGGCAGGAGCCAAATAATCAGGGACCAGCAGAGCCTAATCCATAGCAAGTGTTCAGCAAAAATCTATTAAATGAGTGATCTTGAATACCAGGCTGATGGCTTTATTTATTTTTTAAGCTTTGATAAGGTGGCTTTTTATGTGCTCAGAGGTAACCTAGCTAAACCTTCATTCGTTCATTCATTCATTCATTCATTATCTCATTTTACAGGTGAGGAAACTGAGGCTCAGTGACACTAAGTGGCTTAGCCAGGGCCCCAAAGCTGGCAGGTGCGAGAATCAGGACTTAAACCAGTTCTGTGTGAGTCCAGAGAACCCAAGTTCTTTGTCTCCTGGGACTTTGTCCTGCAGGAGAAGAAAGTGAGAAGACAAGGCTACATCATGACTTTCGTGTGACCTAGGAACCTTTGCTTCAATAGGCTCCTACTTTCATAAAAATATACTAAAAATTATAATTTATGACTGTGTTGGCATAAAGGAAAATGTAATCCAGGCTGAATTATATTCACATTTTTCATCTGAGTTTAAAGAAATTAAAACATATCCATGGGGCTCCCAGGGGCACCTGGGTGGCTCAGTGGGTTAAGCCTCCGATTTTGGCTCAGGTCATGATCTCACGGTTCATGAGTTCAAGCCCTGCATCAGCACAGAGCCCACTTCAGAGCCTCTGTCCCCCTCTCTGCATCTTGCCAGTTCATTCTCTCTCTCTCTCTCTCTCTCTCTCTCTCCCTCTCTCTCTCCCTCTCTCTCTTTCTCTCTCTTAATAAATAAATAAACTTTTAAAAAAAAAACATTATCTGCCGTCTCTGCAGGGCAGGGAGCAAGGTCTGTACGAGGATGTCTCAGGGATGTGATCTCTGCACCCAAGAAACTGGTCCGTCCCCTTTCAAACTAACCAAAGCCACTCTTTGGGGTATAGACCTTGGAAGCTACCCAGAAGGTCAGAGGAATCCTCCCCTGGCACATGCCAGAGCCCTGCATGGGTCTTCCCAGACCTTGAGACATGTTCACATCTTCAGCTGGACCACTGAGAGGGAAAAGCTCAGTCAATGGTGGGGGCGGGGGTGGGAGTGGGGGGCTCAGATCACACCAATTTTGTGCACATGGAGAAACAGAGGGAAAATCCAGGCTGCCCCAAGTCCTGGCCCTGCCCTTCCGCCAGCATTGCAGGTGGGGAGATGCTTGGGCTGCCCTCTGCCCTCCACCCTTGCCTGGCTTCCTGGAACTTCTTCCCTGGGAGGAGCTACAGGCCCATGGGTGACCTTCGGCATCTCTGACCTCTGTCTTCTGTCCCTAGCCCCACCCCTATTCCTTAGAGCTCCTGGGCAAGAACAGGGGGCACGGTGGGGAGGGGGATCCCAGAGCCTACCCAACCCCCTCTCAACATCCCCCTCAGTCTTCCTCAGCGTCTGTACTTCTCTTCTAGAAATCAAAGCCACCCTTCCTGGGGCTTCCTGACAACTCCCCACCTCCCTACCAGCCCCAGTCCTTAGCTTTCTGAAAGAAAATGTGAATGATTTTCAATTTAATCTACGCTGGGCTCTGTGCTGAACACTATACTTCCTCAATGCCCCGAACAACTTCACAAAATAGGCAGTTATCATTGCTGCACAAGGGAGTCCTATGGGTTAGGGGACTTGCTCAGGGTCACACAGCAGTAAGTGGCCTGGTCAGGGTTCAGACCCCCATGGCTGGCTCCAGAGTCCTGGGTGCTTCTTCAGTGTCTCCTTAGTCCCAATTCCCTAGCCTGACTCTCATGCCTGTCCTTACCTGGCCCTTGTCAAGCCCTATAAAGGTGCCCCACCACAGCCCCCGCCCCCACCCATCAGGCACACTCCCAACATTCAGAGCCACGGATGATTCTTCAAACTCCCGTGTCAATTCATCCTCCTGTGCCTTCGGGCCCACTGTTCCCCCAGTCTGGGACACCCTTCCAGACAGAGGAAGTTCTCCAGTGGATTGAACGTGGCGTTTTGACAGTCTGGCCCAAGTCTGAATCCCACCTCTGCCCCTGGGTCCAACATGTGTGGCTTTGGGGGAGTCACCTTCCCTCTCTAAACACTGATTTCCTTAACTGTAAAATCGGAGCCACAAGGCCACCTCGTACTATTTGCGTGAGAATTCACTGAGAAAGGATAGGTAGAGGTACAGGCACAGAGCGGGGATTCCAGGGACATTCTCTAGGCAACCACCCCTCCACCACCTGCCCCCATCACCGTGACTACCTCCTACCCTTTAGACCTCAGCTCGCACATCACCTCCTCTGAGACACCTTTGGGGAGTCCTGCAGATTGGCAGTGGATTGCCCTTTGGGCTGTGAGCTCTGGCAGGATCTGAGTCTCCTTTGGACCCCAGCCCAAAATGTGGGGCTGGCTGTGTGTGTTGTGATGTTTGTTGGAAGGAGGGAATTGTTGGAATGAGGAGACAGAGAAAGGAGGGAGGGAGGGAGGGAAGGAAGGGAGGGAAAAGGGATGGAATAAGGAAAGAAGAGACAGGGAGGAGGGAGGGAGAAAGGAGAGAAAGAAGGAGGGGAGGGAGGGGGAAGGAAGAAGGAAGGAAGGAAGGAAAGAAGGAAGGAAGGAGTAAGGGAGGAGGGAAGGAAGGAAGAAGGAGGAGGGAGGGAGGGAGGAGGGATGAAGGAAGGAAGAAGGAAGGAAGGAAGAAGGAAGGAGTAAGGGAAGAGGGAAGGAAAGAAGCATGGAAGGAGAGAGGGAGGGAGGGAGGGAGGAGGGAAGAAGAAGGAAGGAAGGAAGGAAGGAAGCATGGAAGGAGAGAGGGAGGGAGGAGGGAAGGAAGGGAGGAATGAGGGAGGGAGGGAGGAAGGAGGAAGGAAGAAGAAGGAAGGAAGGAGGATAAGAGAGGAGGGAAGGAGGGAAGGAGGGAGGGAGAAGGAGGGGGAAGGGAGGACAAAGAATGAAATGCATCAGAAGAGGGCAGTTTGGGGTTGGTAATAGGTCCGGACATGGAGATTAATAGTAGAAACATGACTTGAGCCTTAAGTATTTTGCTAATTAGGCCCAAAGTGTCTGGGGGCAGGAAGAAGGCAAGTGCACTTAACCTGATTACCCAGTAGCCACCGGCCCCACTGCTGCTCAGGGTCCCCACTGAGTGGACCCCGCGCCCCCTTCACCCAAGGCGCCTCAGACTTGGAGCTCCCAACACCCCTCACTGGACCGAGGGGTGGCCTCAGGAAGCAGAGCTGGGCTCCAACCCCTGTCTGTGGGCTCCCTGGAATGACAGGCCAGACCCCGTGCTGAACCAGGGAACAAGATTTAATCCTTCTCCTGGGACTAGAGGTGGGGGAGGGGTGGGAAGTGGGGAAACCTGCAGGCCAGGTCACAAGTGAGCAAGTGAGCCCAGGCAGAGCCCTGGCCCTCCTCCCCCTCCTCCTCCTCCCCACCCTCCTCCTCTGCATCCCCAGCCCCAATCCCCCATCTCCCCCACTGCTCCCCATCCCCCATCCCTGTCCAGCCCTCCCCCTCTCCCCTCCAGCTCTCCATCCCTTCCCAGGGAGCCCTGGTAATAACAGCCTCCAAACCAGCCAGACAGGTTCTGGGGGACCCAGCCCAGCCCCAGAGGCAGGTAAGGAGCTAGAGCGGTGATCCCCCCACCCCCCCAGCTGCCGGCTGCCTGAAAACACCAATTATCTCTGCAGTCCGCTGGCCTGCTCTGCCAGCCCAGCTCCGTGGCCTGGGGTGGGTGGGGGCGGGGTAGAGAGGAGGACACCCCGGACGCAGGCTCTGTGCTTCCAGACCCCGCAGTCCCCGAACCCGCCAACCACGGATGCAGCTTCAGAGAGCTCTCTTCTGAGACCCGACAGTCTGCGGAGCTCTGCCCGGCCAGACACATTGACTCACATTTAATTAGACATGGAACCAATCATCTGGTTGAAATGAGTGAAGTCTCAGAAAGGAGGTGTGAAATTGGGGGGGGGTGGGGTGGGGATTAGCAACTTTTTTTCTTACAAATACCTTGTTTGAAGCTTGGACATGAAAACAACCCATGAAAATCCCTTTGATAGCCAGGGTTCCCAGACTCGATTGTCTCCACCTCATGCCCCTTGGCCAGTGATAGGAGAGGAGGAAAGGAGAAAGGTCAGAGCAGTGGCAAGTCAGTGTGTATTTTGAGTGGGAATGCGACGGACGTGTGTGTGAGCATATAAACGTAAGCCACGTAGCCTGGGTTCAAATCCCACCTGCACCTCTTAGCTGTGTGACCCTGGGCAAGTTAATGACCTCTCTGTGTCTCGGCTTCCCCATCTGTAAAATGGACAAACGAAGTGTTACCTGTCTCCTGGAGTTGTCATGGGAACTGAAGGAATTCATAAATGCATTTGGCAGAGGACCCATGGTGGGCCTCATTTCAGTGCTTCCTATCACTACTCCCATTGGTATCATCAACCGGGCATGTTTGCGTGTGTGTGTGTGTGTGTGTGTGTGTGTGTGTGATATGACCAAGGAAGGACCCCGCAGATGAATAAATGGATCTTTATGGACAAATGGAGAGCGGATATGACAGCTTTAATTACCACTCTATAGATTGCAAGTTTGACACTAAAATCAAGCTGCGGGCAGGAGGCTCTAGGAGAGAATCTATCTCCTTACCTTTTCCAGCTGGTGGAGGCCGCCTGCACTCTTCCTCCCCTTCCTGAGCCTGCTTCCCTACTCATACCTCTTCTCTCTGCTCCCGGCCACAAAGGTCCTCCACCTTTAAGAACCGTTGTGATGACATTTGCCCCACCCAGGGAACGAAAGATAATCTCCCCAATCTCAAGGTCATTACCTCTCATCACATCTGCAAAGTCCTGTCTTCCATGGTAAGGTAACATGTTTCCAGGTTTTGGGGATTTGGATGCGGACATGGTAGGGAGGCCATTATTCTGCCCCCCGCCCGCAGGAAAAGCACCCCCACCCCTGCCGCCTGCTGCTCTAAATGTGTCTAAATGTGTTGAATCACACTGTAAGCATCTGTCTGTCTTCTGGAGCTCTGGGCACTGCCAGAGGCTGGAGGTAGGCAGACTGGCAATGGACGGGCCACCATCCCCTACAGTTCTCGGGTCATCTGGCCAGGTTGGGGCAACTCTGAAAGTGCGGCGAGGTACGGATGGGGCTCTGCCCTCACACTGCCCTGTGTGTCTGTCCGGACAACGCTCCCTGTCTGAGCCTCCAATTTCCTCCTCTGGAAAGCATTCTGAGGACCGCACACAATGACATGACATTCCTGGGACAGTGTTGGGCATAGAGCAAAAACTCAATTGGCGTTTCGTTACACCCGTTCCACACCCCTGGGACGTGAAGGTCGGGCTCACGTTTACAACAGCAGTTGGAGTGTGCGACAGGGTTGTGCGTGTGTGTGTGTGTGTGTGTGTGGAGGAAAGCGTGTGAACGTGTGAGCATGAAGGTGTGTAAGAGAATGCTCCCCTGCACGGAGAACTTAGCCCTGTGCTCTCTCCTCCGGGCCAAGGCCTCCCGCCAAGTCGGAAGGCCCAAGCAGGCGTACCCACAGACCCCATCCTTCTGGGAGCCTGACCACCATGAGATGCCCCGGGCAGGACACTTCTTTGAAGTTTCCTGTCGCACACATTCTGCTCCACATATCATCCACTGATGCTCTGTGATAAAGAACAACATTTCAAGTGGCAGCTCTTTGGAACACTATGCAACTGTTAAAAAGGTAAGACAGACTTTGTACAGGCGAGATGTCGAAACCATATGAAGCGAAAGGAAAAAGGGAGTTTCATAACACTGGGTATAGGTTGGACCCATTTGGGTTTTAAAAAAGAAGTGCCCCTCTTGCCAAGTGTCAGAAACGCAAATGCTTTCAAGGTACAAGGCAGAAAGTGGGCGGATAGAAGACTCCAGCGGGGGAAGTTAGACCAAGTCGTGTGGCGCAGGGGGCCTCCACATCAAACATTCGAATGCCAGCTCTCAAGGTGGACAGTCAGCTTTTGGCCTCTGGAGTCTGTAGAAGGGTGTGTGTGTGTGTGTCTGTGTGTGTCTGTGTGTGTGTGTGTCGGGGAGGGGTATAGAAATGACGGTTTTACAGTGGGAATGTCAGGTTTCAGTGTCTCTAGCCCTTTCCTTTTCTGTTTACACTTTGCCTTTCCTTAATCTTTTGAAACAAGCTTACACAGGTATCACAAAAGTCTCAGTACGGTTTTAAGCTTAAAAACCAATATTTCTCTAATCATAAAAAATGAAGACGCAGAGGTAAATACACACTCAAATATTTGTGCAAAGAGGGTACACCAGGAAACCCGATGATGCTGACGGGACGAGGGCACCTGATAGGGACACCGACCAAGGCTGGGCAGGAATCTGGGCTGCCTCCTCCAGCCTCAGGGGCGACTGGGCCCTGCCCACGCAGTCACCGTCCGGGCCTCGGGGAAGGTCAGCAGGGTCTGGAGCTGAGACGCGAGTGTCCCGAGGCCTGCGCACTCCAGTGAGCTCACGCTCACACACCCATGCGCGGCTCCGCAAACAAACACCCTGTGTGATGCAAACGTTCCGTCCTCAGCGGGCACCGGTCTAAGAGACGACAGATCAGGCGTCCGTGGCTGACTCTGCCCTTTGCCTACTGAGACGTGCCATTTTCACTCTCTGACCTTTGATTTCTCCATCTGCCAAATGAGGATAAAAGATGATGCATGAAAAATGCCCAGCTCAGTAGCTGCCCAGTCAATAGGGTTTCTAAAGAAGCAAGGTCCTAGCCTCTCCCCGGGCCCTGGCCTCCAGCCAGGTAGGAGTTCGTCATCAGAAGTAGGCGGGCTGCCCAGAGAGAGCAGAGTCCGCTGGCCTTATCAGGCCAGCCTGACCCGGCCCCACAGAGAGCTGGCCTCTGCCCTCTGACTCCTACATCTGAATAGTTCTGGGACATGTACCACATGATCCCGTGGCCCTAAGGCTGAGGGTCTTCCCTGCCTGCCTGGAGGAAAGCAAGATATCCCCATTTTGTAGATGGGAGCTCAGAGAGGCTCTGTAACGTCTACTCATACATCTGTCTTCATTTATTCGTTCATTTGGTGTTTAAATGAGATACTAATAAGGACCAGGCACTGTGTTAGGCCCAGGGCAGGAGGAAGAAGCAGTAAACCGCACCTACAATGTCCTTGCCATCACAGGATCAGGACCAGCTTCATGGGCATGGGACCTGTGCCGTCACAGGGGGCCCTGCAGCTAGAAGGGACAATGCTCACTCTGTCGCCGTCTTAAACTTCATAATTGTGAAACAAGAGCCCCCCCCACCATCCTCATCTTGCACGGGGCCCTGAAAATCACGTAAGTGATGGAGTCAAGAGGTCACGAAACTGAATAACCAGTCCCCAGCAGATAAAATGTACAGGGAAAGGAACCTGAGCAAACCTTGGAGAGGTTGTGGGGGGGGGATGGTAATGGGTGGGGGATGCTTGAGCTGCGCTGTGACTTTCCTAAGAGAGCATCTTTCTGGCTGAGCCTGACAAATGAGTCAAAACTGACCTGGTAAAGACGTAGAAAGATAAGATGAATTATAGTTTTCTTAACTCCAAAAAAGAGTCCTGGTCTTATAGGACCTTACAGTACGGACCATTACGAGGTTTCGTTCAATTCATTCATTCATTCCATTCATTCATTCATTCATGCATTCGGCCAATATATTTCAAGCACTCACTCCGCAGCAAGTAATGAGCAGGCCAGCAGAACAGTACAGGACAAAACAGTCCAGACCTTATGACACACGTGTCCTAGCAGGGAAATGGCCGTTAACACAACTTATTGCGCAGAATTATGTATCTATTCCTGGGATTTGCGTGAGGAAGATGTACAGGATACTAAGGAGCACATGATGGGGACTGAGCTGTGTTGGGGGACACTTCCTGCCCCACCTGGGGCCAGGCACAGGGGAGACCCTGGGAGAACATGGGCTTGGGGGGTCCTGTCTCTGAATTCTGTTCCACTGCGGACATCGGCTGGGCCCTGCTGACTCCAGGAGGCACCATGCCAGCAACCACCTGGCCGTGCCCTGGTCCCAGGGGCAGTGGGTGGACCTGGGGAGGAGCTAGCCCATGGCCGGGAGAGGGCAGGAGAGCAATAAAAAGTGTAATTAAAGGGAGACAGCTTTCAGAAGGAGGGCGAGAGAGAGGCTAGGCCTTCTGACCAACAACAGTATGTCTGGGACTTCTGTCACAAATGTCAAGCCACCTTCAGAGCCCTCTAAGCAGTGCCCCATGTTACAGTAGAAGAAACAAAGTCTCGGACAGGCTAAGCAACCACCTAAGGTCACAGTGAAATTGGCAGCAGAATCCAGTCTCTGACTCCCAGAGCAAGATGCTGCCTCCACTCACCTCCTCCCTGACCAGAATCTCTCCAGGTACGTGGCAGTCCTCCAGGGAGATTTCCCTCCAGCCCCAGAACCAGCAATGCCTACATTTCTCCTGAGCAGTGGGCTTCTTTGTGTTTCTTTGAGGAGCACTGCAGGGTCTCAGAGTTGATCTTTTTTCCCTCTTCCCATTGGCCGCCAGGAAGCCCAGAGTCCCCATGGGGGCCCATCACAACACAACTTTATATCGGATGGGAACCGTAACGTCACTTCTGTTCAACCTCACTCTTCTACGCTGCTTTTAATTTCCTATTTTTTACTAATTTGTGAAATGGTTTGGCTCCCCCCCTCCCCCCGCTACCCCCAGCCACATTAAGCCGCCTTCAACCTTTTCAGCATTCTCTACGTGACTGCTTCCTCCCCGCCTGTCTGCAGAGAGCCTTCTCTGACTCCTCCCGCACGAGGCCCAGGTGATGTCGCCTGGCTCCCTGTCCTCACCCTTTCTCCCCGTTCGAGCTCCCACCACACCCTGACCGGCAACCCAGTACCCAAATTCTAATTTCCGGGGAAGCACACGCTTCTTGGCCCAGCTTGGGTCAGGTGTCCACTCGCAGTTCAAGCAGCTGCGTCCGCCTGCTGGACCGTGCAAAGGGGCACGTGTCGGGGGCTGCGTGTCCCAGAAGCAACATGGCAGCTAACACCCTAACTCGTCATCAGAGTCAACCCCTTAGGACCTGCGTGCAGCCTCCTCTTTCCAATCCTAGCCATCTTCCTGCACCTCCCTCTCCAGCCAAATAGGGCACCTGGATAATCCAATTGCTGTTCCGGAAACTTCCTCCGCTGCCGCCTGTGGGATTTCACCCAGGCTGACTCCTCTCCCGGGGCAGCCCCTTCCTCTAGCTCCGTCTGTCTGTCCCGGTGGATCACCAACCCAAATGCTGCCTCCTCCCTTTCCTGAGCCTGCTTGGTCCAGTCCAGCAGTTCTGGTCCTCCCCCTGCTCCCATTCGGTGCCATCTGTCCCCCCTGTGCTGTGTCTATTTCCACCCCGCACCATGAGTTCCCACAAGGCTCTGACCACCTTCTCAAGATGCTGGACTGCCAGACGGCAGGGACTCCAAAGCAAGGAGGCAAAGCCACGTCCCTTGGGGACAGACGGACCTCAGTTCAAATCCTGACTCAGCCACTTCGCAGGAGGACTTGGGCACACCCCTGCTGGCTGGGAAGGAGCCAAGTGTCATCACTGGTAGGCAGACTCTGGGGTGCAGGGCCCGTTGCTCACCCACTACCCAGAGTGCCTTGAGAGGGACAGGCCAAAGCTGACCGTGCTTTGTGAACAGAGGGGCCAAGGCAGGGGCCGTTGGGGCAGGACTTGAATTCGGAGCCATGCTACCTTGGGTGATGCCTGGAGACTTCACCGGACGTTTCTCGAAGGTCTGAGCTTGGAGTGCCTTAGAAATCTCCTAACCAGCCAATTTTCCTCTGGAAAAGTCAGTGGGTACCGAAAATGGCGGACAAGGTAAGGATCACGAGAGTGAAGATGGAGAAGATGATGGTGGTGATGATGGCGGCCATGAGCTAACACACAGAGCACTACGTATCCACGGTTGTAAGCGCCTTCTGACACAACCCTGTGAGGCGGGGGCACATATTATCACCCCATTTTACAGACGAAGACACTAAGACGGGGAGCAGTGAAGTAACTGGTCCAGAATCACACAGCTAGAGCATGTTGGAACGGGCACTCTGGTTACAGAGTCTGCACCCCTACCTGTAATATGACTAACTAGATTTACACTACAGTGAAAATAGCTATCGCTATTTATCAAGCCCCTACCATGGTCGGGAACCGTGCTAAGCACTCTCTGCAGGCACAAAGGAGATTCAACTCTGACAGGATCAGAGTTCCTGTTCAGCCGATGGAAAATCTGAAACCTCCAGGTGAAAGCAGCCTTTCCACGGGGCCAGTAAGTTCAGACGTGGCCGTCATACCCAGCCAGCCTGACTCTGGGTCCCCCATCTTACCCACAGACACGCTGTGGTTCTGCAGCTGTGTATACATGTGCACACATGCTCTCGCGTAAGTCCACGTGCACATGCACACATGTGTACCAGGCCACGCTTGCCCCACGCAGACTGATGGAAACACAGCTTCCAAAACGCAACGGTGCTGTCACCACGTGAGGGACCCCAGCCCTTGGCCTGAAGACTCAAGATGTTCTCTCCAAAAAGTGGCTCCCTAAGTGGGAGGCAAGTTTGCCTAGCGACCATGCCAGAAAATGCTGGCAAGCCCTGTCAGTCAAGGCTCCCTGGGCTCTGAGCATCTGGAAAAAGCCAGTGGGGGTGAGAATATTCGCACTCGGGGCTGAAACTCCAGCTTCTTTCCCACAGTACGTTCACAGCTGTAAATCCTACTTCCCAGGAGTTCCTGCTGGGGTTTGCACACCGCCTTCCAGGGGCCTTCCCTGCCAATCAATTTCGGTGTGAATTCAGCCAGAGATCCCGGCCAGCAGAACCGGTTAGACCTGCCTGACAGTCTCCGTGTTGCAATGCAGGAGTCTGGGCTTGCGGCTAAGTCTATCCTTCCAGATTGCTTCTGGGAGCATTTCCTGAAGTCCCACCTCCTTCCCAGCCCTCTCCCGAGCTCGCATCTTCCTGGGGTGACCGACCCCTGACCAGACCAGCCCTGCCTGCGGTAACCACAGCACCCACCAGCCACCAGACATCTCCGCACATCCCTCCTGCAGCCGGAAGAAGAGGGCAACATATTCTCCACTTTACCAAGAGGCAACGGAGGCTCAGAGAGGTGAACTGAATTCCCCAGGTCCCCAGAGCCAGGGAGAGGAGGTGCTGGGTTTACACCCAGGTCTGTCTGGCTCCACAACCCGAATATTCTTCTAGCCTCGCCCCCCCCCCCCCACCTGCTTCAGCTCCAGTGAGGGTTTCAGAAACCAGACAAGGTCTTCCTTTTGGCATCTGTGACCCAGAAGTGATTGAGAAGGAGATGACCTAGAGAGGGGTGGATTAGGGGTGGCAGAGAACTTCATGGAGAAACAGCTCAGGTCAAGGGGCAGAGAGGCTGGAGAAGCCAAGGCAGGTGCTGGGGTCAGTGTGGCCAGAGCTCAGGATGTCGAGTGAAGAAGAGAGGGGCAAAGGCTCACAACGCAGGGCCCTGAAGGCCAGGCCATAGGATCTGGAATAGGTCCTGGATGTGATGGAGAGCCATAGATGGTTTCCGAGCAGGACTAGTTGCCAGTATCTCAGAAAAATTAATGTGAAAGCAATGTCTCTCCTCATCCCAAGAAAAGAAAACTATACCTATGTACCACGACAGATGTTAACTAGACTTACTATGGTGATCGTTTTGCAATATATACAAATATTGAATCATTATGTTGCACACCTGAAACTAATATAAAGTTACATGTTAATTATACCCCAATAAAAAGAATTTTGTGAAAAAGCAATGTCCCTAGTGGAGCACAGGTGGCTCAAAAGGATGGTGGAGGGTGGTCTGGAGGGATGGGAGGTGCTCTCTTCTCAGAGTCAAGTTTTCACTGAATAAAACCCCAGAAGCATTTTTCACCCAGTTACAAATTCTACCTCACCTATCATCCGACCCCCAGGCTTAAGAGCATAATAGTTAAAAGCACAGACTCTGGATAAGAGCCTGCATTTGAATCCCAGCACTGCCACTTACTAGCGGTGCATCCTTGGGCAAGTTGTTTAACCTCATCCAGCAAAACGCGACTATCTCCCTGCCTCCTAGAGTTAGTATAAGGGTTACGTGAGCTAATAGGTGCAAAAGCACTTCACTGCCAGGCCAGGCGTACGGAAAGCGTTTGGAAGACAGGGACCTTTGGGGCCACAGCCCCTGGTCTGCCCCTCAGAGGTGGAGACAGGATGAGCCTGACACGGAGCCTGACCCGGGTCCTGGTCACCACTGAGTGCTTTGCTACCCACATACCATCGCTTTAACAAGTCCTGGCAGAATCCCAGGAACCAAAGCCAGGCTCACAGGTCTGCAATCTGCAGAATGAATCCAGTACATGGCAACAATTTCATCGGATTCAACCGAATGCTTCCATTTTTTGAGAGCAGGATTTCTGGAGCCTTCTTAGTCTGGTGCACTCTCCTCCCACAGGCAAATGGAGCAAGGAAGGCAGGCCATCCAGGAAAACCTAACGGAATCAACCTTTTTGGCCATCTCAAGCAAAAGAAAGGTGTTTTAGATATATGAAGCCTGATTTCCAACTGATACGTGACTTCTCTACTATATAAAAGTATACAACCCAGGGAGTGGTCACTCCCTGCTGACTCTGAAAGAGACAGAAGCTGGATGGGCAGGCAAATATGGGTTCCCTTTGAGGTTTTCATCTGAGGGTCAGGACAGACTCTTCCCAGGGGCCTCTGTGCTTTGCTCCTGCCCTTTGACCTTCCCCAATTCGCCCCAGAACCTGGCTCAGCATCTTGGACTGCCAGAGCCACGGTGTAGGTAGAACTGAAATTTGAAGCATTGCTCTCTTCCGGGACAAGGACAGACTAGTGGGGCTGTTGCTTTTGCAAACAAGACAGTGACGAGACCAGAGGTAAGTTTTTGGAAGAGGACCCTGGCAGTCTGCGAGGGGCCAGTCCAGGGTGGGGCCTGGAAAGCGAGTTTATGAGACTCTGGGAACTGACCCAGAACAAAGTGGGGACATTCCAAACTGAGGTGCGGTGGTGGAAAAAGCCAGAAGCGTGCATCACAGAGGGGATATGAAAGCAGGTCTGCCCCCAAGAAACTGGCTTATTTCTCAAGAACTAGAACAGCAGGAACTTGGAAAGGCTCACTTGCCAGTGGTCTTAGCCATCACCTGGAGACACACTCTCTCCCAGCTCTGCTCGGAAACAGGAGTCCCCTGACTCTATTTACCTAGCTATGAAATGGCCCCGATGCCTGATCCTTTCCAGGATGAGGTAAAGAGCCAAAAGTCCTAAAGAATGCAAGAGGGTGGGGTGGGGCCCGGGGCTGCTCACAGATGTATATCAATTTCCCAGCCCCAATTATCCAAAGGAAATGTCCTCTGGAATCATGTCGACCTCTCTTCCTCTATATTCCGCTTTTATCTGTTGTTGTTGTTTTCTTTTAGGTTCATTTACTTTGAGAGAGAGTGAGCATGAGCGGGGAAGGAGCAGAGGGAGAGGGAGAGAGAGAATCTTAAGCAGCCTCCATGCTCAGCACAGAGCCCAATCCAGGGCTCGATCTCATGACCATGAGATCATGACCTGAGCAGAAATCAAGAGTCTGACATCTAACCAAACTGGAGCACCCAGGCCCCCCTGCCTTCCACTTTTAGAAAGCCTCTTCCTGCATCAATGAAACACAAAGCAAGAGCTTGGGGGAGGTTGATTTTGACTTGAGGACACTGAATACAATCTTTTCTGGATGTTTACAAAGTGTTTACCAAGCAGCCCGCTCTCCAAACCCTAGCAATTGCTTAAAACAAGAAAGCTGTTGATTTGCACAGTGTTTTCTTTAAAAAAAAAAAAAAATCATCACAAATGTTAGATTTAGAGACATTATTTCTTTTTAAAAATAACTTGTCAAGGGTACAAAGTATTTAGGAGGTTTTCTTCTCAGCTCAGAAAGCAACAGGGAAAGAAGCCTTTTTTTTCTGCATGAGATTAAAAGGGGGGGGAGGGAGGGGTAGATAAATTGGAGAAGGGAGGGGGATCAGAAACAGGAGTGAGGCTGGTTAGTTCCCTGCCCTCTGAATCCCAACAAGATTCATCTCTGATCCACCCACCCCTGCCTTTTTCTCTTCAAAGACCCACCAAGAATCTAGAGGGAACAACCAGACTGAGTTCCATTCTGCCCCCCCTCCCAGCTTTCCCTCCCTCCTGCCCCCCCCCCACCGCCCAGTGCTCCCTGACCTGCCTCTCATATCAGATGTCAGCCTCTCTCTTCACACACAGATACCAGAATGTGTCCCAAAGGGTACCACTGAGGGATGCAAGATTTTAGTGGATGATACACAAACAATGTTGTTTTTTTTTTAATTAGCAGTATGTATTTTAAGGAGTATCAAAAAACTAGATACTGATAGGTGATAGATAGATAGATAGATAGATAGATGATAGATAGCTAGGACCTCAAAGCCATGCTTTCACAGACATTACCCCTTTCCTTTTAAAGTACATTTTATTCAACACATATTCATTCAACCAATTACTGGGTTATTGGGGTCTTACTGAGTGCCAGGCACCACTCATAGTGCTTAGGGACATGGGTGAACAAAAGTCATCAGACATTGACCTCACAGAGCTTATGTGCTGGCAGGAAAAAGCAGAAAATAAGCCATAGATGAATAAATAATCCAGTGTTCCAAGGTGATTAGCATTAGGTGGGGAGGGGTGAGAAGAAAAGGGACAGTAGAGCAGAATAAGGCAGGTCGGGAGCGCCCAGGGAGGCGGGAGGGAGCAGGTTGCCAGATCAGGTAGGGTGGTCAGGATAAACCTCATCAGGAAGGGGAGACAGATCTGAGCAAGGAAGTGAAGGGGGTGAGGGAGCTGGCCACAGCTCTCTCTGAAATAAGATGGTGCAGGCAGAGGGAGTACCAAGCACATGTCCTGAGCAAGGAGAAAGAAATTTCCCATTCAATCAGAAAGAAATTTAGACCTAAAATGTTCTTCCCTTACCCATCGGACTTGGATAATGCTTATCCAGGCTTCATATCCTAGCTCAAATATCACCCCCTCCAGGAAGCCCTCCCTGATCACTCTCCCCAGGCTAGGTCAGCTTCACTTTAGTACAGATGCTCTCAGAGATCCGGGTTGCTTTCTCCTTTTGAAACTCTACACCGATTCCTGTTACATCTAACTGCTCGCACGCTCTCTCTTTCCTGCTAGACTGTAAACTCCACGAGGATTGTTTGCTGGGATTATTTCTGGTTTTGTTCATTGTTGTATTGCCAACACCTAGCACGATGCCTGGCATATGGAAGACACACAACAAATGTTTGTTCAGCGATTGAATGGATAGTCTTAGGTGGCAGGCCCGGAAGCAGATTATTCGCTGAACGCAGGATTGTAGCAGTTGTGGAGAACTGGGACAGTAGGCTCCTTTGGGACCCAAAGTTTTGGTGGGCCAGAGCAGCTCCAGAAGCTGGAGCCCCTGCCACAGCAAAGCTGGATCAGCCCAGGAGCCCCACCTCTCTCTCGCACCCACCTGTTCACAAGCCGCCCCCCACAGGCCGTCTTGCCAGGATAGCTTCTGTCTTCACTGGAGAAGCCAAGTCTCAGATATTCAAGAAGCTTTTGCTCTCCCTTCAACTCTGCACCTGCAGCAGCAATGTTGAAAGGCTTCCTTTTGAAGCATGCAGGAGAATCCTAGGAGTGGCGACCAACCTGGGCACATCTGCTGGGCTGCCTGGCCAGGCACGGAGTGGGCCCTGTGCACCAGCATAAAAGTGACCACCCTCACGGTGGTCATACTGTACAATCATATCGTATGGCTTGGCTGTGACAGGTAACATGCAGCAGTACATGATTGACAGGGGCTTGTGGGGTGAGCTTTCCTCTCTTGCTTCCAGATCTCGAGTGCTTCATATAAATATTCATGGGAGTCTGGGCCTCCATTAACCCCGCCACTGCCACATTTCACTTGTTACACGGTGCTTGGGGGGCGGGGGGCGGTGTGAAGGCCAGTGCCCGATACACAAAGCACGTATGTCTGTGGATGAGAACATGTAAAGACGATCATGGACCCAAATGCATTTTGTCAGGGTGTTTACATGTATGTAATCCTTGGCTTTCAATGCAAGCATAAATCCATACAGGTATATGCACAATCGTGTGCCTTTCGTGCACACGGTGTGAGAGTGCAGATACAGCAGATAAGCGCATGGGGATTTAAGCGTGTGCACATACATGCCTGCCTGCCTCTGTGAATTTAAGTGCGAGCTGCATACGTGTTTATGCGCGTGCCTGCCTTAAGAGGGTAAGCACATCTGTGTGTAGGTTCGAAGTTTCCATACTGCACCAGAAACAGCTTTGGTTAAACTAAGGATGATTCCATCAAAACTGCCTCACCTAGAGGCTGCTGCTTTTATAGACACTTGCTCTGCTAATTATGACCCATTTGCTGGAAAGTTCAACTGAGAACAGATGAAAGGTGAGGGGTCTGTTGATTATGAAAAGCATCAATGTCCCAAGCTAGCAATGCCCAAGTGGGCCCCACCACACACACACACACACACGCACGCACACACACACACACACACACACACACACACCCCAGGACCACCATAAGCTGCTGGCTTCTCCGTGACGGAGACTGATGCTGTAGTTTCCCTCTGATCCCCTTATGTTTGTCCTGCTGTATCTCCAGGAGCCCATCGTCCATCTGTGTGTCTGGGCAGGGAGACTTGTGGGTGGAAAATGGTAATTATACCCCCAGGAAAGAGACTACCCTGTGCAAAGGGAATTAGAAAGGAAACTCTCCTCCACAAGGGCTATTTGCCACCCCTCCATATTTTCCCCCACGCTCTTCACCACCACCACCCCCCCTCAGGTGTCTCAGATAAGGGATGTGAACTTGTGGAATTTGATGCCAAAAATACAAATTTTGGTATGGGGCGGGGGGGACTCAAGTTTTACATCTTCTGCTGGGCAAGAGGTGCCTGGTCTGGGCCTACTTCTCTGTCTTCATGGACAATAGTAGCCCACACTTCAGAGAATTAAGTGAACCATTTTAACAGGACTAACCTCATGATCTGGCCACACCTCTTGTGCCCCATGACCTCGTGACCTCGCTGCCCCTTGTCCGTGCAAAGGGACATGTGTACCGGGCTCCAGCTCCCAGGACACCGAGGAGGGCCGATGCCGAGCCTTGCATTGGGAGATGCAGCCCTTTGCGGCCCACTCAGGGAAAGCAGAGCTGAGTCCCCAGGACCGATCCAAGCCCAGGGCCTCGCCTGAGTAGGAAACAGGTGCACGTAACCCTGGCAGGGTCAAGGCAGTGAAAGTGACATGAGAAGAAACAAGGGGACTTGAGAGTGAGCTCCTGATTCCCGATGGAGTCACAGGCCAGGCTCAATGCCTGCCTTGCTCTCTCCAGCTCTGAAATGAGCACCCCTAAGCTTCCCACCCCCCTGCCTGTTTACTGAAAGAAGTGTAAGCCCCTGTAAAACGCACAGAGCCCCACAGGGAAGGCACGGCGATAGAAGTTTTGAATTTGTGGACTTCTGCCCCTTTCTCACGCCAAAACTGGCTTCTTCCAGAAAGTATCAGGCCTCCTCCCATTGCTTCTGCGGCTGCCCCTCCAGCCTGAGGACAGGATCCCCTTTTTTGATACAAATAAAAAGGAATGTGTAACAAGCGGCTGCTACTTTACAGGATAATAACTTCACAGGCAAAGAATGCAGAAAGGCATTCTGAATTTTGCCTCGGAACAAACCCTTATTAATAATTTAGGTGGTTTTCCAAATTGGAGCGGCAACTTATCTCACACATTTAATTTCTTGCAGGTGAGAACAGTCAGCTCTGATCTTCTTATCTAAATTCGTCTTTTAAGGTAATTTGTGTCGCACGGTGGAAAAGGGGACTTTAGATGCTGGAGAGACATAAGGTGTGGAAAATGCACGGGGAACACGGCAAAGGCGTGCAAAGCACAGAGAATGCGTGCTCCCCAGCTGAGAGGAATGCTCTCCGTGGTCTGGATGCCTGCTCCTAGGAGCAGACACAGAAGAAGGGGCAAAATTCTAGCAGCAGCCTTCTCCAACAGAAAGCTAGTCCTCTGAGCCAGGTAAGCGCCAGCCTGGGAAGCCTTATGGTGACTTCCTCTGACAAGCCGGTCCACCCTGGATCAGGGACTCTCCCTTCGCTGCAAGCTGGCAAGTCTCCTCAGAGGATTGCGCTGGGCCCAAGCTTGGGAGCAGCTCTAGGAACCAGACTGACTTCTTCTAGGAGGGCTGCTGTTGGAAAAGACGGTGTCTGCAAAAGGCGCCTTTTGAGGACTTTTATTTTGGTGGGGGGAGGAGGAGCAGAGTAAACCTCTAATCCTCCCTTCCTTACATAACAAATCCAAACACTGCTATCTCTGGGATGGAAGGCCAGGCCAGCAGACAGCAGGCTGTACAGGGAAGGGTTACGCAAGAAGCCACTTCTGGGTTTTCCTTTCTGAAAACAGAGGGGCAAGGAAGCGGGGTTTGCATCTGCGAGCCTGCAAGGGCCCTGCTGGAATCTCCCAAGCCAGCTGTTTCCAGGGCCCTACTGAGACCGAACCTGAGTAGGGGTGGGTGGCAGAGGGAGTGGAGGGTTTGCCTGGCATGGCAAAAGCTGTGACTCTAGTCACAGAAAAGCCCAATAAATGACCACACTGGTGTGGTTCCTGGCACGCCCACGCTAGGCCTAAGAGGACAGGCGCGCCAGGAGAGTGGGTGGCATGGAGGTGGGCACCCCTGCCCGGGACTGGGATTGGCCCTGCCACAAAAGTGCCCAGAGACCCTGGATCTAAGGAAGGCGGGCTGGGACCAATAGAAGGATGTGGGTCTAGGGCCCAGCCCCAGCTGCGCCGGCTTCTACCACGGAGGGCCAGGCTTGGCCGGAGGGGATCTGGCAAGAGGTCGATCCCCACCAGCCGGGCTGCGGGCGGACGACGCGAGGGAAGGCTGGAGAGTTGAAGCCGTCCAGGCGGGAGAGCCCAGAGCCACTGGCTTGGCCCGGTGCCCCACGGAGGCTCGGGGACCCCGGAGCCCGACTCCACCCCCACGCCGCTGCTGCCCGCACTTACCGGACACCGCGGCCCCGGCTGCCTTAGCCCTTCCTCGCCTGGCGGAGTCTGAAGGCAGAAGGGACGTGGGGCCAAAACGCAGGGAGAAAGTTTTCTGCAGTGAAGAGTTCGCCCAGGAAGGGCTGAAGGAAAGGGAAATGGCAAAGAGTAGGGCCGCGGGAGACCCCACCGAGCGGGGCTGCAGCCGCCACCCCTGCGCGCGGGCTGGGACCCCAGGCTGCGAGTCCGCCGCGCCGAGCGCCAACCCGACCCCTCGCGGAAGGTGGCGGCGGCCGATCCCGCCCGCACGGCCTCCCGCACTTTTGTGCCACCCGGAGGGGCGTGGGGGCTTCGCTTCCCCGACCCGACGGGAGGCGCCCCAGCCAGGGATTCGGCCCGGAGCGAGCCACCGTCCCGGGGCCGTGTGCGTCTCACTCGGCGTGCGTCCCCGGCTGCAGGCGCCAGCCTGTCTACGTGGGACCAGTGCGGGCAGGGACGAGTCCCGGCGCAGGGAGATGTGGCCCCCGGGGTCGTGGAGGAGCGCGAGGACCCCGCGAGCAGGGCGCAGCGGCGGGAACCGAAGAGGAGCCGCGGGGTCGGGCCGGGCCGGGCCGGAGGGCCTCGGGACCCAGTTCGCTCTTTCTGCAATCGCGGGCGCCGGCTCCGCGGCGTGGTGGCGGGTCGGGACGGCGGGCTGCGGGCTGAGACACGGCCAGGGCCTGCCCGCCCCGGAGTCTCTCGAGGTCCCGGCCCCCTCCGGTGCGCCGCCCGCTCTGCCCGGCTCTCGCCCGCGTGCGTCCCGGGGCCGATTGGTGCCCAAACAGCGGGTGGGTGCTGGGACTGACAGCGCCCGCCCGCGAGGGCGTCGGTGTGGGTGGTGTGTGTGTGTGTGTGTGTGTGTGTAGGACTGCGAGGTGTGGTTGTAGGTTTCTCAGAGATGCAATTGGTCACTCTGAAACTGCCTGACCCACCATGTCATTCTAGATGCTGGTCGCTCACCGGGTCTGTGTTTCCGTGCTCTGGGGAAGGGAAACCAAGGCCTTGGAGTCTGTGACCCTCCCCAGCCCAGAGGCTTTTTCAAGCAGAGTCCAGGTGGCTCTAGAAGTGGAAGAAGCCAGTCCGTTCGGGATTATTCCAAAGGGAGTCAAACCTCCGCCAAATGGAACCCAGGCGATCCCCCTTGGTCTCCAGGTTCGTACAGCGGGGTTTCTTCAAGCACTCAGCCTGGCCAAAACCGCTTTCGCCCCACAGGGGATACACTTGTACATTTGGCCGTGCTCTTATCAGATTTGTGAACGTGCCCTTGAACACACAATTACCCAACTAATCACACCCCCTTGCTCCTTCATCCATGTGCACTCAGGTAGAGCGACTTCACAGGCATCCCTCTCCCTGGCCACAGCCAAAGCCTTCGGCTTGGTGAAATGACCTGGGCCTTGGAACTTAATTCAAGCTAGAATTCTACTAAACAACACCAAAACGCTATTAAATGTATATCACTGCCGGTAGTATTTGCATCCTTACTTTCCGGATTTTTTCCCCTGGTCTGTCCTTACCAGACCGGTACCACCACGCCCAGGATTCCGGGAATCCCAGGCCAAAATCTATTCCCTGCTAGTTTCAGCCTTCCCTTCCTTCTCCCTGGCTCTTTCCAGCTCTAGTTCCAAGATCTGCTGCTGGGGTTTCTGACCTCTCCCCATTCAGGTCCTGAAGTTCCATGTTAGGAACTCTGGGCCACAGAACCCCAGGGCTGGAAGGCTGAGTCTCTTGGACTATAGATATTGGGTCTGAAGATACCAGAAGCCCGTTGGACCCAGCCACTGCCAAAGGAGCAGAGAAGCTTTCTGGATTTGGGGGCAGGGGGTGGGTAATCCCACTCCCACTCTCAGAAATGTCTGAGGCCAACTCTGAATTATAGACAGGACTGCAAGAAGGCTGAGAGGGGTTTTGGGTAACCTAGACGGGAGATCTTGACTCTTCTGAGCGTCTGGAAAAGGGAAGGTCTGGGCCCACCTCCCAGTCAAGGATGTCCAGTTTTCAGGGTGGCTACACCAGAATGATGCCCCAAGCCCCCTCTGCCTCCCAGTTTGGCAAGTCACTGAAATCCTGGTCAGGACATGCAGTGCCCTTCTGTGGGTCTGAGGGCTCCAGGCCTGAGTGGCATGTGTGCCCAGGGCACACCACCCCCCAAAAAATAGGTCCACAGGAAGGGCTTCCTGTCTGAAGAGCCTTACCCTGAAAGCCCTGGTGCTGGGTTCCACCTGCTTCTCCAAGTCCTGGGGAAGGAGGCACAGGCCTCCACTCAGGGCAGGCAGGCGTTCTCACTCTGGGCAGCAAGATACGCTGGGCAGGAGAAAGTTGAGAGCCTTGCAGCCCAGGGAGGAAGGCCAGAGTGGCAGAGCCAACTGAGCCTGATTGCCAAAAAGACCCCTGTTTCCCCATCAGGAAGCTCCGGCTTCTGGGCTTCTTGGGATCAGCCGATCTGTACCTCAGAGCCCGCAGGCTAGCAGGCCAGTCCTGATCCTCAAGCCTGAAAGCCTCCCCAAAATGTGTCCCCTCTCAGCTCACAAACCCGCTCCCAAATGAGGTCTCTACCTAGAGTGAGAAGCAGGAACATATTTGGGGCTCATGTACATACACACTCACAAGCAAGGGAGAGAGTTGCCCAGACCTGGTCTGTTTCTCCATTGGCCAGGGAGGGTGAGTGTCCCCAAAGTGATTCGACTCTTAAAAAGGCAAGAGAAGAAAGTCAAAGTCAGGCGCACGCAGAATCCTCTAAATAAACACCATTTCCATGGGTTTAATAAGCAAAATAGGAAACCATTTTAATAACCAAAAAACAGAAACCAGTCTGAATAAAACTACAATAGACTAGGTTTTAATATTTTCATATCATAAGCAGGGTTTGAAATTGATCCCTTATTTTACATGAAATAAAAACAAATTTCTGTTGCAGCAAATTTGATTTCAACACAGTTGAATCCGTAAAAACCGAAGCTCGTTTCTGATGCAGGACAAATATCCACAATATTTAAAACTGCAAGCACCATGCGGTTCATACAATCTTGTTATTACTGTTAATTTATCAACTAATACAAACTCAAAAATGCATCCGGCCAGCAGCGCCAGCAATCTCAAATGGGAACTAAAAAATACGCTTTCGTTTTGGTATTTTTGTCAGTGCAACTTAAATCCTTTTACTGACCTGCAGGAAAAAAAAAGGTAATAAAGAAAAACACCCAGAGTTTCCCTATAACTACTATACAACTGAAGGGGGTGGGGGTGGGGGGGGAACTCACCTGCTAGCTCAAAAGCAGGGAAAGAAACACACAGAACGTGTTGGTCTAAAGGACGCGCTTGAAAGTTGCAAAATTACTTGCCAATGGTTGGGTTTCTGGTACTTTCTGAGTGTGGCGGTAGGTTCAGCACACGTTTGGGTCACCATTGGGCAGTGTCCGGGCTGGTGAAGCCACTCACCCTAAGAGCACCGCAGCCACAGCAATTAGTGTGGATGGACCTGGAGGGCTGTGAAGGGACCCTGGGGTGATTCCGACTGCATTAAAAAGCACATAAGATCTGTTTTCCTTTCCGTTCTTGTTAAGGGTGTCAGTTTGGGACACCCAAATTAGCAAGGTAGGAGTGAAGACATTCCTGGGCCGTGCTCCTCCCGGGTGCAGAACTGGGCAGCTACCCTGTCCTGATATTCAGGAACTGGGACCCAGGTCCTCTTTCTGTGGACACCCACAAAACTGAAAACTGAAGCGGAAGGGACAAGAGGACCGAATGGAGACAGGGAGAGGGGAGAAAACATGCAACTTCCAAGGGTGCCCCAAGACAAAGTTGTTTTCTGATGCAAAATGCCCAGAACTATTTTTTTTTTTTTTTACTTACAAAAAAATAATGCCATAATAATAAACCCAAACGAAGACACTCAGCTTGCTGCCACGTTCTCTAAGCTGTTTGGCGGGGCGGTATTTACAAGCCGACAGCCGGGACTGAACCCCGGCAAGCAGCCGCCGGAGTTTCTGAACTGCCATCCCTTCTCACTCAAAGAAACAAGGGGGTTATGATCCATGATCAACAACATGCTAAAAGCTAAACAAGAAAATGGTACAAAATAGAAATTATTACCATACATGTCCAGCATGCAGGATTAATATTTTTAATGCAGATTTTCGTATTTTTTCTATATAATGGAGCAGGCAATAAAACTGATGAGAATTGCGCGCAGAACGTCCTAACTGAGGCCCGTGTCTCAGGGCTGAGAGCCAGTGTTCTCCTGTTCTCCGGACCCTGGACAGACAGGTCCGTCTGTCCTTCCTTCCTTCCTTCCTTCGCTCAGCCTCGCCTCGCGCCTGCCGGACGCCAGGGTCCCTCTCCTCTCCTCGCTGCTCTCTTCCTGGGTTGGACTGCGCTCCGGGCCGCGACGCAGCGGCCCCGGCTTAACGCGCAAAGTTCAGAAAGCCAGGAGTCTCCAGACGGCCTTGGCAACTCCTCGGGACTATGCCTCGCCGCCCTCCAGCCTGGAGGAAAGTTGCTCCGGGACTTCCCACCCCCTCGTCTGGCTCTGGCTCTGCTCGAGTCTAGGAGGCGGCGCTGGCGCGCGCCGCTCTCCTCTTGGCCAAGGTCCCCTGCCTGCCCGCGCGCCCTCCCGTCGCCCGCGTCCCGCGCGCCCTTCCTCCCTCTCCCTCAAGTCAAACAGGTCAAGGCTTGGGCCGTGGCAGGGGCAGGGTCCGGGGGGAGTCCGGGGCGGGGGACACGGGACGGGGAGTCCGGGCCCGGGGCATAGGGCGGGGGCCGGGACCGGCCACGACTCACAGAAAGAACTCGGGAGAGGAGGGGCTGTCGCTGGTGGAGCCCGCCTCCCTGAAGCCGGAGTTGGCGAGTTTCTCGCACTTGACCTTGTAGGCGTCTCTTTCGCGGGCCAGCCGGGACACCTCCTGCTTAAGCTGCTCCACCTGCTGAATGAGCTGCGTCTTCTCGTTCTCCAGGTGGTGTTTCTGCTGGACGCGTTTATACCTGCACGACTGGGCGTAGCCCCGGTTCTTCAGGGTCCGCCGCTTCTGCTTCAGGCGGATCACCTCGTCCTTGGTGAAGCCCCGCAGGTGGCGGTTCAGCTCGCGCACGGACATGGACACAAGCTGGTCGTCGGAGAAGCGGTCCTCCACGCTGCCGCTACCACCAGCCGCCGTCGCCGCGGCGGCCGCGTGCGGCCCGGGCCCAGGGTGGCTGGTGGGCAGCTGCTGCGCTGGGCTGGCTGCGCTGGACGGCGGCGGCGACGCTTGGTGATGGTGGTGATGGTGCGGGTGCGCGTGCGGGCCCAGCTCGTCGTGGGGCACGCCGGCGCCCGGGTATGCGTGGTGCGGGTGTGGGTGGTGGTGGTGGTGATGGTGGTGCGCGCCGCGGAAGCCGTCGAAGCTCTGCAACGGCTGTGGCACCGGGTGCGAGCCGATGAGCGCCTCCACCGCATCCTCAGGCGTCAGGTTGAGCGCCTCGGGGTTCATCTGCTGGTAGTTGCTCGCCATCCAGTACAGGTCCTCGAGGTGAGTCTTCTGTTCGGTCGGGCTGAAGCTGGGCGACGAGGGCACCGAGCTACACGGCGTGCTGAGTGGTGTGGATGACACCGAGCCGGCTGGCTGCAGGCGTGTACAGGGCCGGCCCGGGCGCTCCGCGCGCCCCAGCGGCTCCTTCTTTACGTCGAACTTGAGCAGGTCGAAGTCGTTGACGTACTCCATGGCCAGCGGGCTGGTGGGCAGCTCGGGCCCCATGCTCAGCTCCGCGGCCATCGCTGACGCGAGGCGCAGCCGCCGCTGCCGCCCGGGAAACTTTGCGGCCGGCCGGGGCGCGCCGAGCCGAGAGCGGGGGCGAAAAGCCGCGAGCCCGGGAGGCGGGGAGCCGAGGGCGCAGCGGGCCGGGGCCGCCGGCCAAGCCTTTGTCTGGGGACGCGGCGGCGCGCCGGAGAGTCCCGAGGCTGCCTGCGCCGCCCCAGAGCTCGGGGCTGTGGCCGCGCCGGGGCCGGGCCGAGTCGGGAGGGGCTGAGAAGCAAGCGGGGCGCGCGGCTGGGCGGAGGGGAGGCGCCGGGCAAGCGCCCGCCGCTCGCTCTCTAGCTCTCCTGCTCTTGGGCTCTCTCGGTCGCAGCCGCTCGCAGCCCGGCGGCGCAGCTGTGCTGGATCCGGCGCCGCCGCCGCCTTTTATCGCCTTCCTGATGTCACCGGGGCGCGGGGGCCAGGGCGGCCCAGAGCTCTGGCCAATGGCTGCACGGCCCCCGCGGCCCGGCGGCGCAGGGCGGGGCGCGCCTGACAGCTCCTCCGCCCCCCGCGTCAGCTGACTGGCGGCCCGAGCCGCCGGAGAGCCGCGGAGGCCTGGCCGAGGGCTGGAGCCCAGTGGGACGGCGGGCCCCGGCCCAGCCCCCAACACCCTCCAGGTCCCGGTCCCCGCCCGCTTGCCTTTGGGGCGCGCCCCCCCCCTCCGTGGGCCTGGCCGCCGCTTCCACCCCCTTCGCGTGCTCCCCTCGCTCTTTACCCCTCGCTCCCCACCCCCAGCCCCTGTCACCCTCAAGGAGGCTCAAAAGGAACGCCGGGACGACACCTCTCGGGCCCTTTGTTCCCCAGCGTCCCCCGCCCAGTGGGGGACGTTCCGTGCGCCGCGCGGCTGCGGGGCCGTACGAGTGTGTGCGGTGGTGCCTGCCCGTGTTTCCGCAGGTCTGCGCGTAATTTGTGTGCTGGGGGCGGGTTTGCGGCTCCAAGAGTTGTGTTCAAATCCAACTCTTAGCCTCAAGGGACCCTCGGGCTAAGCAGGGGCAGTTCCCCTCCTGGCGGCTGCAGGGGCCGAGACCCGAGATGGGACTCCCTTGCCCAGCCGCTCCCCGCGCTCGCCCCACGCACAAAAGCACAGGATGAAGGAAGCGGGGAAAGAATCGGCAGTAAGGCTCTGGTTTCCTTTCCCCAGCCCGACGCACGGAGCCCTGAGCTCCGGAGGCTTGGGGCTGAGGCCAGCTCAGGACGGTGCTCCGGGTGGCTCTCGGCTGCTGGGGAACCGACCCTGTTTTTGTTTGAACGTTTTGTAACGATTTAGCAGATCTCGGCGTCAGCGGGCCGCGAGAGGCTCAAACAGGCATAAAGTGCGACCCCAAGTGGCCACTGTGCGCAAAGGCGCGCGGAACAGCCCGGCTCGCGACTGGAAGACTTGGACGACGCTTCGGACCCAGCTGGGTCTTCCTAACCGGTCCAACCCGGGCCAGCCCAGAACGGAGGCTGTATGTGCACCGGGGCCCAGGACAGGTTCCCCTAGAGCCACTCACGGTCCCCGGGTCCCGTCTTGGGACTCAGCCGCGAGTTCGGCGCGGATCACGGCGCTTGAAACTCCAAGCCCCAGCTCAGGGCGCGGGGGAGAGGGGCTGGGAGTGCTGGGATCCCCCTCGGCAGCCCCCTGCGCGGGACGGTCCTGGGCCGAGTTAAGTCTGTGGCTGAAAGCGGAAACGCCACAGCGAGGGGGCCCAGGGCTGTCCATGAGAAACCTCAGAGCGCAGACGGGGAGCCCACAGCGCACCGCACTGGGGATCCAGGCAGGGCTCGGGCGCCGTGCACCCTCCCAACTCGGACTCAGTCTGGCCCGAAATAAGAGCCTCTTCCCCGAGACTCCGGCCCCGGGCGCAGAAACCGGATAAATCGCAGATTCGCTGTACCCGGAGACCCGACCCGCCTCCCGCGTCGCCTTCTGCTCTTCAGCTTTGGGCGCGCGCAGCGAAAGGCAGGAGAAGCGTGCAATGGGTGAGTGTGTCCCAGCCGCTGCCTGTGCAGAGCCAGCACGACTGACGGCGCGTGTAGGGACCAGGTGAGCCACACCAGTGCGGAGACAGCCAGGTTTTTTTTTTTCCAGTATTAGAAGGTAAAATAGTTTGCCTCCAGCTAATCTGAAAACTCTCTTCTTTTGCGCCCTCGGTCAGGCTGGGGTGGGGTGTGGTCTTGAGCCGCCCAATTTTTAGTAAAATGAATATATTTGAACCAAAACTCGGACCGAAATGTTTGGATCAGCAACTGTTATTCTGGAAGAGCCCGTCTTCAACCCTTTGCGAGAAGCGTGCTCTCCGCAGAAACGATTCGGCGATCTCCGGGGAGAGTTTGGGCCCTGCGGCTGCTGCGCCCCTGCCCGAAGCTGGGCTCCAGGGACGCGCACCCTCCCTGGCCCGGTAGTGTTTGGACGCGGTGAGAGGACACTCGCACCGCGGCTCAGCGGGGGAACGTTTCCAGGCCGTCTGGGGTCTGCACAGACTAGGGCTCCGGCTTGAGGCAGACAGGGCGTGACAAACGTACTAGGCTCTCTCGGTGCCGACTGACCCCCAGCCGTCGGCGACCTCCTTCTGGGCACTAAAGAAACCCGGTGGCGCAGAGGAAACGCCTGACGCTGTGGACTTCTGCGTGCGCACCGCGGCGGCCGGGCCAGGGTCACCCTGGTCTGCCTGACCTTGGCTGTCGAGGACAGAAACCGGAATCTCAGCAGTGTGGCCAACTAGGCCCTAAGGGTTCCTTCGGCCCGGGCTCCGCGGTTCCAAACTTCCCCGTCTCCTGGGGCGTCCAGCCGCCGTCTCAGGGTCTCTAGAACTCGGGCTTTGTCTGGGCAGATGCTGTCCTCTTTGTCCTGTGCCTCCGTCTCCGTTGCGGTCAGTCCCCTCCCCTGGGCTCGGACTGCGATATCTCCGTCCAGCCCTAGGTCCACCACGCGGTTTTGTGCTGCTGTCCCAGCCAAACCAGTCCTTCCTCTCTCACCCCACCCCCAACCATCTCCAAAAAATGTTGGAACTGAGGGAGTAAATGAGGCACGAAGATTGCTCCGGAGTGAAGGCCGCTGCAGGACAGCCGACCCCACTTCTCAGTGAGACCCCAGGCCGGCACCTGCTACGCTCCGCCGCGGAATCTCGGCGCCCCAAACCCTATGGCCTCCCGCTCCCGACAGCCGCTGCCCGCCGCCGCCTCCCTGCGCCTGGGGCATGCGGGGCTTCCGGTCAATCGGTCTACGGGCAGTTCCTGGAGGCTGCATCCTTGCCTAAAACACTAGCTGGGAGAGAGGCGGGGGGGGGGGGGGGGGGGGGAATGGAAAGAAAAGAAAAGGAATGGTGGGAGAAGTGGAGAGTGGAGGAGGAGCG
Source organism: Leopardus geoffroyi (assembly GCF_018350155.1). NCBI lineage: Eukaryota > Metazoa > Chordata > Mammalia > Carnivora > Felidae > Leopardus > Leopardus geoffroyi. The sequence goes on along the minus strand of NC_059336.1, from coordinate 19,440,730 downwards.
GCAAAGGGAAGGAGGCCAAAGACACAGGAGTAGTGCGCGGTGCCCCAAGCCTCTTTTGAATTGGAGCCGAGGACTATCGGCGGCGCCCAGAGCCCTCTACCGCACAGTTTGCTGTCTTTTGCCCCCAAAACTCCAACCTGAAGTTTTCACCCTGACGCGACCTCCTCCGGCTACCCACCCCAAGTTGGGCCAGAGGGGATGCGTCCTGGGCGCACCACCTGAGAATTCTTCAGCTACAGTTAATGAGCGAGGAGGCTCTGCGCGGCCCGTGCCACTGCGCGACCTTGGGGTGCTCGGGGTGGGGGTGTGCGAAGAAGTTATTCCTCAAGGGAGCACGGGGTCCACCGCCAGCCGCAGGGTTCGAGGTTCGCTGCGCTGTTCCCACCCTTCCTGTTCAACCATCCCGCTAACCGGAGAGTGGCCCCGCGGCGCGTTCCGCTGTGCGCATCCAAGCCCAGCGCGGCGCTCCCGGCCGGCCACCGGCAGCCCGGTTCAGCCCCAAGATGCATTGTACACCCGTCGTTCCCTGAAAGCGGCAGGGTTTTGGTGCGTGAGTGGGCGTCTCTGTGCGTGCAAGGGTGAGGTGGGAGGTGTGCAGGAGGTGTGTGTGTGTGTGTGTGTGTGTGTGTGTGTGCGCGCGCGCTTGTGTGTTGAGTGGGGAAATAAGGCATGCTTCGAACCGAAGAGCCCGGAAGCCCCTGACCTAAGCACCAATTGTACTATCCGGGGTCTCCAAAGAGGCCCATGTTCCCAAACGCCTCAGGATGCTAGCTCCCTGCTTCGGCGTCACCCAGGAGGCCGAACACTAGTCTCCTCCAAGGAGCCCTGAGGCCTCTGCCCCCTTCTTCCAGGCCTGGTGGAAGGGAATTCTGTTGCCCTCACTCTAGGATTCCTAAGGCCCAGGGCTTCCGAGTAAAGGAAGGAACGTTTTCTCCCTCCTCTTCCTTTTTCCCAAAGGCACCTGTCATTTCCACTGCCCCCTGCCCCACACAATGCCCATCAGATTCCAACCCAGTGCTTCCAAAAAGGTATTCTTGGGCTTCTGGATCCTGGTAGCCTTCAGCACCCAAAGAACTCAGTGAGTCTCAGTAGGGGGCCAGAGATTCCCCCTCCTCTGCAGAGCCCTTTTCCCACTCCCTCCCTTGGAAACCAGAGACACCCCCCCCCACACACACACACACTTGGGAGTGGAAATTTTTTATTAAAATTATTTCACCTGCTTCTTTTTACTTTGTTTTAGCATAAATACTAGAAGTTTTTTTTTTTGTTTGTTTGTTTTTTTTTTAGTTACATTTGTGCCTTACATTCTATTCCTATTGGACAGCAATGTGTTAGACACCCCCGGGCAGTATTGCCTCCAATAGAGATGAAGTGTTTGATCATAATATTCACTCCTATCTCTATGGGGACTTGCAAAGCCTATATCATTCACTTTTTCCTTTGATTCTCACAACTCTATAAGGTAGCAACTATTGTTATCCTTATTTTACATAAATGTGTAGACAGGTAGGTAGGTAAATACAGATACATAGCAGTGTCCTAAGAGTATCAACTCATTCTGTCCTCGCCACCGCACTTTCAGGCGGGGAGGACTATCCCCACCTACACAAAGGAAGCTCAGAGAGGTTAAGTGATTTCTTTAGTTGCACAGCAGCAATATTAGCCAGAGCTTCTGGCCCCAAGGCCGGTATTCTGAATACTATGTAGTACGTGGTCCCTGTCTGGACCCGGTGGCATCCTGGGGACCCAGATGTCAGCACATTTCCCCAGCTGCTCTCTGGGTCAGGATTCCCAGCTCTCAAGACTCCACGGTGGTTCCATTCAGGTCACAGCAGAGCCTCTGCTCAGTGCCAAGTCTTTGCTGAGGGCTGAGCTAGAAGGGCAGGGATGAACTTGCCTTCTTGTCAAAGGCAGTCAAGCATCCTTGGGCTTCTTCGCCTTCTATGTCCTCTTCCCTGGCTGTGCAGGGCTGGAGGGTCAGGATGGGAGAGAAACCAAGGCTGCATGCAAGCCAAAGGAGAGAAATCTTGCAGAGTCCTCTTACCCTGTCCTTTACCCTTGGCCTCAGCATGACCTTCAATCTTGGCCTTGATCCTTGGTCCTACCTCTCTCTGGTCTGAGTTTGACCTTCAGCCTGTTTGACCTTCAGCTTCCATTCATTCATCTCTGAAGTGTCAGAAGAGAGAGAGAGAGATGGCCCAATGCTGATGAAGTTCGCTACCACTCAGAGCTGGTGAGGATGGCCTTCCCACCACTACCTGCCCAGGACCCCAGGACCAGCATTGGAGATCCTGAAACCTCATCATTGTTCTTCAGGGCCAAGGCTTTCACCTCCCGTAGCCCAACCATCACCTATCTGCCCATCCCTCTACCTCAAGATCTCAGTTTCTCCATCTCTTGCCTTTACCCTCAGCTTTTGCTTCAGAAGCATCTCCAATGCAGTGATGAAGTTCACCAAGGCTCAGACTTCCTTCTTCTCCACAGTGTCATGGAGCCAGTTTTCATGTTATATGAATCTGATCACCTTCACCCCCTGCCCCCTGGCTTACCTACAAATTCCTTCAGTACTTAGACAAAAACCCAAACGCTTTAGCATGCCTTCAGGCCTTGAATGACCTGCTCCTGCTCACGTATCCCACCTCATCTCTCCCTGAATTTCCCCTCACAGTGTGCCAAGCACACTGCTTTCTGTACGTTCTTCCACAGCCCAAGCAATATTCTTCCACAGGGCCTTTGCACATACCATCCTCCCTGCCTAGAATGGGGCAGTCTCTCTGTTCGAAAAGACTTAGAAGAGGTGGTCTGTGGCTCTTGCCAAGCCTCAGAGGGACCTCGCTGGGAGCAGAGGTGGGGAGAAGAGTCCAGGAGCCAGAGCAAGGTTCCAGTCACTCTAGGGAAATCTCACATATTGAGGTCTTAGGCAGAGCTCTTACCTCTATCCCTTCCCTCTCCAAGCTACATCAAGCAGACCTTAGCTTTGGGAGAGGACTTAGAAGATAACACGGGTCAAGGAGAGGCTTTGGCCAGTTAGTCCTAATGCTTTCCACTCGAGAAAATGTGTTTAAGACACAGATTCCTGAGCCACAGTCTGACTCTATAGGTCAAAGGAGAGCCCAGGAACTTGCATTTTAATAAGTTCCCGAGGTAACTCTGATGGTTGGGGTCCAAGAAACACACTTTGAGAAACTAGACGGAACTTGACCATGAGCTCCTAGAGGGAGACACAGTGATGGAGTTGTCTATGTGTCCCCAGTGGCCATCGCAATGCCCATCCCAGGAGGAACTCAGTTACAGTTGTGAAGAATGAATGAATGAATGAATGAGTGAAGGCAAACACCAATGCTTCCTTGCATTATGACCGTCTCAGAACCCTCAGGTCTTTTCTGCATGCCCTCCAGTCCTCTCCTCTCCCCTAGTTAACAGTCATTCCTGAACCAGTCCTGCCTCCTTCCTCCTCAGACTGAGGAACAACTCAGAGGACATCTGTATGATGAGTGACCCTGCCCTGCTGGCCTTCCCTCTTTTCTCCCCCTCTCTCTGAAAGTTCTTCAGGGCCTCAGGGGTCTAGCTTCCCACCGAATGCTCATCACAGCTTGGGGAGCAAGCCTTTGGGTACAGGGGCGTGGGTGGCACTGTCCCACCACTGGGACCTGCCGCCTGGGGCTGATGGAAAGAATAATGCTGTTTGGCTGTGCCTGAGCCCAGGCTCATTTCAGCCCAGAGCTGCTGTGGTCATTCAATCTCTTTCTTACCTTTTGTCTTTTGAAAGTGAATTATACAAGAGGTACAAGCCTCCTTTCTCATTGTAAAAAATGCAACAATGTAGTTTTAACATCTCTGTCTAGAGCTACAGCTTGCTTTTTATTTTTACTCAGCAACTTCTGCGTCAATACACAGAGATCTTCTTTCTTTTTAACTAATGCATGGCAATTCGTCCAGTGGATGCTCTGTAGTTGTTGGGTTTGTTTTTTTTTTTTTTTTTTAGCCAGTCTTGTATTTATGGACATTTAAGCTATTTCTGATATTTCACTACTGCAAACAATCCTGCAACGAATAGCTTTGTGCATGCTCCTTTTTGCATGTGGGCAAGTATTTCTCTAGAAGAGATAGCAAGAAATAAAATTTCCAGATTGGAAGATGAACACAATTTGTAATGTTCATGCTGTCAAATTATCCTCTAAGAAGGCTGTATCTACTTAATTTCCCATCCAAACTATGTGAAAGTAAACTGTTTCCCCACAGCCACACCAACAATGGATTTTGTCAAGATTTTTCACTTTTGTGCCAATTCTATCTACGTCCCTTCAATGACCAGACTGGGAGATGAGAGCACAGGAATGGGCATGGCTTCGTTCTTCCCCTCCAGGGAATTGCAAACCTTCCCGCTGTAGCTGGAGTGGTGGTGTAATGGAGAGGCATCCATAATGCTGGTGGATCCCCAGCAAATGAGCCCTTGGTTCAGCGGGGGGCGGGGGAAGGAGTTGGCTGATCTGGGTTGCAAAGCAGAGGTAACACTTAACTAAGGCTTTGAAGGCCAAGCAGAAATTTGTCAGAGAAATGCAAGAAGGCCCAGTGGTAGGCTCAACCCAAAGGCACAGAGCAGAGGCAACGTCTCGGGCACTTGGGGAGCTATTTCTGAGAGGCTACAGATAGACCTTCATGCTTCCGCAGGAACCAGTGTTTAAAGGACCTGGAATGTCATGTCAAAGAGTAAGACCCCTATCTTTTTTTTTTTTAATTTTTAATGTTTATTTATTTTTGAGAGAGAGAGACAGAGACAGAGAGCAAGTAGGGGAGGAACAGAGAGAGAGAGAGAGACAGAGAGAGAGAGAATCTGAAGCAGGCTCCAGGCTCCAAGCCTGACGTGGGGCTTGAACTCTCAAACCGCGAGATCATGACCTGAGCCGAAGTCGGACACTTAACGGACTGAGCCACCTGGGTGCCCCAAGTCAGACCCCCGTCTGAAGGGCCGGAAGATCCTTTCCACATGGGCAGGCATCCTTTCTGGTTTACTATCTGTCACATACTAGGTGCTCAATAAATATTTGTAGAAATGAGAAGGAGCATCCCAAAGGCATTTAAGCAACATGTTAACTGGCTTTCATTTCCCTCGGAGACATGCTGTGCTTAGTGCCAGGGACTGTGAGTCTGGCCGAGTTCTGCATGCCAGAGGTATGGCACAGACAAGCTGGGCTCAGGAATCCATTCCTGGGCCTGAGCCCCCCATCCCGGCCTGGTGCCAGGTCCCTTTCACCTCTGCCTGTTAGAGATTGCTTTTGGTTTCTGTGTTGACAAGCCCTGTTTCTGTGTTTGGAGCGGCTGTTCAGTGCCATTTCCTGATTTAATATCAGAGCCAGCACAGAGCAAGGATGCACAGTTAGCAATTTTTGCTCCAAGTATTTTTCAAGTTCCTTTTTGATGTAAGGGTTGGGTTTGCAGCTTCCCTGATCTTGCTGAGCAGGGAGGGAGAGAGAGATGGGGGAGAAGCTGGGAGCCGGAGGGGAGAGGGGAGGGGAGAGGGCCCAGAAAAGATTCATCCAGTAGAGCAGAGCTGAGAGAGACGCTAAGCTCTTTTCTAGAGAGGGGATGGCAGAGGGCTCAGCAGAGACAGAGAGGCAGACTGTAAGGTCTGCTCGCCGGGGCAGCCTCCGTGAAGCCAGGCTGCTGTTTCTCCTCTGGGTGGGCGTAAAGACGTATACATACGTTTATATGTATGTCTCTGTCACACACACAAAGGACTAAAAAGCTTAAATAAGCCAACGATGCAATTCAAAATACCAGAAAATGAAGACGAAATTTGTTCAAAGGAAAATTTAAGATAGATACAGGTCCCCCGCACTCAGGTATTGTGACTGAACATCTTCCATGCGTGAGGCCTTCTGCAGGACCATGGTCTGGGAACAGACTGAGGAGCTCATCTTCTTCTGGTGGAAACAGATTTTTTTCACTGCACCATAGTCAATGCAGGGATGGAAGCGTGCACGGGGCAAAGGGGGGGCTGTCCACACACACACACACGCACACACACACACACACACACATACACACACACGTGTGTGAGCACACACGCACTTCAGGACAAGACCTGGGGAGAGACTGGAGTCTTTGAAGGCCTTGACCCACCCGCCCCCACCTACAGAGAGGCACCTGTGTGGCCTGGTATTGGGTCTCACTTCTTTTTTTTATGTCTATTTATTTGTTTTGAGAGAGTGTGTGTGGGTGTAAGAGCAGGGGAGGGGCAGGGAGAGCAGGAGAGAGAGAATCCCAAGCAGGCTCTGCACCATAAGTGCAGAGCCCAATGCAGGGCTCGAACTCATGTACCATGAGATCATATAACCTGAGCTGAAATCAAGAGTCAGGCACTCAAGCAACCGAGCTACCCAAGCACCCCTCTCGTTTCTACCTCCGCTGCCACTCACCTCTCAGACTCTGCCTCTGACCCTCTGTGTCATTTTGGGTCTACTGAGAAGCGAATGCCAAAATGAGATCTGACATGCAAGAGGTTTACTGGGGAAACACCTGTGAAGGATAAAGTGCTGGGTGCAGGGGGAGGCAGGGAGAGCCTTCGGACCAAGACCAGGCCTGACATCTGTGGGAGGGGCAGGGGAAGAAGGCGGCTTGGGAGGGAAGCCTGTCAGGCTTCAGGCTTGTCTCAGAAAGTGTCAGCCAGGCTCATGGGACAGTCCTGGGCCAAAGTCACCTCCTGAGAACCCCACATCTTGTGGGAACGGGCCAGCACGAACACCGCCCTCCCACCACGTGCTCAGTCACTGGCTGGGAGCACCTGGGAGGAAGTGCACAGTGGGGGAGTGTCCATCAGCGGTGCTCCCCACAGCAGTTTCCCTTGAAAGAGACCTACACAGGGTATTTCCCTGACCATCATATGCTCTCTTGTCCACCCAGTCTTTGCAGACTTTCCAGGTAGTGAAATCATAGCAGCAAGCATCTTAGGGAGCATTTTCTCAACCTGAGGGCCTGTGCTATCTAGGGCTCGCATCATCTCACTTCAGCCTCCAATATGACCTTATAAGATAGGAGCTATTGTCATTATCATCCCCCATTTTACAGACAAGAAGGCTGAGGCTCAACTAAACGAAATCACATCCTAGAGGCCACACCTCACAAATGGCAGAGAGGAAGCAGGCTCTAGACTGTTTTGGCCAGGAGGAGGCTTAGAAAGGGTAAATGGGAGGCTCATTCCTCTCTGTGTATCTGTCTCATCTGCTGCTGATTCCTGTGATATGTTAACAAGACAGCCTCCAAGAAGACCCCTCAGGTCTCATCTGGGGTCAATGCCAACCCATTCCAAGCTGGCCTTCGGATACCAACCGTCTGCCAGCCAGCTCCAAACAAAAGGCCCAGAATGCTCACCTGAGGTAGGCACTCTCCAGCAGCCATATAGCTATCTGCCTTTTTCTCATGCACCGCCTCCTCCAGAAAGCCTTCCCTGACTGGCTCGTGTTTCCACAGCACCTTATGCTGAACTCCATCAGTGCATCTATCACACTGTGCCCAGAATGTCTGTTCAATCTGTTTCCACTACCAAATCGGGCCCCTCCAGGACCCAAATCAGGTGTGAGTCATGTTGGCGTACCTGGGCCCCGGGACTAGACAGGTGTCAATGCATGGAAGGGAAACTCTGGCAAGTGAAGACTAGTCCAGGCCACCAAGAAGACAGCCTTGGAGGGCATGGGCCCCTTGTGACAACCAGACCCTGGCCTTCAGAAGAGGAGTCTGCATTCCCCAGCCTGGCCGCCAGGGGCCTCGTCAACCCCCAGGCAGTGTTAACACTGGTCCTTGCTTCTTGGCAATAAATCCATGCCTCCCACCCCACCCCAGCATCTCTGCGGGGGGCCCAGGCCCAGGCCGTCCAAGACCTGGGCATCTGCTCAGCCGCCAGTGGCCCAGTGGGTAGCCCCAGCCGAGGAGGAGAGTTATTTTTATTTATTTCTTCTTAATCGTGAACTTAATTTAGCCGCTAATCAGGTTACCATGGTGACTTGCGCTGGGTTTACAGCAGTTTCCTAAAGCGCCTTTTCCGCACTCTTTGGGTAAATGAATAAAACTTGGGCGATGAGCGAAGCGCCTAAGTATTGGGTGTCCTAGAAAAAGGTCAGATGCTTCCGTTTTGTATTGCCGATTCCCCTGCCTACTGTGCTTACGGAAGAGCCATGACTCTGGGCTGACTCCAGTTTCCTGTCTTCTGCCCTCCCTTTGAAACCTTCAATGGATCCCTATTGCCAACTGGGTAAAGTCTGAGATTTTTGCATTGCTCCTCTAGCCTCACCTCCCTAATGCCCCATCTTCCCTTTCCCCTGGGTTGCTCTCTGTGTGTTTGTGCCTCGGTGCCTCTGTCTGTGCTGTGCCCTGGGCCTGGAAAGCCAGGGCGGTCTCGGGGGTGGCCCAAAGGGTTAAGTTCTCTCCCCTCTGTCTTAGGAGTAAAGGACACCTGGCTTGTCCTGGGACCACACTGCGCCCCGATAAGGTATCTGAGGACATCTTTGAGCACTGTTCCTGGGTCCACTATCACGGGGGCAGTGGTGGAGAATAACAGCTAGCCAGCCCACGATTGTAGGGCAGAGGAGCAGCAAGGAGGAGAAATGAGGAGCCAGGATTTTGACAATTTTCTGTATTTTACGGTCTGGGAGGGTCATTTAGTTTTCCGCCCTGTTGCTGGGGGGCACACTGTTTATTTCCCCTCACCCGGTGAGCTCAGAGGCACTCCTGCATGGACGCAACCAGAAGCCCCCCCTGTGGCTCCCAGAAGGGAAAGTGTCTCCAGGCTGGAGGCAATAGTTTCCAGGTTTCCCCTAAGGACCTTGAGGCTGGCGGCCAATCAGACCCGGGATCAGCCACAGTCCATTAGCGAGTGCCCAGGGCTCAGGGCGCCAACGGAGCCACCAGGCATTGGTGCCAGATCCTGCCCAGGGAACCCAAAGCCATCTTTAATTATCATCTTGTCCTTCGTAAGCAGACAAACTGCACCTACAGACTGTAGGCTGGCTCACTGGGCTCAGAAAGCCCCCCAGCCACCAGCCCCAGTACCCCGAGTTCACCGGACACCCTCCGGGTCTGGATGTCTGCCAACAGGGACCACTCTGTGCACCTCCAGGGCTGTAGGAAGAACAGCCAGCCCAGGCTGCAGCCCAACTGCAGGCAAGGCTGTATGAGTTCACCGCGAGACCACCCCTCTCTGGGCCTCACTTCCCCCATCTAGAAGATGGCAGGCATGCTGGCCTCACTTCTGGCCCTGCAGAACTGGGAGTCAGAAGAACTGGGTTCAAATCCTGGCTAAGCAGGGTTGGATTTTGCTTTAAGACTGAGGCCAAGGGAGAGGACAGGTCAGTTCCGGAATGCCTTTGGGAGGGTGAGGTCAACAGGCAGAGACAGGTACAGTGGCGACCAAGAGAGGGATGTCTATGATGTACCAGAAAAGACCGAAACAGCTACAGTGACTTCGGCAGGCGTGTTTGTCCATTTTCACCCCCAGAGAGTTCTGCCCACATGACTCAGGGAGCGTGGGAGAGCCCTGGCTACACAGGCATGGGAGGACCTGGAGATCCAGACACAATAGCCCAGGGCTTGAGAGATCCTAGCTCAGTGGCAAATTTACTATGTGGCCTCAGGCAAGTCACTTAACCTTTCAGGGCGTCAGAAGAGTTTTCCTCTGGGTGGCTCAGTTGGTTGAGCGTCCGGCTCTTGATTTCAGTTCAGATCATGATCCTAGGGTCATGGGATCGAGCCCCGTGTCAGGCTCCATGCTCACTGCTTAAGAGTCTCTCTCTCTCTCTTCCTCTGCCCCTCTCCTCAACTCAGGCAGTCTCCCTCATCAATAAACAAACAAATAAATAATTTTTTTTTTTTCAAAAAGGAAGAGTTTTTCTGGGAAGATAAAATCCTACCAACCTGAAGGGGGGACCTTACGTCTCCAGACCACTCTCCAGCATGTGAGTTTGTCAAGCTGGTTCTGGCCCATCTCAAAGTGGTGAAAGGACAGAAATTATGACTTTGTAAAGCTCAAAGAGCAAACCTCCTTTGGCCACTGGGGATACCTTAGTTCACCCGCAACACACCTTAGCATAGAAACCATTCCCTGCAATGACTGGACAAGCATCTAGCTTGGGAGAAAGCAGGGAACCTCCCGCCAACTCGGTTGGCATTATACAGCATTGCATTGAAGAACACGGGCTCTGGAGCCCACTGCCCGGGTTCACATCCCAGCTCTGCCACTTACAAGCTATGCTGCCCTTGGGCAAGTTACCCAACCATTGTGTCTCCCCCACTCACACATGTATAATGGGGCTAATGGCACATATACCCCATGGGACTGTTAGAAACATTAAATGAGCTAATACACAGGAAGCACTCAGTTCTGGGTGTCAACAACTAGGTACCAAACATTTCCCCCATGTGTTGGCTCTCACAACTGCTACTATTAGTCCCATTTCACAGTCAAGGAAACTGAGGGGCAAATAAATTAAACGTCTTATCTGGAACTGAGACTTTAAATCAGGGTATTTGCCACCAGACCTTGCCTCTCCCACAGCTGCTCGATACCATCAATGTTCTCGACTGACTTTTCTGCAAAACAAAGTCACATAGCAGCGGAAACAGAGATGGGAGCAAGAGTTCATTGGGAAGGCAGGTGAGCCGCTGATCAATCCTAAGATCTTTAAAGAACATACGGTTAGGACAATGGGAGTGCAGAGTGCTCTCCCCGACAGCTTCTAGCCAAAGTCAGATGTGACTGCTGGCTTCCAGGAAACACAGGGGACAGAGGAGCATGCTAGATGACACCATGAGGAGGCCCTCAGCTGGCACGGGGGACAGTATGCAGGATACATGACTCAGACTTACCAAGAAATAAATGTTATTTTAAAAAAGAAAGAAGAGCTACTGGGTGGTTCAGTGGCTTAAGCATCCAACTCTTGCTTTCAACTCAGGTCACGATCTCACAGTTTGTGAGTTCGAGCCCAGTGTCGGGTTCTGTGCTGTCAGCACAAACCAACTTGGGATTCTCTGTCTCCCTCTCTCTGCCCCTTCCCCCACTCTCTCTCTCTCTCTCTCTCTCTCTCTCTCTGTCTCTCAAAATAAATAAATTAAATAAACATTTTTTAAAAAAGAAAGAAGGGCACCTGGGTGGCTCAGAGAGTTTAGCCTCTGACTTCAGCTCAGGTCGTGATCTCGAGCTTGGTGAGTTCGAGCCCCGCATCGCACTCTGTGCTGACAGCTCAGAGCCTGGAGCCTGCTTCGGATTCTGTGTCTCCCTCTCTCTCTCTGCCCCTGCCATGCTCACGCTCTGTCTCTCTCTGCCTCTCTCAAAAATAAATAAAACATTAAAAAAATTAAAATAAGAAAAGAAAGAGAGGGTGACATTTTAAAATGTGGGGACTGTTAAAGATTAAAAGAAAGTTAAGAGATGTATTAACCAAATGCAGGGTTTATGGCCTGATTTGAATAACCTAAATGTTAAAAAGACATTTTTGAGATGGTGGAGAATATTTGAATAACGACCAAATAGTAGATATTAAAGGAACGGGGTTTTAAAAATTATTTTTTTGCAGTGTGATAATAGTATTGTGGTCATGAAAAAAAATTTAAGTCATTATTCATTAGCAATGTCCCCCTAAAATATTTATGTATGAAGTGAGATGGTGTTTGGGATTTATTTTGAATACTCCAGGGAGGAAGGGTGGGGTAAGGAGTGTGCAAGCCTTGCTTATAATTCTCTCTACTTTTGTGCTTATTTGGAAATGTTCACAATAAACAGTTTAAAGGGAAAAGAAGGGTAGAAAATGGAACAGGCCACTATATAGGAAGAGCTCCATGCACAGGTCTCAGCAACCTTGGTTTTGAGTGAGATTTGGTCCCCCTGGAGATGAGAGGGACGGGGGAGACTCCCTTTCCCCCTGGCTCAAGATGGGAAAAACAGGTCTTTGCACACGACCCTAAAAATCATTCATTCATTGGCTCACTCATTCATTCTACAAGCCATTCATTCATGTGCTCACTCATCTACTCTCCAATTCATCCATCCATCTGTCCATTCATTCATCCACCTGTTGAGAGCCTACGATGTGCCAGACGCTAAGAGAGGCACTGGAACAAAGGTGACCACCTCTGTCCTGGAGACACTGACAGTCAGGAATGGGGAAGGGGTTCAACTTGTAAAATCACACCAATATATCTGCAGAGACCATTGCATACTAGCCGGGAGCATAACGTGGAGGGATGCGGTTTGTTCCGGGGTGGGGGATGGTCAGGGAACGCCATCAGTAACATTCTAGCTGAGACTTGAACAATGAGAAGACAACCACGTGAAGAGCCCAGGGAGGGGCGTTCAGGCCAACAGGACAGCACGAGCACATGTCCTGGGGCAGAAGGGAGTCTCAGGACTGCTAAGTCTGGGAGGGTTGGCAGGAGCAGACAGCAGGAGCAAGGAGACAGGTGTGAGATGATGGGGAAAGTCTGGGAGCGTCAACAGCTTCTCCTGAACCGAGAGAAACTTCTCCCCCATAAACAGAACATGCCATGTAGAGACGTAACCTTGGGCCAGCTGACAAATGCAAGTTATTGACACAAGCGCTGGGAAAGCTGGTGTAAGTGCCATCTAGTGAAAATGCTCTACTTACTTAGAGAGTGTTAATCCAAGAGCCTGGTGGAGAGGAAGGGAGGGAGCCCGCCCTGGGGCGGAGAGGAGGCCACTACAAAGGGAACCACTGGAATCGCTGAGTAAGGAAGACTCCCAATTAGAGTTTTAAAAACCCAGGGTGAAAAGCAGCCCTGTGCCCCACTCAGCCCCTCCTTCCGTCAGCCAGCCCCGCCGGGGGAAGGAAGTCCTGGCCAACTGTGGAGACAGTTGTCCAGTGATTTATGGCCCCGAGACAAAGCCTCCCAGGAAAGGCCCCGGGAAGCGTACACGTGTTGTTGAAACAATCAGAGCCCATCCATCTGCCGACGTCAGCACCGTATCCGGAAAATGGGCCCAGTCTTCCCGTGGACTTTCCATGTGGTCAACAGGCACAGAAGCCTGGGAGCTCAGGGGGACACGTCCCGCTTTTCAGATGAGGAAACTGACACTTGGAACAGGAAACTGACACTTGGAACAGTGACTTGCTCAAGGTCACTGGGCAGGAGATTCAAACTCGCGTCCCTTTGCGTTCCTGAGTTCTGACGCCACACTCTTCTTGTCGTATCTGGCTGCCTCCCCAGCTGTTTCTGCAGCTGCCTGGGATGGCTGGTCCCGTGCGGGCCACAGGGCCTTTCCTCCAGTTTTCCGAGACTGGGCTGCTGTTGCCCATGCGGGAAAACTTGGCTCCCGGCTTCCAGTCCACCCTAAAAACCAAGCTGAGCCGTCCAAAGCCATCAGCAGCCTTCTCTCCTGTGGAAGCAGGGACCTCACTTCCTCCTTTGAAACTATGATTCTGCAGGGACTTTGGAGGGGTCATGAGGGACAGGCCTCCGCCTCCAAGCCATCTGCAGAGCTCTGGGCCATCGTGACAGGTGAAGTGGCTCCCTGCAGGGCACACGCACATCCCTGTGAGTGGATGCCAGCCCCTCCCCATCGCAAGTGCTGTGTCTGATTCAGCTCGGAGAACCCAGCACAGGCCCTGGCCCAGAGGAGGCACATAGCAAGCATTTGCTGAATAAAGAAATGCGCCTTTGGCATCGGAGGTGTTACAACAGACCCAACTGAGAAAGGAAAATGAGAGATGGCTATTACATTGAAGAAGAGGTGGGGGGACACGCTTACAGTATGGTGTCCACTGTAAGAAGCAGAATGCAAAACCGCAGACCCCAAAAAGCCCATGTAACTCCGGTCTGATTTGAATTGTGTCAAACAGCATGCATGTGTGCAAAGAACTCCTAGAGGAGAAGGCAGATCAAAATACTAACAGTCGTATCACTGTGCAGTTGGCTTCTGCGGGGTTTTACCGGCTTCCCTCATTTTTCTCCAGAATGTACTAACAGAGCATGTGCAACTTCCCAAAGAATAAAGAAAGGCCGTACCTAATTATTTTTTAGTAACATAGTTTTAGATAAAGTTTAGGGCACCGTCTGCCTCTCTGAATCCAGAGCCAGCTGCTGGGTGCCAGACAAGGCTTCGATGTCCTGCGGGCTTGAGGACAGCCGCCCAGGGCCTGCGGGACGCACACCGTGGCACCAGGAGCTGCCTGTCACCTGTCCAGGGCCCTCAGGCCAAGAGTGTGGATGCCGGGCCTGACAGCCATCTGCCAAATCCTCACCACAACCAGGCACGTTTCCACAACTCCTTTCCCCTCCAGCAAGTCAGTAAATCAAACCGCATCTCATACGCAAGGTGGGCCCTTTCTGGTAAAACACAAAAAAACTTAATCTTTGGTCCAGAAGCAGTAGATTGTGGCGGTAAGTCAGCAGCCAAAACCATTAATCTTTGCCGCGTTCCCCAACCGGCCCGAGTAGTAAAGAAGATAATACCCCAGCAGAATCAGTGACCCACTACAAATTGGTCCTGAAAGGTCCACCAGCATAAATAGACTTTTGCTGATCCAACACTTGTTAGGAACCCCAACAAAGAGACTATTGGCTCATCTGATGAGCCGCTTGCGATGGGCCCTTGCAATGGCTGGTGATGGATGACCACCCTCCCTTGGAGGGGAAGATGCAGCTCCTGGTATGGGGCCCTTTCTCATCTTAAATTTGTCCTCAATAAATCACAGGTGCAGAGGAGCCGGCATCAGTTTCATTACACCTACATGCTCCAGTATCAATCATGCCACCATGGCGGCCTGTCTGGGCGCAGTTCATTTCAAGTGGCTTTTTCTGTCCTGATTCTGTTTCCACCGCGATCCAAGGGGCTAGGGGCCCTGAGGGCGGGAGGAAGAAGCTTCTCTCTGAAGGTCTGTGCTTCCTTGGGCTCAGCTCCTAATTCCCTCCTCCTTCTCTATTAACCATTTCCCAGACGGGAGCCATTTGAGCTCTGAGGCCACAGCCGCGGTGCAGACTTTGAGTCAGAAAGACTGGGCTGGGGACAACGGCTCTGACACTTGCAGACCGGGAACACGTGGCCTTACTTTACTGAGGTTCGGTTTCCTCCTCTGGAAAATGGGGCTAATAACAAGGACCTGCTGAGACTGAGCAGAGTAATGCGTATCAGGAGCCCAGCAAAATGCTGGGCACAAAGGGGACCCCCAGCTGATCTTAATCCCATGCTCACCCCTGGCTTGGATGGTGGCTAAAGAGAAAATACTGCAAGGTGGCTGGTCCCGCTTTCCCTTCGGTACCCAGGCCCCGTGAGAAAATAGAAACCTCGCTGTTCCTTTCGCTGTGTCCACCTGCCTGGACCATTCCCGGTGCCAGCCAAGGTGTGTCAGTCACAGCTCAGAATTTATGAAGATGCCACCACAGCTCATTTTTTGTCTTGTCCCTTTCATTGTAGGCAGTTAAAATACACTTAAAACTAAGGACACCAGACTGCTCTCAGACCTCTTCTTAATGCAATAATCAAATACTTTGATGTCATTAAATGCATGTGCAAGGCTCGTCATAAAAGCCGTGAACTTCTTTTTTAAAGAATCATAAATGAGAATAGATGGTTTCTTTTTAGGCAGGCCCTAAGCCGGTCTGCCCACCGCCACCAGAGGCAGGGCCGACACACCCCGCCAAGACGGCCCTCTGCCTCCTCCGAAGGGCACAGCCCAGCTGCCTCTGCTCTGGGGTGGGGCACTCAAGGCCCAGGGGGCAGCCCTGTAAATCTTTAACCACATGAGCAAATCTTTGAGCAGAAGAGAGGAGAGTGCAAAGGACCCTGCTCCTGAGCTGGTCGGGAATGTCAGACAGAACAAGCTCTTCAAAAAGACACTTCCATTCACTCTAAACCTACAGGAGAGCTGGAGTGACAGGGCCATTTATTTGCAGAAGAATTGGGGAGGGGGTGGAAAGGAGAGGCAGAGGAGGAGGAGAAAAGTAGGGACAGGAGAGAGAGGCAGGGAGAGAAGGCGGAGGCTCCGAGAGCAGGTAGGGAGAGACGGAGACGGGAAGGGAAATGGAACCGACTTTCCCCAGCACCTGGCGTCTCACCAGCACGGCACGCTGGCTCGGTCTGGAGCCACATATACACGCAACACACGCCAGAGAGGAGGCTCGCAACGACAACTATGGCGATGGTGATATGGAGAACTTGCCGTGTGTCCCGAGTTGTGTCGAAGTCCTTTCCAGGTACTTCGTTCAATCCTCCCAGAACCCTGTAAGGTGGCCACCACATCTCATCGATTCTAAGATGGACACTTCCTTTTTCCCATTTTCACATCCCTGAAGCCGAGATGCTTTTTGCAATCACTGTCAGCCGGGCAGCAGCCTCAATGTCATTGTCACATCTGGGAACACACATCAAAACTTGCAGAACGGGTATCTGCGGCTTAAAGTCCTGAGGAAAACAGAGGAGCGGTTTTTAAAGAAACCCCACTGCTAACACTTGTGACACTACAGAAGAGAAACGTGTAGGAGCCAATTCTAAGTCCATCTGAACAGGAAGAGGTTTTAGTAATACCTTAAATGACTTCACTTGTATTTTCCTTTTTGTGTATGTACAAAGGTCTCATGATAAAAATCTATGTCTAAATAAGGTACTTTCCATAACTGTAAAATTAAAATTCTAAGGAGTAAGAAAGTATTGTATCATAGTTTAGTTGGCAATGATTCCATTTTTCTTAGTGTGACAAAAAACAGTGGTGCAACGTACCATCATTGGCTTCTCGGACTAAGAGATATAGTACTGTCCCATCTTACAGATGAGCAGACTGAGGTTTGGATGCCTTTATTACTTGCCCGAGGCCACACAGAGAGTCAAAACCCCAGATCTTTCTGATTCCAGAGCCATGTTCTCAGCCATAATTGCCATTCCTCTTCAACATCTCTGGAGCCAAATCAACACAGGCTCAAATTCCAGCTTGGCCACCTACTGGCTTTATGACCGAGAAAGGGACTTCTAGTCTCTGAGCCTTAAGCCGAGATGCTAATGAAATCCGCTTCTCAGAGTTGTGTGTGTGTGTGTGTCGGCGGGAGGGGGGGGGGCAGGGAATCCTCGTGGGAAAACGTACAGCACTGTGCCTGGCCCTGAGGAGATACCCACAATGTGGGGGTTGAGTGAGCATCTCCATAGAGGTCCATGGTGCACTTGAAGAGTGTCCCCTTCCCCTTTGCCTCTGCGGCACCTGCCTGGAGAGGCAGATAGCACCAGGAGGCTGGGTCTAGCACTGGGATACTTTCATTGCTTATTGTTTTAAGTCCCATCTCAGGACCAGCTAGTCTATGCACACTTCTTGCTGCCTACGGGATACTCGGTCTTCCTTCCTACTAACAAAACAACAGCCACATCCTTACCATCTCACTATCATTATCACCGTTTACGTTTATTGAGTGCCGATACTGTGCCAACACTGTTCGAGGGTCTTTACACATATTTTGTGCTCACAGTAACCCCAGGATTGGGCATGTTACAGATGATGAGGAGACTCAGAGAGCTGAAGGACACACAGCTTGCTTTCGGGTGTCCCGGGCTGTGCAGGGAGCAATGCACCCAGTGTCTTGGGTTCATGCGGTACTCTAATGTGGGGCCAGTGATTCACCCCCATGAGGCAGGAAATTTAAGTTGTGAAGTTGACTTTTAAAAGTCATAAAGGAGGAGCGCCTGGGTGGCTCAGTTGCTTAAGCATCCAACTCTTGATTTCTGCTCAAGTCACAATCTCATGGTTAGTGGGATCAAGCCCTGTGTAGGGCTCTGCGCTGACAGCATGGAACCTGCTTGGGATTCTCTCTCTCCCTCCCTCTCTGCCTCTCCCCTGCTCATGCTCTCTCGTGCATTCTCATTTTCTCTCTCTCTCTCTCTCAAAATAAATAAACATAAAAACAACAACAACAAGGGGCGCCTGGGTGGCTCAGTCGGTTGAACATCCGACTTTGGCTCAGGTCATGATCTCACAGCTTGTGGGTTCAAGACCCGTGTCGGGCTCTGGGCTGACAGCTTAGATCCTGGAACCTGCTTCAGATTCCGTGTCTCCCTCTCTCTCTCTGCCCCTCTCCCACTCGCTCTGTCTCTCTCTCTAAAATATAAATAAAAACATTTTAAAAAATTTTAAAAAACAGGGGCGCCTGGGTGGCGCAGTCGGTTAAGCGTCCCACTTCAGCCAGGTCACGATCTCGCGGTCCGTGAGTTCGAGCCCCGTGTCAGGCTCTGGGCTGATGGCTCAGAGCCTGGAGCCTGTTTCCGATTCTGTGTCTCCCTCTCTCTCTGCCCCTCCCCCGTTCATGCTCTGTCTCTCTCTGTCCCCAAAATAAATAAACGTTGAAAAAAAAATTTTTTTTTTACATTTAAAAAAACAACAACAAGAGAGTCATAAGGATGTTTCCTGCCTCCAATTAGAAGCCAAACATGTTGACTGTAGAAAATTTCAAAAATACTTTATGACAGAAAGCTATGACTACTCAGAATCCCATTACAAAGAGAATGCCCCCTGGTTCACGTTTTACATTTCTTTCCATTCTGATTTCTCTCCATATTTTATGTGATTGACATTATTCATGCAATTTTATAATCCTGCTTTTTCCCCCAGGATAGGTATTTCTCCATGGTATTGGAAACCCTTTGACAACATCATTTTAGTTTGTTTTTTTTTAAATATTTCACTAAATGGGTTGACCATAATCCACTTAACCATTCCCCTAATGTGGCGGATTTAACCGTTTTCCTGTGCTATAGCACAGCTGTGTGCCTAAAGGTTTGTTTATATTTTTATTTCCTTGGGATAAATTACTTATCGTGGCGTTACCGGGTCAAGTGACTTGTACATTTGTTAAGACTCTTGCTAGAGATTGTCAAATTGCAATTCCTATGCCAGGATGTCTGTTGCAACCCATCCTCGCCAGCATTGAATATGAACGTTTTTTAAATTCTCTATTAATTTGATAAATGAAATTTTTCTCTGTTTTAGCATATTTGTGTTTACTGGTGAACATGAACTTGTTTTTCAACTTCATCATCTGATTGTATCTGTGAATTCGTGGGATTACAGCAGACTAGTTAAGTGCACCTGCTAGTCAAGATGCCTGACCTCGAATCCTGGCTCCCTGCTTCCAATCGGTATGTAACTTTTGAAGCTTTATTTTTCTTCATCTTTCTATAGGGGTGAGAATAGTAACCCCTGCCTCCTCCAGTCTTTGTAAAGAATGAATGAAGAGATCCCATGCAAATTATACCCGGTACATAGATGTTTAATAAATATTAGCTACTTCAATTTCTTTTGTAAATTCTTTTTGACACACTTTTCTCATCTTTCTCTTGGACTCTTGATATCTTTCTTATCAATTTGAAAGAGCTCTTTTTATATGAAAGATACTTGTTAGCCCTTTGTGACATTTGTGGTGAATATATTTGAGTGGGCTTTTAAAGGTGTCTTCCTTCTGCCTTGATGGTCTAAATCAAATCATTTTAGTGCCATACATATCTAGTGTGGCTGCATCTAGGAGTTATTTCTATTAAGAAAAGATGTAGAGAAAGGAAGGGGGGTTGGTGTGCCTCAGAAGACGTGACTTCAGTTCACAAGGCCGCATTTCTCACAGACGAGGTAGGACTTGATGGGATTTCTCATACCCACAAACGCAGCCTGACACCGGGACGCAGAGAGAACGCTGCCACAGCTCGGACACGGTGATGCCTGAAACCTGCACCTGGCACTTCATGCCGGGGAAGGAAATAATGGAGCTTTCTGGGGCCCAGTCCTTCTCATCCTCAGTTCTGAAGCTGTCCTTGTGTTCACGAGGAAATTTTGACACACGCACACGCACACGCACACACACACACACACACACACAGGATCTCCACTGTACGTACATCACCGCTTCCGTGCACTCAGTATTTTTCTGTCAACGAGGGTTCGGAGGAGTGAGAAAGCCCCTGTTTTCATTTTTTATGTCTATTAAAAATAAACATGCTGAGAAGCTGCCTTTTAGTCTCTTTATCAAGCCCCAAACGACATGTAGCCCTTGTCAACTCGGCGTTGACGAAAGCAACCAGCACGATTTATAAGACGTCAGGAACAAACTTAGTTAAGGGCGGGTTTCCCCTCCATTGATCAAAACGGGTTTTAGCCCAATGATGGGCAACCGGTCCCTCAACGCAGCTCCGGCAGTCGGGCAGGCAGGACGCTGTCCCCAGCCCACCGGCCTGGGCACAGCTCACGGGACTCTTGGCAAGCTCTTGGGCCAGAAAAGCTGGGAAGCCACCTCTTTATGGGTCAGCACAAACGAGATCCATTTCATGCTGAGTCAATTTAATCAATACACTTCTTGCTTTGGAAACTCAGGGCATTTAGAGAGAGCAAAGCCATGATACAGTAAAGCAGCTTTAAAGTCTAATGAGCTTCTCTGTGCTAATTAGTGACTTTGCTAACTGGAAGCTTTCTTTGTTAGAAAACACACCCTTGCCTTGGAGTGACACGAAATGCCAGCTCTTCTACTGCCAAACGTACCTCCCTTTAGCTTTCATCAAGCCACAAAAGGAAGCCCTCGGTTCCTCTCACCCTGTTAGAATTAATACTTGTTGTTGTTGTTGTTTTAATTTAAGCAACTACCATTGCATTTTGCCTTGTAAAACCTAGAAAGGGCAAGAGCTCAGTTTCTCTTAAATTCCACCTGCCACCCTCCCGGCAGGAACCAGTCAGTGATCTCTGGAGGGTAAACACAGTACCCAGCGCTTCTGGAAGAGACACGATTGTGCGCCCCTCCCGCCGCCTCCCATTTCACGGTGAGATTTGGTAATTTGCAAATTGAGCAGCCTTCATTATTTTCCGAGGCACAAGCAGGGTCTCCACTCCTTGCGAGGAGAATGTGACCCAATCATTTGTCACAGCAACGCACGGATTCTAGAGCACTTGAGAATTCTTAGCCATAAAGCTGATTACTAACACAGGAGTGGTGGGGAGTGGGGCGGGGGTGAATCTTTTAATCTGGGAAGGAGGGGAGGACGGAGGCAAAATGGGAAAGACATAGAGCCCGCTGGTGTGGTTGCAGCCCCAAGCGGAGCTTTTGGAGAATCAGAATTACAACTTGGATGTGTGAGTGAAATGTCCTTCCTTCTCGCTTTTCTGCCTCGTTTTCGTCGCCGTCTGGGTCTCTCTGTCACTGTCTCCATCTCTGCTCTTCTGTCCTTCCTGAGCACTTGCTGAAGATACCCTGCCTGGAAATAATTGCATTCAGACCCCTGAGTCCCACTTAAAAGTCTTTAGGACTGATCGAGATAAACTCAATCAGGCTTCTGTTTCCACCCAGAGTGCCCCATCATTTATTAGACGAATTAAAGTATCAATTTCTGTTTAAACATTAACAGGGTGATGCCAAATATTAGTCAGTTCCTAATAATTTTGAGGGATTAAAAAGATAATAAAAGTAATAGTCCATTACATTACCTACTTCAGCAAGATTGTAATGAACGTAATAAATTCTGGATCAGGGTTATAACAACTTCCATCTATTTAAAATGAATTTGTAGGGTTACTTTCATTAACTATGTATATGGGGGAAAATGATCTGACATATTACTTTAAAAGAGCTGTAAAACCGATTAGGAGAAAATATGCTTTCCAGACAGGGATGCCGGCCACCGGGGACACGCGCATC
Source organism: Leopardus geoffroyi (assembly GCF_018350155.1). Classification (NCBI taxonomy): domain Eukaryota; kingdom Metazoa; phylum Chordata; class Mammalia; order Carnivora; family Felidae; genus Leopardus; species Leopardus geoffroyi. The sequence continues at coordinate 19,419,079 of NC_059336.1, read as the reverse complement.
CTTGGGAAGAGGGGGTCCAGCTGCCGAGACAGCCCGATTCTGGGTTTCTCATCCTGTGCCCTCGCTGCTGGGGAGAAATGAGGACAGAATCAACGCCAGAATGAGGGGAAAGGAGGCTTTTCTCCCCCATCTCTCTCCTCCTTTTTTTTTTTTTTTTTTTTTTACTCCCCAGGTATATTCCCGCTAATGAACCGGGGCTTGCCATGGGAAGTTCTGCAAGGAAATAAACCCGGAGGCCTGCCCGCCGCCCAGCCTGGCCTCTGGGCCCCCAGGGGAAAGCTGCCGTATTAAAGGGGCCCATGCCCTCATCGCTGGAGGAGACAAGGGAGCGAGCACTTGGCTGCACCACAGAAATTACTGCTGTACCTCGAATGCCCGCTTCATTTATCAATTTCATAGCAGAAAAACCCATATGACTGCCTTGTTCACTCGTACGCTAAATCTCGACACGAAAGCTCCCCACCGCCAGTCAAGTGTGTTATGTGTGGGTCTGGATAAAGTAACTTGAAATACCACTAATGATTTATACTTAATTGAACCTCTAAGTGATTAAAGTGGCAGTAATGAATGAATAACACCCTCCCCGTTCCCTCGCCCGCTGGGCCCAGCGTCTCCAGGCAGAGTGGGCCTCGCCTGGGGACATCAGCTCGGACAGCCAGCCTGAGCCATTCCCTAGGCTTCCCCCCCAAGCTGCTCGTCTGGGTCCTGGCTAAATTGCTCTCGCCTGCAGTAAATGACTCCATAAGCACCGTATCAGACCATTGATCCTTTTTATTAGATTACCCAATTGTAAGGTTAATGCATTTGCATTTGGCAAACGGAGTGGGTCGGCCTGAGTCCCACGCGGGGATCGGTGTTTAAACGGACACACAGGAGAGTGGCTCTATCAACATATTGATTTGTTGGTAGCAGTAACCAGATGCTGATGCCCTTCCCCCACCCCACCCACCAAAGAAAGTGCCAGGAGAACACAGTTCCAGGGCTGTGTCTTCCTTCCAGAAGCCCTTCTGACAGCCAGGAGACCAACTCTAGTGCCGACCCCCGATACTTGTGTTTCTAGAAGAAGGAAGGGTCCTGCAAAGGCTTTCAGTCACCTCAGACAGGGATAAATGTGGGCCCCTCACCTCGGACCAGGAACGCAGCCGATTTCTCTAAATGAGGGAGAGCCAGGACTTAAATCAGTGACAAGGACACAGCTTCAGAAGCCAAAAATTCTTCTTTTCTGAAACTCATAGAGTCAGACCAGGGCAGCCATTTCTGCCTCGGTTACTATACTCGACATGAACTTTTTCTTGGATTTTCTAAACGCATTAACCAAATACCATTAAAATGGTCCACCATTGTTAAGGCTTTTCTAGTAAGTAAATTTCTAAGTTGGAAGAACATACTTTGTTAATCTAACATGAGTTCTACAATGAAGACAGTTTTCTGCAACTAGAAGCTACCCAGAGAAATCACTCCAGAAAACCATGTTCCTTTATAGATGGGGAAACTGAGGCCCAGTGAGAGAATGAAACTTACCTGAGGCCCCCCAGTGAGTTCATGGAAAAAGTCCCCAGTCTTCCGCCTTCCAGATCAGCCTCCGGTAAGAAGGCAAGACTCCTACAAGAGGTGGCTTTGAAGCTGTGACACTGAAGAAATAGTCTTTTTATACAAATGTCTTAAGACACGAGCCATATTTCATATTCAGCTGCATGAACTAGGTCTTTGTCTGAATCGTCCTGCGGAGTAAGATTCGCTGTGAGTAGTGCTTACAGGATGGATTTGTTCAGCATCCTGCATCTGAGGACAAGGAAGGCAGTTTCCTCAGTACAATTCAGTTCCCTTTTTCCCCTCTCCACCTTCCAAAGGGAGCCAGGAGCCTGGGGAGGAGCCTGTCCTGTGAAGTCAGACATAGAGAGTTCAAGTCTCGGCTCAGTCACTTGGGGGTCAGATCATCTTTCTGAGCCTCAGCCTCCTGATTTGTAATAATCCTTCCCTTGCCAGATTGTTTTGAGATGCAGTGGGTTTATATGGGTAAAAATGACTGGCTTGGATGCAGCCCTCGTCCACGTAGGGCTTCTTATCTGTCGGTTCCCTCCCTCCTGGTTTCTAGGACAATGGTGATCCCCTGGTCCCTACAGGCAGTAACTGGTGGATGACAGGGAGCTGGGGACATCTCACACTAGTGAAGGGAGCTGCTTACCTACCCAGCTCTCTCCTGCTGTATAGGAGAGGCCCAGACCCTGTCCTGGCCTGAGTGTCAGAGGACCTAAGAAGCCACAAGGAAGAGGGTAAGGCCATTGTTAAAACAATAATCTTATTCACTTACGTTTTTAGAGCACTCTGTCATTTATCAAGGGCTTATTACATGCATTTAACCTTGTCTAATGCTCCCAACAACACTGTAAGGTTCAGATGGTTATGCCCACTTTACAGAAGCAGAAATTGAGGCTTGTGAAGGCCAAGTGACTGTCCGAAGTGACAAACCTAGGAAGATCCAGGGCTGGGATTTATACCCAAGCACATCAGCCCCCAGGATCTGTGTTCTGTCACTGTGCCTACCCCACTCCCCCCTCCCCTCCCAGGACTGGAGGTAACTTTGCAGCAGGGCACAAACCAACATTCAGAGACCCTGCTTCTCCTTCCCTTTCTCGCCTGCTCTTCCATTAATCAACAGCCCTAGTGGCAGGCAAGGGACAGGAAGGCATTTGTCCAGAGCTTCAGATGTGAAGGGGAAAAAAAAATCACTGAGTGAGCAACAGTTGGCCTTGGTGAGTTATTGAGAAAGTGCTGAGGTGGCAGGTGAGGTGGTGACAGGTCCCTGGGGGCCCACGGGAAGCAGGGTATCTGATAGGGAGCATGATGCGGGTAGATGCCATCTGGAGATAGTCGAGGCTGGTCTCTCTGGGAAAGAGGACAAAGAGAGGCCCAGCTAGAAGAGGCTATGTATCCAAAAATTTCTCAACGTTAGAGCTTGGTACCCAATACGCTTTGGCCTGAGCAGGCCAAACTCCCAATTCCCATAGGCCAATCAGTCACCTACCGCTTCTGTTCTAGGGAGGACGCTCAGAATATCGGGGTAGGGGAGCTGGATAACCTGGAAAAAAGTGGCCTGTATAGACATGGACAGACTTTTTGTCTCCAGGTGGGCCTGTGTTCATCTGCAGGGATGTGTGTGCATGTGTGTATGTGTGTGTGTGTGTGTGTGTGTGTGTGTGTGTGCACGTGCAGCACATGACACTGATCATGATATGTGGGACAGTGTCTCTGCATGTAGTTGTGTCTCCAGGAGAGGAGGAGGAGGGTGGTGGGCATGTGTCTTAGTGACTGTGGCTACTCAGACTGCCTGTCTGCATATCTGTGGACACGTGAAGCTATTATGCCTCCATGAGAGGTTTAATGGCCACAGCCCAGCAGAGGTGAAGGACAGTGGGGGAACTTGGCCCTCTCAATAATAGGAATGTGACCACTCAGAGAATTCTGTGCCGCAGGGTCAAGGAGGGAGGGTCTGCTCTATCTTGAAGAGTCAGGGAGGGATGTCTGGGGGAGGGGCGTTTGTTGATTGCAACTTCTTCCGGAGCCCCTGATGGGACAGATTTGAGCCAGAATTTGTGGAAATTTCTATTGCCAACCAACGTCATATTTGCTCTATTGTTACCAGAGCAGACTGAAATGGGGACACCGCCCAGGCCACACAGCATGATGAGCTAAGGCAGTTAACCAGCTGTCTCCCCGGAAGTGTAACATGTGCTTCCCACCAGACCCCATGCATATGGGAGGAGACAAGAGGAACCAGGACAGATCCCTGGCCGCCCGGCCGCCTGGACTCCTGGACCTGGGGCTTCTGAGTACTTTCTCGTGGGTGGGTGTTTCGAAGTCTGAGCTGAAAGACTCAGAAAGACACCACAACACAGAAAGACAGAACCCTACCCAGAGCTGGACACTGGCCTGGATGCAGTGGTACCTGAATACCCCTTCTGGCACCGCCTCTCATGGCTACGTGCCCTTTCAGTGACGCGAGCCTCAGTTTCTTCATCTGCCCAATGGGGATGATTATTTCTCCCATGGAGTTATGCACATGGGGGCTGGAGTCCTGACCCTTAGCAGCTATACAACCTCGAACAAATCACGAAGCCCTCTGAGGCTTCGGCTGCTCATCTGTGAAACAGGGATAATAGCAGCAAATGAGATAATGTGGAGGAAAGCACTTTAAAAAAATTTTTTAAATAGCATCTGAGAGAAGTCACCTGTGAGACGGAAAATCTCAGCTGGATTCTCAGCTCTTGGCCTGGTCTGCATTGCTGGCTGGGCATTTCTTAGAGAATTTGGCCCTCTTGGTGTTGCCTTCAGGGGGTGAGGAAACCCGCAGAAGGGGGCCCAGGACCCCGACGACAGGAAGGCCCAGGGACAGAGTCTGCCGGCCAGAAGGCACTGGCCCGTGGCTCCCTGGAGCTGCACAGCAATGATTCAGGAAAAGGCTGACAAGGATATTAGCAGTGTGGGTTTTTTTTTTTTTTTTTAATCCTGAGCCCAGAGAAAATGCACGGTCAGGAAGAAAGGCGCCCAAGAGAGCAAGGAGAAGGAGAAATAATCAGAATTAGCCAGCGGGCAGGCAGCGTGAGCAGGGGCAACTGAGCCCCACAGAGGGCCGGGAGCCCCCGCAGGACCCCCGGCTGGGGAGGCGGCCAGGAAGTGGGCAGGCCTGGCCAGGCACACGAGGGGTGCTACTCCTGCAGCCGGGACCTGGGCCGCTGGAGCCCAACAAGCAGGCGCAGTGAAAGACAAAGAAGCCATCGCCAGGTGAGTCCAGCAACCCCTGGGGCTGCCATGTAACCCCTGGGACCCCTCCAGCCACAAGGTATGGAAAGGGTCCCAGCAGAGGGCTTGAGTTCTCTGTTCCCCATTGTTCACGGGGCTCTGGATGTCAGCGCTGGGGTTGGGGCCGGCCAAGAGTCTGCTCAGACACTGCAGAATGTCTGCAAAGCCTCTGCAGACAGGAGGCCTCCGTGCCCCCTCCCTCAAGGCTGCAATGAGACAAGATGACAGAGACCATGGCCCAAGAAAGCCACTGGGGTGCTTTTTCTGACAGGTGGAACGGGTGTATCAAGGTATTCCAGAAGTGGTTCCCAGTGCCTACTTTAAGAGCGGAGAGGAATGGATTTTGATGATCTGGGGCTGAGAAATCCACTTACGTGGGCAAGGGAACTGACATCCTTCCTAACTGAAACCTGCTTTTCACAAGTCACGTTAGACTATCGGATTGCTTAAGGGAAAAAAAACTCTGTCCCAAGAGAAACACAACACACACACACACACATACACACACACACACACACACACGGGGGGTAGAGGGGGGGAGAGGGGGAGAGGGAGAGAGACGGGGCAGAGCAGAATTAACGCATCAGCCCGATTCCACTCCAGATTCCAAATTAATGGAGTATAAATTAATGACAAACGTGTGTGATATCCTGGAAGTCAGATGCTTCTCTACACCCCCTTGCTGTCCTCAGGCAAAATGCTTCCCTTCCCCGAGCTGCTTTTCTGAGAATATGATAACAGGGAAGGGGGGTTGTATACCCCCAAGTCACCCAGGCTGTGGTGGGAACCCATTCGGCCCGGCCTTTATTCTACGAAGGGCATTAAATTAAGATTTGACAGCGTCTGTGTGAACAGAGCCGTTATACAGAATTAAATTTTGCCCGTGTTAAAAGCATCATTTCCTGAATGCTACACTTACTACACCAAAATTTTGGTAACACCATCGTGGCCTTTTGCCCCCAGTATTTTACTGTTCCAGTGAATCTCGATAAATGGAAGCACTGGTGCCCGTGTCACCCTCTGATCTCTGAACCCCATCTCCAGCTCCTGTAACGTAGGCTCCCTTCCCTCGTGATGTGAGGTAAATTGGGATCTTATCATTCAGATGAAGTATAGAAGGAAGAGAGGGTGTGCTTTCCCCGCAGCCTTGCTGACTGTCCAAACCTCTCTGTGCAAAGCTCTAAATTACACTTGCTCACGCGGAGAGCCCAGCAGACGTTCCCGAGAACTGCCTCGAGCTCCGGATGGAGCTGTCTCCCGCCAGAGCTGCTCTGGCTCACCGCAACCAGCTTTTGTGTTCCTCTCTGGGGCGCCAGGTCAATGCAAGGGTCATCCGGACCCTCACCTTCCCAGCCCACTCTCTATGGGTCACCTAGGTGAACATCAAGCCCAAACAACAGCCCCCCAAATTTAATTTATTTCTACCTAAACAAGTTCTTTTATCATAAAGCAATAAATTTGTCTTGGTGCTAGCAATTTGTTGCGGGTGACATAACATTGCAAATTGATTAATCGCTACCGTACGGGGCAAAATGAGAAAAGCAAGGAATTATTATGAATAGCGTCCGTCTTTTACGGGAGGGATTCATTATTCAAAAGTGCTCACTGGTGCTTACATGTGCCCTCGGTGCAGATTACATCCATTTGCAGACTTCCCACATCATGCTTACACAAATCAACAAACGTGCATTTATTAAGACATAGAATGAAGGCTATTTAAAAGTGAAAAATGGCCTTGTGCCGTTACTTTTCTTCAAGGAAGGCAAATCTGCGTGGGATGTTCCTGGGAAGTGACACCGTAGCTGTCACACGAGCGTCTCTGGGTTCTGTGCACGCGGGCTCATGCAGGCGCTACCAAGGCAGCCAGTTCTGCCACTGACAGCCCCAGGGTCAGAAACACCCCACCGGTGGTTCTGGAAGCCTTGCTCTGGCTCAGGAGACTTCAGCGATGGGCTGTCACCGCCTGCTGGGTGAGGACCAGCAGGTAGGAGTCAATTCTCTGAGAAGGAGCCTCCTAACCACCCCCCCTTCTGGGATGGGAAAGAAAACAAATATTCACTGAGCACCTACTCTGTATCAGACACCAGGCTGAATGCTTTATTTGCATTGAATAAGTAAGGCAAGCCCTTCTACTTTTCTGAATTTCACAGGGTGGTTGCAAAGACCAGCTGAAATCATACAGGCACATAGTCAATGTTCAACACATGTTAGCTGTCATTGCTATTCTAATTACCCTCAATCATGCTCCAGGTGTTATTATCACCATTTTCAGGTGGGGAAACAAAGGCTTAGAAAGGTTGCAAGACTTGTCGAATGGCGCAGTGAGTACGTGAGCAGGACTGAGCTTCAGTTGAGGATATGGCTCCAAAAAGTCATGCTCTTTTTCACTAAACCGCCGCCACAGCTCGACGCTCGGAACAGGGCGCATTTGCTGCCTCTGCTCGAGCAGGGGAGGCCACACAACACCCACGATGCCGCCCCCCACTCTTGGCCTTCAGGAACCAGAGGGGATGTGGAGAGGGTCTGGAGGTTTCAGGACCTTCCCCATCTCTTCTCCTAACTGTTCCCCACATCCGCAGACCCCCATCTGCCCCTGACCAGTCCCCTCCTTCTCCTCCCACTTGTCCCTCATCGAGGACTCATCCTGAAGGAAAGCTCGTGGCTTGCCGCAGCCCCACTATTGATTATTTCTGCTGAACCCATGCTTTGTTTAAAAATAGACCAAGAGCTCAACTTTCATATTCTAATTAGATTTCAAAGCAACTTTTATAAAATGAGAACACCTCCGTTGTTTCTCTGCTGCTTATGGTGCCCTTAACCACTCCTGGCCAGGGTTAAGGCCCTTCTCATCCCTATCACCCATCAGATGACAGTAGTTACTCATCCTGTCCTGACAAACCTGTACGGAACCACAGACCTGTCTCCAGGTACCCAGAAGCCAGGCAGGATCAGGTGATAAGCCATGAGCACATCTCACAAGACAATGTCTCTCAAAGGGTGCCCTCAAACTACAACTCTGGGGCTTGTAAAATATGCGAGTTCTGGGCCTCCCCCAGGCCTGCCACAGAATCAGCCAGGGGTACAGCCTGACAGCCTGAATTTTTTATAAGATCCCTGTATAATTTTGTGTGCGTGCACCAAAATTCATGACCTATTGTCCCAAATACTTCCCGGACTCCCCGAGCAACTTTTGATGCTATCAGATTGAATCTTTGATTAACGTCAATTCTCGTCACCTCACTGACAACAAGAGAAGGAGAGAAGACACAACCTAAGAAGGTGTTCACTATCTTGAGGCCCAGATGGGTCCCTTCTTTTTAACTGCCCCCATCCAAGGGGCACCTGGGTGGCTCAGTCGGTTGAGCGTCCGACTTCAGCCCCGGTCACGATCTCGCGGTTCATGAGTTCGAGCCCTGCGTCGGGCTCTGTGCTGACAGCTCAGAGCCTGGAGCCTGCTTCAGATTCTGTGTCTCCCTCTCTCTCTGCCCCTCCTCCACTCATGATCTGTCTCTCTCTCAAAAATAAACAATCACTTAAAAAAGGAAGAAAATGTTTAACTGCCCCCATCCTAGATCTCTCGGGGCATCCCTGGGTATTCAGCAGGACGAGTGTGCTCAGGCTGAGTTAGGTGATAGTCACTTGCTGGGTACTCCATTATGCTGCTCAGTCTAGGGACAAGGAGAGAGCAGACTTCCACCCAAGATGAAAGTGAGATGGGCATTTCTGTGCAATCCTGGGTTCTGTTTACAAGGCCCAGAACCTTCAAGTTATCAGAGACCTCCGTCCCTGGCTCTTGCAAAAACAGTCTGTCATTGTTTTACGTGCCCTCTAGTATAGTTCTCAAAACTTAGCCTGCATCTGAATCACCATGAGGGCTTGCTAAGACAAGACTGCTGGGCTTTCTGACTCAGTAGGTCTAGAGTGGGGCCTGAGAATTTGCATTTCTATCAAGTTCTCAGGTAATACTCTAATCCAAGGAGCAGATTCTGAGACTAGATTCCAAGCTCCGTGTAACCTCCCCAGAGTCCACATAGTAGGTGCACAGTTTCTGGTCAAAGAATGAATAATTGATTAAATTACATGAGCTGTCTTCCTGAGCCCTCTAACTGAGGCTCCTCATTCCACATCTGTGAGACATCTGTAAGAGCGCCCAGGAGGAATACGTGTGGTGGAACCGGGCTGAGGGCTCCCCAGCTGCAAGACTGGGTTTGTGGCTGCTCACATCCACGGGAACAGGCCTGGCTCACCCAGGAGGTTGGCGAGCTATGGAGGGAGAGAGGCAACCCATTACAGCCTTGATGAGCGTGATGGCGAGTCTTCCCACCTCAAAAAGTGGCCAGTCACTTCCTGGCCAGACATTCACCTCTGTGAAGTCCGGCATTGATCCTTATCTCCAGGGTAACTGTGAGGGTTCGCTGGGGCTGCGCATGCAAAGGGCCCAGCAGTGTCCAATGGGTTCAGACAGCAGGTGTCTGTTCCCCAGCTCACTCACCACAATCCCTAACCCCTGTGAAATGAGTCCCAGAGATGTTTCGGGGAGTAATGAATTCCCTCATTTCAGCTAAACCACCCGTGATCCTGGTTTTGCGAAGACGTACGGCGGAACATGATAAATTATTGTTTTAAGGAGAAGCTTCATTCAAATATCCATTTCCCTGTCAAGTTAATTCTGTTTCAACGTATTTTCTAGTGGGTTCTGACTGGGAGCATAGATCGTACATAAACAGAAGAACATTATGTCTTCGGCCCATTCCCTGAGTAATGGGGAGCATGGCATGGGGGTGGGAAGGTCCAGGGATTGTGATGGACCAGAACCCACATTCCCTAGTCTCCATGAATTGGTGACAGCTCTGAGGATTTATTCTAGGCTGCTTACATTTGTCCACAGGGCACAGAGGCACCAGTCGAAAGGCTGAGTTTTTCCAGCCAGGGGCATATTTCCGGGAAACACCCAAGAAAGCAGCCTCATATCCAGTCTCTAGTTGTGTCCGGAGCCATGGCCTCTGATGCATTATCTCACTTCCCTCTTAACCCCTAAAGACTTTAGGGTGTGATTCCTAAGAACAAGGACATTCTCTTACATAATCAGAGTACAATGGCCAAGATCAGGAAATCAACACAGATGCAATACTCTTATGTAGTTCGTGGTCCATATTCAAACTTTGCCAGTTCTCCCATTCACGCTCAAGTTGACTTATTTTCCTAGTTGACAGTCTGGTCCAGAATCACATATTGCCTTTACTTGTCACGTCTCTCCAGACTCCCTCCGTTTAGGACAGTTCACCTCTCACTGTCTTTCATGACCTTGAAATTTTTGGAGGAGTTCAGACCTGTTATTTTGCAGAAGGTCCATCAGCTTGTTGGCTTGATTAGACCCGCTTTATGAATCTTGGGCTGAAGTAACAGAAGTGATGTGTCTTTCTCAGTGCGTCGTATCTGCCCCATTATTGGTGATGTTGACTTCGGTCATTTGGTTAATGTGAGGACCTCAGGTTCCGCCACTGTAAAAGGTATTGTTTTCCCTTTGTTATCTGTAAGTAATTTGTGGAGAGATATATAACTATCCTTGCACTCACTCGTTTTATTGTCTGTTGATGACTCTTGCCTGAATCGGTTGTTACCGTAATGGTGGCAACATGGTGATTTTTCTGAATTTGTCATGTATTCTACATTTCCCAGCAACATTCTACTGTAAGAATACCATAAGAACTTTCCCTTTTCCCCATCCATTTATGTGAATATATAATACATGAGTCTATTTCTTTCTAACTCTATGGACTCAGAAGTTCTTCTTTTATTCAATGTGTCCTAATCCACTGCTATCATTACTTGATGCTTGAATCACATGACCTCATTTAATCCTATGACAACTGGGTGATATTATCAGCGACCTCCAGATTATCCTCTTAGGTCTTCAGCTACATCCGCAGGACTCTGCTTCCTGACTCCCAGCCCCAGGCTCTGTCCTTGTAGCGAGATGTCCTTGCTGGGGAGACAGGAGGCTACACATTGCTTCACCCATCTCTTATATTCTGACCTCGTTTCTAAGTCCCATGTGAATGGGCCTACAGGGTGGAGGGAAGCCTGACTTCCCCAGAACTCTTTTTCTCTGTCTGACACAGATCAGTCTGGAGGCAAAGAAGCCTATTGTCTGATCTGTAAAATGGATCCACTTATTGGGATGCCTGTTGTCATGATGCCCGCAGGCCACTTTTTAAATCAGTGAGTCTGACTGCATGAGCCTGGGCACTCTTGAGTTCATCATTCAACAAATATTTGTAAGCACCTACCAAATTTCAGGCTCTGGGTTAACCTGGAGTTATAGCAGTGAGCAAGTTAGACAAGGTTCTTATTTCAGAGAGCTCAGATTTGAGTGGAATAGATAGCAATAAAGTCATCCCTGCAAATAAAAGTCTGATGGCAGAAAGGATAAGGCCTATAGAGTAAACATCTCTAATAGGGGAACATGACCTTGTGTTGGGTGTAGCAAAAAGCTGAGACTCAGATTCATTAAGTAATTTACCCAGGGTTGCACAGGAATGGAATCCAGATTCTGGGTCTACCAACTCCCCAGCCCATGTTGGTGTAGCTGTTCTGTCACAGCGGTTTCCTGAGGGTCTCTGGGGATTCTAGGCAAAGGGTCTGTGTTCAGCTGTCCAGCTTGGCCCATTTTGTTTCCACTGTGACACTGCAGAGCCCAGATAAGTGACAGCAAGGAGGAAAGGACTCTGATAGATCCCACATTTTCTAAATCCCTTTTGTGGGGGGGGGGGGGGGTGTTGTTGTTTGTCTGTTTTTTAAGGACTAAAGCCAGGAAAATTGAACAAACCTGGGCATTAAAATAAGGGGAATAGACTCATGCCTATGGTTCAACATCAGAGATCTATAATTGTGCACCAGGCCGTGAGCTGAGCACAGAGGAAGGCTGGGAGTACCCAGATGGGTCAGATGGGCCTGAGGCCAGAGCCCATGCTCTTCGCCACTGTACTGGGCTACGTCCCCGGGGATGTCCATCTGTCTGTCCGTCTGAGAGGGTAGAGACAAGGCCTCAGCACTCTGAGCAACCAGGTGAAGCCTAGGAGGGAGGAAGGATGCCCACACCTGCCCCCACCACGCAAGGCATCAGGAAGAGTTGAGTTTATGCTCACACAGTACTACATGCCCGCACAGACACCCCGGCCTCCAGGTCACCTTTGGCTGGCCTTGACTGGTCCTGGCTTGATACCTGATCCCCGTGGAAGCTGACACCTCAGCATGAGAGGGATCAGGACAGACACAGCTGCCGCCACCAGAGCCTTGGCCGACTTCAGGGAGAGACTCTGAGGACACTGGCTTACGAGCTGCCTCCAGCTCCTCGCCCAGAGAAACGTGCGCATAAATTCTCGAGAAGAACAAGAACGGCAGGAAAAGAAAAAATTTCGACTTAACTGACTTGACTAAGTTTACACAGCTGCAAAACTGCGCTCAACATCCAAGTCATACATCTTCCGAGCTTACACATTTAACCTCTTGTTCAATAAACCACCTCCCTATACACAGGGCATGATATACACGCATCTAGTGCCTGGCATATAGTACGTTCCCTGCAAGATTGGTTCCATGCCCGAGTGCACGTGTGTGCATGTCTGGGTTTGTGGGTGAAAGTGCCTGTGAGCGTACGTGCAGGATGGCATAGAACACTGAGATTATTGCAGAAGATTCAGTGAGATCAGGAATGGGATGCATGTGCTTACTTCTTGCCTCTCAGCTCTTGCTTCAGCTGGCACTTTTCCCTCTAAGGACACAGAGGAGCATAAACACCCTTCAAACCCATTTAGGACAGGCAGGGTGATAGCCCAAAACCTACCCTAGGCCTAGCATGGGTGGTTCCATTCTCATAGCGCATGCAGCTTCCACAGGCTCTGGAGCTGAGAAGACCTGCTTTGTCTCCCGACCCCACCCCTTCCTTGGGTCGAAGTAACACTGGACAAGCCACTTCACTCCCCTGGGCTGCTAATTCCTGGAAATGGAGAAGATAATACTTACTCCTCAGCATTGTTATGAAGTTTCAGTGTAAGAAAATCTCCCAGCACAGTGCCTGAAGCATAGTAGGGTCTCAGCATATGTAGCGGCGTTCGTAGACTCCTTTTCAGGGGAGAGAAGGACGATGGTGTTTAACCTCTGCTGAATGTCGCAGTCCCAATGGAGCTTGAAAAATTCCTGAAGTCTGGGCCCCAACCTGAGAGGTTCTGACTCACTTGGCCTGGGGTATGGCCTGGCCTGGGAATCAGGGCTTTTAAAAAAGCTGCCCAGGTGATCCTAATGGACAACCGAGATTGAGAACCTTTCGAACATAGGTTCCCCCTGCCATTTGTTAGGTTCCACGTGGGGACAGATCTTGGACAGCCTGCGTCGAAGCCCCTCTGCCTGAGTCTGCTTTGTTAGCTTAAGCCAAGGCAGAAAGGAGGGAGAAACTCATCCCATCAGAGGCTAAAATCCTCTCCCTTGATTGAGGCTTGGACTTCCAAATCAAAACGCAAGACTCTGCCCAATGAAAAAAAGTTTTTTATTTGTGATTGTATTGATATTAAGGTGTTTTATGAGGGGTGCCTGGGTGGCTCAGATGGTTAAGCATCTGACTCGATTTTGGCTCAGGTCATCATCTCATGGTTCATGAGTTCAAGCCCCACATCAGGCTCTGCACTGACAGTGTGGAGCCTCCTTAGGACTCTTTCTCTCCCTCTCTCTCTGACTTCCCCTGCTGTCTCCCTCTCTCCCCCCACCTCAATAAATAAATAAACAGCAAAAAAAGACAAACACGTCTTAGATATACATTTTACTGTCTGCAATGTTCCGGATACTGTATCTTCCGTATTCTCTTAATAGGCATTGCTCACAGCACCCTCTGAGTGTGCTGGGGCCGGTAGGGATAGTTATGTAGAATATAGGGATATCCCCAGCTCCCGGGCCTAAACTCCTAGTCCTTTTTACCTAGGCCTCTCCACAGATTTCTGAGTCATTTTGGAATTTGCATGTAAAATAAAAGCTTCCTGCATAATTGAAATTATGGCCAATTGACCGTGAAATGGAAGCGTCCATGACCAATGAGGTGTTGGGTTGGGGAAGGCTGTTGTGCTCAGAAATGGGGCCTCCAGAGCCCCAGGGCTGGTTCTCCGGCTCTGGGAGAGAAATCCTCCTGGAATCCTTGTTGCTTCCAGCCAGTCCAGCAGCCTTACCTTGGTCCCTCCCTCTGGTAAGAAGCAGTTTGGTGCATCTCCAAGGAAAGACATTCTGTTATGATCTTTTCTTTCTTGGTTGAGAATCCTTTTAGGGGAAGACCCAGGTAGAAATATCTCCTCTCTTAGGCCATGGCTTGTCAAGTCAAGGACCTTCTGACCAAGACTGGGGTGTGGGATGCCCTGAGGAAGGGAGTGGGAGATGATGCCAGAAAGGTAGACACAGATCAACTGTAGATGGAAAGTTTGAGCTTTGGGAGGCAGTGGGGAGCCATCAAAGTACTGGCAGAGGAGTCATATATATAAGCTGTGTTTTACAAGGATGGCTTCGCAAAGAGGATTCGATGGGGAGCAAATGGAGGCAGGGAATCCAAGGCGTCAGCTTCAACAACAGCCCAGCAAACACAACATGTTTGCATGGACAGCGTGATGATGAAGAAGGGGGAAAGATGGGAGGAGACTGAGGAGATGACTAACTGAGACACAGGAAGGGAAAAAGAACAAGTGTCATGAACTACTATCACAACAGGGTGAGGAGGCATTGTTATTCACCTCTTGTTAAAGGAGAAACTGAGGCTCAAAGAGGTCATACGTGTGGCTAATAACAAGCAAAGCCAGGAATTAAATGAAGGTCCATCCACATTTTAGAAATGTTAATGAATAGATAAGTAAAGTATTAAGACAAAAAAGGGGACAATGCTTTACTCTGGTCATACCACACACATTCAATTCTAGAACCCACACTTTATTTTTTTTAATATAATTTATTGTCAAATTGGTTTACATACAACATCCAGTGCTCATCCCAACAAGTGCCTTCCTCAATGTCCATCACCCACTTTCCCCTCCCTCCCCCCCCTCAACCCTCAGTTTGTTCTCTGTATTTAAGAGTCTCTTATGGTTTGCCTCCATCCCTCTCTGTTTGTAACTATTTTTTTTCCTCTTCCCTTCCCCCATGGGCTTCTGTTAAGTTTCTCAAGATCCACATATGAGTGAAAACATATGATATCTGTCTTTCTCTGACTTAGTTCACTTAGCATAATACCCTGAGTTCCATCCATGTTGCTGTAAATGGCAGGATTTCATTCTTTCTCATTGCCAAGTAGTATTCCATTGTATATATAAACCACATCTTCTTTATCCATTCATCAGTTGATGGACATTTGGGCTCTTTCCATAATTTGGCTATTGTTGAAAGCGCTGCTATAAACATAGGGGTACATGTGCCCCTATGCATCAGGACTCCTGTATCCTTTGGATAAATTCCTAGCAGTGCTATTGTGGGTCATAGGGTAGTTCTATTTTTAACTTTTTGAGCAACCTCCACACTATTTTTTAGAGCTAGAACCCACACTTCAAAGACAGATTTTGATTAATGGAATGTATACAGAGAAGGGCAAGGGGGTGGTCCAGGAGTTGAAAATTATGTTATATAAAATGAATGTTCTGGGGGTGTACAGGTTGGGAAAGAGCACAACTAAATGGCAAGTGATAGTGCATTCAAATGTCCCGAGCCCTCCTGAAGCCCCGGGAGGGAGCAGGAGCAAACCTCTGCATGGGTCAGCAATGGCCGGAGTGGGCATGTTATAGACAGGTCTTTATCTTGCAGGCAGTGGGAAGCCACTGACAGTGTTTAGCAATCAGTAACACATCTTTAGTTTTAAAAGATCACTCTCTGGAAGTGGGTCCAAGGATACCCTTTTCCATAAAACTGGATATGTATATATTGGATATGTATATATAATTCATATGTATTCCAGTATATATCTTGGTTCATTTATTTCTCACAATTTTCTATTACTATTTCTATTTTCTATTACAGTCACTACTGGGATAAAATCTTTTGGTTCATTATATTTTCTAACTAGATGTTATTGGAATTTTGGAAACATTTTTGTGTACATATTTATTCCATATCCAGCCACTTTTTGAACTCTTTTCATTACTCCCAATAGAGATTCTAGGCAGTTAATTCTTTTCAGCTTTCTAGAAAGCTGCTAAACACATCTTCAGCAAGGAATGACGATTTTTTCTTTCAAAAGTTGTAATTTATAATTTAAAAAATCACATTGTCTCATTGCATTTACTAGATTAAATTAAATGGTCTCATTGCATTTACCAGAACTTCTAGAACAGTGATTCTCAACTAGGGATGGTTTGCCCCCCAGGGACCAATATCTGGAGATATTTTTGTTTATCACAACTAGGGAGATGTTTCTGGCCTCAACTGGGCAGACGGGTATTCTTCTTCTTGATTTCAGTGAAAATTGTTTTTGTGTTTCACCATTATGTATGGATTGACTATTGGTTTTAAGACCAAAATTTTGTTGAGTAAGGAGTCTTTAAACCTGTGTTAACTAAGAATTTTAAAATCATAAATAGATATTGAGTTTTACCAACTTCTTTTATAGTCTTCATCAAAATGTAATATTGGGTGTTGTTTTTTGATTGTTTGTTTGTTTGTTTGTTTTTACATTTGACCTGTTCTTACATTATAATTGACTTCTTGGCTCCATTGACATTACTTTATAAAATCATTGGCCGTTGTTAAATAAGCAAATCCCCATTGCTTCTTCCCTTGTGGCATATACTGCACATGTGAGTAGTAGCTTGGTTACAAATCAATGCCCGTAATTTGGAGTATCTATCCTGTGGCTTTCAATGAGGACTCATATATGAAGCCATTGTTTCCTCCACTCTGATTTTTAATATGGATACCATGGGCCTCTCATTGTTCTCAGCTCCTCTGAAGGATGACTGCCAGCCTTCCTGAGATCGTCTCAGAATTCTCCATCCCATGGTGTGAATTTTTCATATTCCACAGAGACAGTCAATAAAAGGGCATACAATCTCAAATCTCAAAGTTCACCCAAGCATTTTCACCTGACAGAGTAGCAGACAGACAGAAACTTAATTTTTTAATATAGATTTCCTGGTTTTAAGCTACCCTTGCAGTCTTAAAATAATTCTTATATGTTCATGGTTTATTATTCTTTTAATATTAGACGTGGTGTTTTACATTTTTTGGTATCTACATTCAAAAGTAAGATTGACCTTGAGTTTTCTGTCTTTATATGGTTCGAGTATGAAATTTTGCTAATTTTGCTTTTCTCTTTATGCTATGAAACAATTATCAATGAGATTAAAAATTAGACTATAAATCAGAAAAGATGTACCTGTAAAACCACCTGGGTTTGGTTTTTGGTTTATCATTGTTAAAAACTATCTTTGTGATGTTAACTGCCCTTTTTCACTTCTAATGTTCTGTATCCATAGTTTGATCTTTTTTTTTTTTTTTTTTTCAACGTTTATTTATTTTTGGGACAGAGAGAGACAGAGCATGAACGGGGGAGGGGCAGAGAGAGAGGAAGACACAGAATCGGAAACAGGCTCCAGGCTCTGAGCCATCAGCCCAGAGCCTGACACGGGGCTCGAACTCCCGGACCGCGAGATTGTGACCTGGCTGAAGTCGGATGCTTAACCGACTGCGCCACCCAGGCGCCCCTTAGTTTGATCTTTTTATTAGTTATGAAAGAGATCTTATTGACATCTCCAGAACTTCCCTTGCATTTAGTTGGCAATTTTTCTGTTTCTACTTTCTACATCATTAGTTTCTGCTTTTGCCCTTGAATATCACTTTTCACCTGTTTTCCCAAAATGCATGTTTTCCGCTAATTTCTTGAATAAAATGCTTCTCTGATTTTTGTGTTATTTTAACAGTGAATTCACTTGATGAAATGTATTTATCTTTGTGTACAGTTTTGGCCAGGTTCCTTAGGTTGCCTAAATAATGTTCTCATTCCTTTCACCTAAATATCTCATGACTGCTATGTAGCTGAGGTTCTCTTCAACCCAAAGGTTTGGTTTTCCTTTCCACTAATTAATATTTTCCCTCTAATCTTTCCTTTCCTTAATGTTTCCTACTTTTATTATTTTGAGTTCTAACAATTTGACTTCTATAGCTTTTATTTTAGGTAAAGCATTGAGGTTTTTCTTTCTGATTAATATAGGATCAATTTGTCTTATTATACAAGAGTTCCTGAAAAGAAGTTTTTTTCTAGAACACAGTATCCCCTTTAGGATGTGCATCACAGAAGGGAACACAGCATTATCTAATAGGGGTCATGATCTCACGGTTCATGGGATCAAGCCCCACATCAGACTCCGTGCTGAGCATGGGAAACTGTTTAAGATTCTCTCTCTCTCTCTCTCTCTCTCTCTGTCCTTCTCCCCCACCCTCTAAAATAAAAACAAAACAAAACAAAACAAAACAAAATTTGGAGGCAGTTGCATTATCAATGATAATAATTTTATCAAGAGATTGAAAGGCTTTGTTTATCAGAATTCTAAGGAAGGTAGGGAAAACAATTTGGATTCATAGAGGCTGGTAATCTGGAAAGAACCCACTGAAATAGCAGGACCAGATGTATTTCCTAGGGTCATATCATACCCTAGGAAGAATACATGAAGAGTATGGGCTTATGGAAAGGAAATCACTTGTGAAGGGATGGGCAGAGTACTGGGCACTGAGCTATGTGATCCTTCCATGTGGCATGGCCAAAATCTTCTAGAGAGTTACTAACTCCAAAAATACTTGGCTTAACTGGGTTTTTCATAGAAACCTGTGTAAAGATCACACAACTCAAAAAAGAAAACCCAGAGAAACAGGGAAAGGTGAGGTTGATAGGTTTTAGGGAGCATCTGACAGCCCTAAGTCATGGAAGTGGGAACTGGAAAAATTTTATCTATATCTCCAAGGGTCAAGAAGCCCTTGGTGTGATAGACACAGGCAAAAAATACATGTTTCTCAACTCATCAATATCCTTACTTATATTTTATCTACACAATCTGTCAAAGACAGAGAGAGGTATATTAAATGCCACTGCCACTCCTCTGTTTTATCACTTTTCTTTGTATTGCTAACAGTCTTCATTTTATGAATTTTAATGTTATGTTATTTGGCACAACAAGATTCATGACTATTATTTTTCTTGTTATGGATTGCTTCCTTATTAAAATGGAATTATTTTAGTTTTGTGCTTTTTAAAAAAATTATTTATTTAAATTCAAATTAGTTAACATACAGTGTAGTTTCAGGAGTAGAACCCAGTGATTCATCACTTATACATAACACCCAGTGTCATCCCAACAAGCACCCTCCTTAATGCCCATCATCCATTTAGCCCATCCCCCCACCCAATACCCTTCCAGCAACCCTCAGTTTGTTGTCTGTAGCTTTGTGTTTTTTATGTTAAATCCTATCTTATCTTTCTGTGTCATTTTGACTTAGGTTTAAATTTTGTACAAAACTTGTAGTTAATTTCTGTTGTCTACTTGCTTGCCATAATCCAATCTAAATGGCTATATGTTGATAAAATTTTATTCCATTTAAAGACCCAGAATTTTAGGTCTTACTGCACTGCTATTTTATACTTTCTGTTCTTCGATTTTTTTTTTTTTTTGCCATTAGTTATATTTTCTATGAGCACTGTGCCTAATTTCTGAATTTTGAAAAATGTTTAAAATATGAAAAAGCATGAGTAATAATATACAAAAATATTCCCATTAACTGTGTTCTGTGTTTTCTTTTGAAGAGTATAATACTTTCTTATATTTCTCTAAGGGATTGTCTTTTCTTTGTAAAATTTGTACTTGAACCTGTATTTGTCTGTTCATCAGTGCAATGAATTAAGTCATTTTTATTGGCTCCTCCTCTAAACAAGGAGCAAAGAAGCATTTTAAAATTTACCTCCAAGGGGCACCTGGGTAGCTCAGTCAATTAAGCGTCTGACTTCAGCTCAGGTCATGATCTGAACGGTTTGTTGAGTTCGAGCCCTGAGTCGGGCTCTGTGCTGACAGCTCAGAGCCTGGAGCCTGCTTCAGATTCTGTGTCTCCCTCTCTCTCTCTGCCCCTCCCCCACTCACACTCTGTCTGTCTCCCTCTCACAAATAAATAAACATTAAAAAAAAATTTAAATTTATCTCCAATTCCTTCCTAACTCACTTTCATGTTTTCATTAATATAATCTAGAAATTTTAAACCTGGATTAATAATTTTTAATTATATATTTGTTTATATTGTGCTCATCTTTTCTAGGAATTGTTTTTAGATAATAGCACCATTGCTAAGTAACCATATTTATGGTTATTAAAATAATATAACGGACTCAGTTCTATGTTTAACTGGTTTTAATATTCTCTACTCTGACTTTACATCTTGATTTACCCAACTTTGGGTAGGTCTCCAACTTTGATTCATCTCATTCATGTATAGTATACCTTCAAAGAGTTTATTTGCTTTGTTTTTGTATTTTAGGGGGAGCTCATCAACGGTACACTTTGCACATCCATCTTTCTGTTGTTTTCACAAATGAACAACTTGACTGAGAATAGTGTTTTTGTTTCATAACCTTTTCCTCTAAAAACCCATAGATATTGTCCTATTGTCTTGTAGTCTTCAGAGTTGTGGTGGAGTCTGCCAGCAGTCTGACCCTTGTCCTTTATAAGAAACCTGAGGTTTTTTTCCTGTCTGCCTGTAAGATTCATTCATCTACTATTTCACATATTCAACATGTATCTGTTGGGTGCCTACTGTATGTGAAGCAATGATCTCAACAGCAGTGAATGGAATGGAGGGAGATCTCTGCCTTCATGGAGCTGGCATTCTAGTGAGGGAGAGATGAGCCAAATAGAGATTTTGATGGTGATACATGTTGGAGCAAGGATAAAGCTGAGGAAAGGTATAGGGAGTTGGACACGTGGACATTTTCAACAGGGTCATAGGGAACCCTGCAGTCGGATGTCTGAATAAAAACCTGAAGGAAGTGTGGGAGCTAGTTGTGTGGTTCTAGCAAAGAACATTGCAGACAGGGAACAGCTTATGGAGAGACCCTAAACCGGGAGCATGCCTGGTATATCCAAGGATTAATGGGAAGGACAATGTGACTGGGGTAGAATGAGAAGGGGGAGAGTAGAAGATGCTAAGATTAGAGTTGTAACAGAGAGCCAGATCATAGAGGGTCTAGTTAACCTGGTTGTATGTAGGTCAGCCTTTGCCAAGCTGGGGTTCCAAGGAAAGTAGGCATTGGGTCTTGCTCTCCAAGAGGGAGATGTGGTAAGCAAAGTTTAAGCAAAATTAAGTTGTCTGTGGAATCCCATTAATATACTTTGTTTTTTCTTAAGATCAAGAAAGTTTCCTCTAGTTCACCTTGGATGGTTATTTCATTTGTTGTTCTGACTTCTTTTAAAATTTTGCTTTTGGGGCACCTGGGTGGCTCAGTCGGTTAAGCATCCGATTTCAGCCCAGGTCATGATCTCACGGTTCGTGAGTTTGAGCCCCGCGTCAGGCTCTGTGCTGACAGCTTGGAGCCTGGAGCCTGCTCGGGTTCTGTGTCTCCCTCTCTCTCTGCTCATGCTCATGATCATGCTTACACTCTGTCTCTGTCAAAAATAAATAAACTTATAAAAAAATAAAAAAATAAAAATAAAAATTTTGCTTTTATTTTGAATTTTTTGGAAATGTGTTAAAGTATTGCATGTATATGAAATAATATACTCAATGGTCTGTTCTTTAGGAAAGGCAGTGATCTCTGATGGAGCACCATTTTCTGTCTGCTATAAATTTAATCTCTGCTTTTTTCTCTTACTATTTTGCTGGTTTTCAAGTTTATGCAAGATTTCTGATTTCAAGTCTAATAATATCTACTTTGCCTACTATTCGTGAAAATGCACAATAAAATATATTTAAAACCATTTCTTTTGTGATCATATTAGTTGTTTTTTTTTTTTTTTTTTAATTAGAGGTCTTTTAAAAAGTTTTTAGAGAGAGGGAGAGAGAAAGAGAGAGCACAAGCAGGGGAGGGGCAGAGAGAGGAGAGAGAAAATCCCAAGCAGGCCTCACATGTCAGCACAGAGCTCGACCTGGGGCTTGATCTCATGACCCTGAGATTATGACCCGAGTCAAAATTCAAAGTTGGACATCCAACCAACTGAGCCACCTAGGCACTCCCTATTAAGGTTTTTAATTGTAAAATTAATGGCAAATATTTATTAAAGGCGTACCTCATCCCAGATATTCTGCTAAGAGCTTTATATGCTTTATTTCATTTACTACTCAAATCTACAGGCACTTTTATCTGCATTGAACAGATAATGACACTGAGGCACATATAGTTTAAGTGACTATTGACTCTATTTTCTGCATTGCCAATTCTGCCTTTGTGCTGCATCTAATGTTCATGTTAATTTTATTTCTTTATATTTCATCTTTGTCGATTTTCTTGATGTTTTCTTTTATTTCTAACTCTTCTCAACTTTGCTCCCTTCGTGTCTTATATTGGTGTATCGTCAACTAGTTTTTCATATCTTGCATCACGAAACTGCATGTTTCTCTGAATTTTGCTGAAAAGACAAATTTAGATGTGTCATAAAATGGTCTTTAGTTTACCATAATCGGTCTTTTTCAAAAGTAAGTTCTTTCTCTGCATCATGAGTTCTCTATTTTATGGCGACGATTTTCTCAGAGATCCCACAGCCTTTTTTCCTCCGTATTTACTCACCCTTGACAATGAAGGGAGGCAGGGAAGAAAAGTCTGTCCAGACATAAGATTTTTCTGGTAAATGAAATGAGATTTTTCTGAGTCCTCCTCACTGTCCACCTGTCTGCTATTTGAGTCCTCGGACCCAAGACACATGCCAGTGAGCTGGCTCAAATGACACCCTCTAACCCTGTCTCTAACTTTCCAGTTTCTGCCTCATATTTATGTGAATCTGATGGCTCATGCAGAGTGAGGCTCTCATGAACCAGCCAGCTGGCCATGTCAGAAGGTCACATATTCCCAAAGAAATTGTGCAAGGTGTAATTTCAGAGTCCAACCCCTGAACTCCCATGTTTATCTCAGGGTCAACCTCTTTCCTGAGCCAACATCACACCCCAGATGCCCATCGGCTCCCCTGATGCACTCCCACCCCGGTAGCAGACAGCGCGGGTAGCTCTATGTGGTGGGGGGAGTGTGGCTTGGGTGAGGAGTAGGAACTGAGGATTCTGACCTCTTGAGAACACAAGTCCCACAGAATGGGGATGGGAGGTTGAAGCTGCCTCCTGCCTTTTCACCCATTCGGCCCCACTTTCTGCCTCAAGATTTATTCTGAGTTTCGGTTGGTGGTTTGATATGTACATATCGCTGAATGGTGTTCCAGGACCTGGAGCCGTCAAACATGGCCATATTTGTGTGTTTTCATGAGCATTCCATCGGAAAGGTGGGGAGATAAAACTGGTTTGGCCAACATAGGAACAGGGAAACAAGCTCACATGAGGGATGAGCAGCTCTCTAAGCCAGCCATTCCCAGACTCCCAGCCTTGCCTTACCCGCACATCTCTTATCCCCCTGATCAGTAAGGTGAGCTGGAGTTAGAAGCAAAATGTGACAGTTGAAAGCATGGACCCTGAAACCAGATTGCCTGGGTTCAAACCCAGGCTCTACAACATAGTAAATGAATGACACTAGACAAGTTATTAAAACAAAACTTCCTGTGCTTCAGTTCCACTCCCCACCCCCCGTAAAATGAAGGTAGTGATAGAACCCCCCCCCCTCTCTCTCTCTCTCTCATAGGGTTATTGTGAGGACTAATGATGTACTATTTGAAAAGCTCTTATATAGCCCTTGGCACATAACAAAATGCTATGTATGTGTCTGATTGATTAATTGATTGATTGATTGATTGAAAGTGGGTAGCAATGATTACCACTGAGCCCCTTCTGGGTAAGCACAGTCCATCTTCATGAGCTACATCCTTGATTTCCTTTGCTCAGATTGGAGCTCTGCTCAGGGCCACCTGTTTTGCCTTGCCCCGACCCCTGGCCAGACTTTGCCCCTGAGGCCTGAGCCAACTCCTTATCCCCAGGATCGCCAGCATCCTTTAGGAATGGGTGTTAATGAAAATAATGACCAAGTGCCAAGGGCTCCATGTGTGCAAGCCTTCAACACCTCGCCTGCGCAAATCAGGTAACCCTCACATCAGCTCAAAGGGATTGGTGCTATTATCCTCCCCACCAAACAGACAAAGCAACAAAGACCTAGAGGTTTCGCTGCCAGTAAGCAGAGGAGCTGGGATTCAAACCTGAAAAGCCTGAAGTGCAGAGCCACTTCTCTCTTTGAAGAAAAGAGAGACTCTGGGAGTTCAGAGACAGGCCACTCCTTTAAGAAAGTTCCAGAGCAACGTAAAGGGCCCCCAATCCAGCACAGATCTGGTGCACCGTGAATATCTGCCCAATGTCTGTAGAGTGAGAGCCTTGCCCTAGATCAGGCGTTCTCAACTGGGGGCGATTTGGGCAATGTCTGGAGGCATTGTTGGTTGTCACAATGGGAGGGGGGATGCTATCGGCATCTAGGGGGTCGGGGGCAGAACGCTGCTAAACATCCAACAGGGCAGAAGCCCCGCAACAAAGAATTATCCATCCTCGTAACAGCAGTGCCGAGACTAAGAAACACAAAGCTTTGGATTCGGCTAAATCAGTCCCCCTTCCCCTTTTACCTCTGACAAAACAAAGAAAACTAGAACCCCACCCCCTGTGCCATAATCCTCCAGAAGAGCTCTGGGCCTCGAACTGACAGAACTGACCGTGGTGGACAGGGCTCTCTGTGCTCCCTTCCGTTCATCCCCTTGTCCTGTATCTTTGGGACAACCTCACAGCTGAGCTCCAAGACAAGACATTGTGAATTTCAGAGAGAGAGAAGGGGAGCATCTTGTCCTTTGGGAAAACTGAGTCACTGGATTACAAAAAAAAAATAATAAAACTTGGCCGGCAGCCCCTCAGAGCTGAGAGAGGATATAGCCTAGAATATTTCAGATTTCAGAGGCTGCCAGAGAGAAGTGACTCTGCTCCTTGCATCCCAGAGCTTTTGTTTTGCATTTAAATGACAAGATTGCTGCCTGGGAGAAGCCCTTGGCTGGGCTGTCCTCTGCCAGGAGGGAAGCTGGCGCCCCTCTGAAGTGGCTGCCTTAATGTCATGTCATTACACTGTATTGCTGCACAGGTTAATATAATTGGGTGACTATGTGTGAGCAATGATCCGTGGCGTGTTCCAGCTCTGAAACAAATGACATTTAACCAGCCGATCTGTAAGGTTCCTCGTTATCTACATGGTGAGCGATCGGAACGGAGAAGCAGACCTCTCCTCAGAGCAACTGATGAATTAGTTGTTGGGTTTCCTCGACAGCCTGGATTTATAAGAGCACAATTCTAACATAATTTATTAGATCTATAAACAGACAGATCCGATGTTTTTACTGAGATTACATCTTGTCACCCTCAGATATTGTGTCACTGACAGCCCTGTTATAATTTAATTTTATTATTCTGATAAGGTGTTGTTTCCGGGGGCTTTTTCAATTTATTTATTTATTTTTTTTCCCCCTGAGAAGACATTTTTGTTTTTAGCTGGAAAGGAATCAGAAAATTTCATGCCGGTTGTGTCTGGTGGCCACCCAAACAGCTTTTCCAGTTAGTGACTGCGAGCGTCTCAAGGGTAGGAATGAAGGTGTGGCTAGTGTAGGGTCCCTGGCCTGGGGGACCCACAAGTACATGCAGGGTACGGTGGGCCTGTGGGGGTGGGAGGGGCTTCCATTCACAGAAACACCAGGCAATATCATGACCTCCTTCCCTAGAGTTCTTCACCTTTGCCAACCCCTGTCCAGGCCCACCCATCAACCCAGGACACAGGCAAATTCACCCCAGATGCAGTCACCATTCACCCAAGATTGAGTGAAGCTGGGATGGTGGGAGAAGTTCTGGCTATCTGGCCGAGGGAGCTTTCGCAGAACTGCGCTAAGCCCATAGCCCCGCACTGACCACGTAAAAGGAGAGATGTGCATGCCCACTCTCAAAGGCTCTGAGTGACCAAGACCTTCCAGTAAAGAAACAGTGGCCGTCCCAAGAACTGCAGAGGAAAATGAGTCCAAGAGCTGTGGATCCAGTCCAAGCGGCATACGATGCTGGGGAAATGCCCCCCTTAGAGGCAATCAGATAGGGGTTTATGCCTGTCCAGTAGCTGTGACCTTGGGCCTTCCATATCTGAAATACAGGGGGAATGATACCTGCCTCACAAGTCCCGGTGAGAATAAAATGAGATAATGAAGACAGTGACATTTTAGAAGTTAAAGCACTGTGCCTAAGTGAAGGGTATATTTATTAGCAATAACATCTCTAAGCTCTATTTTTTTTCATCGGGGAGAGATATATAACTTTAGTATTGTTATTGTTTTATAATAATAATCAACAGGCCGCTTTACATTTTACCAGGTGCTTACATGTCTTGTAAGGTGACGTGAGCTCATTTTATTCCTCCTCATTATACGGTGAGGGTGGGTGACTTTGTTGTCCCCATTTTGTGGAGGAAGAAACGGGCTCACGGGAGATACCTGCAGTTACTCAACTAGTTACAGGGTTTTAAGTCGCAACTGAGCAGCCCTACACCCATGACTTTGCACTTCTGATGAAGTCGGGGCTCTCTCCGTTCTGAAAGCCTGCTCATTCAGGGTTCCGACGGGGCTGAGCCCGGCTCGGAGGACAATCAGAACCAAAGTTGGTCACCTGCTCCCCGATCTCAGGAACGTAACTACATACAGCTTGCTCATTGAAGAGTTGATTTGGGTCAATTCACAGGGAGCTGGGGTGGGGGTGCTCTAGGACTTCAGCACCATTTGCTTTCAGGGCCAGCTTCCGACCTCAAAGCCGGAGGCAATTCTTGGAGTCTTTCGCAAAGCCCTCTGTGCCTCATGGGGAGAGAGGAAATTAATATCAGACGTGGCAGAGTCTGAGTGGCAGCTTCGTAACAGGCTTGAACCCCGACCTCTCGGCTACAGCTGGGAACGGCTCAGTCAAGCACGTCATTGACTCCCGGGGGCCCTGGAACCTGAGATGTGCATGTGGGCCTGGAGGTCATTCAGTCCAGCCCCCTCATTTTACAGATGAGGAGGCTATATCCCAGCGAGAGCAAGGGGCTCATCCAAGGTCAGACGGTGGGTCGGGGGACAAAATCAGGGCCGGAACCAGGTCTCCTGGTTCAAGCCTCTTTCCAACATGGGGTGCCCCATCAGGCACACTCTATCGTTGGATGTTTTTCTGAGGTCCAGTAAAACACAAGGCCCATCGAAACACCAACTACTCAATACGCGGCCTGCACATACTCGTTAAGGCATTGCTGCACAGCAGTGGGCTCTTAAGCAGGAGGGAGGCATTCACCCTGTGACCCTTCATCACCCTAGCCTTGAACTTCTTGCCTCACCCCACCAGGAGATCCAGCCTAATCTCCCTCTCCCACTCACCACCGGCTCCGCCTCAAGACTCAGTGCCATGATGTGCTGATTTTCTGGATTGCTTCTCTATTCTCATTAAAATTTTCCTTCCGGACACTCCTGTCTCCCACCATGCTAGTGAACATTTTCCAGTCTCACCTGACCCTCAGGACACCCTCCTAGTAGCTGGAGGGGGACAAAAGCAAAGCTTCCAAAATACAATTTCAGCTCCAATATCCCATCCTCAGGGAAGCCTCCCCTCACCCCAGCCACCTCCACCAAAGACCAAAGCCATTTCCAGCATCCTCGGCCAACTAGCTCTGACAGTTTGTGACGAGATATCGTCGGTGCGATTTCTTGATGAGCATGTGCCTCCCCCATTAGAGTGAGCTCTGAGAGGCCAGGCTACTGCGGGCCCTGTTTGCTGTGATATTGCCAGAGCTCCGTATGCGGGGCAGGTGCTCAATAAACACCTGCTCAATGAAGGAGACATAACAACAAAGCACATCCCTGCCCACCCACCCCAAAGAGAGTCCGCCTCGGTAGATGGGGAATTCTGGCTGCCCTTGGGGAGTCCAAAGAGGATGCACCTCTGAGCCAAAGAATCCCTCTTCGGGGGGGTCGGCTTGGCTGACACAGAGCACAGAGAGCAAAGAGATAGCACCCTGTCCCTGCTGGCCCCCATCCCTAAGGATGAGTGTCTCCAATTGTCCCCAGCCAAAAGGATGCTCCACGTAGGGATAGGGGCAGGGGTCACCCAGGGATGTCTACAGCAAGACGCTCCCTCCTGCCTGCTTCCCAAGATTGCTCAAGCTTGCTGGGGCCCCTGCTTGGAACCTGGCATCCTGTCAAGGTAGAAAAGGTATGAAGCAAAAAAGGCTCAGCGGCCTGGTCTTGTGGGTCAGCCAGGGACAAGGCCAGCCACCATGGGAAGCAGGAAGAGAGGTCCCATGAGGCCCCTCTGGAGCCTGTCTTTGGATCCAGAGGGAGAAACCATGAGCCCTGGGGCCTAGCACAGAGGCTGTGTCTAGATACTGCTGGTACCTGATCAGCAGAAACTTCTCAGAGGAAGCAAAACAGCACCTACAGCCACTGTTCTTTGGAAACAGCTGGCCCGGGTCCCAGAGGATCTAATTGGACTCACAGTCTGGTCAAGAGAGGAAGGGATGGCTCATGCCTCCAACCTGGCCATCTTCAGCAATAGGGGTTACTGGGAAAATTTTGCTGAGGACGCAAGTACAACGTCATTGAGAAGGATGCTCCCAGATCGGCCCCCTAGGACAGTACTGTCTGAAAAAACAGAATGCAAGCCCCATATGTCAGGTTTAAATGTGTCAGTAGACACATTTTTTAATAAAGTGAAAAGTGATATATCCTATTTAACCCAGATATATCTAAAATACTAACATTTCGACGTGTAAGCAAAATAAAAAAAAATGTTAAGATATTTTATGCTCTTTTTTGAAATGTGGTGAATGTGCGACTACACTCACCGGGTGGCTCGTTTTGGGCTAGCCGTATTTTAAGGGGTCAGCAGCCTCCTCTGGCTGGCGGCTACTACATATGGGATAACATAGCTCTAGAAGGTCAAGCCAGGCTTCAGCTTGACAGTCCTATCTGGAAAGTGGGCTATCTCAAGGTTATCAGGCGTCTGAAGGCACCAAAAGTAAAATGCAGACCTGCAAAGGAGGTGCAGAGATAAGGGATTTCAGGGAGTGCCAGAAAGTGCTCACTCAGACCCGAGATTCCCTGAGCCAACAGAACCAGGCTTTTGCAGGGTTCCAGCGGAACTTTTCTGGCTGGGGGCACCCTGGAGCTGCAGCCTCCGTGGCTGCCCTCCGGAAATTCTCTGCTTTCAGCCTGGGAAATGGGGCTGTTTGAAACCGATCCAGGTTTTCAGCGGCCTGGTCCCTGCGGCCCATCTGCCAAGCACCAGGAGCGAGGCAGATGCTGGAAACACATCTGTCAACCTGCCCTGATGGTTTCTGGCACATCCCCCAGCCTTTCAGATACTGTGTCCCCCATCCTGGAAGAAGTCACGCTCACAGGGCTTCACAGTTCCTGCCCCACCCCCACCCCCACCCCCACCCCGTCGGAGGGCATCCCGGGGCACCTTTAGAGTTGGCTGCCACAGAGGGCGGTCCCCCTCTCTAGGGTACAGATTCCTCAGTCTGCTCTGCTGCTTTGCTGGTGCCCACTGCTCCAACAAGCCCCCTCTGAGGTGGCGAGTGGGGTGCAGACCCTAGAGGGTCACAGACACAGCGAACAACTCTCGGAAGGGGCTGCGTGTGTTTCAGTCCTGCAAATCCCAACATGGAGCAGGGCTGGCACCTGCGTGGCCAGAGGCCACACCCTTTCTGCCTCCATTGTCTCTTCTAAAATACAAGTTGTATTGAAGATGAGATGAGAATACGCAAGTAAAGATGCTGACAGTCAGCATTCATCAGCTTCTGGGTAGAACAAGACAGAGCGTTAACAGAAGCTCCGTGAGCCACAGTGAGATCAGGACTTCTTTCCAGGTTGGGGGGTCCGTTGCCCCCTCTCCTGGCCAGTTCGAGTCACCATCATCGGAAGTTCCTAGATGATCTCAGCACAATGTACATTGTAGGGAAAGTTGGCCAGCCTGGTTGTGCATATCTGGGTGTATTTTATACATCAACAAATCTTCCGGGACTAGACAGCCTAAAGCTGTCTGATTCTCCTCCAACCACGCCAACCCCCAGATCACGGCCAGCCTGGCACGGGTGCTCGGTTACTATGCCTAATCAAACAGGTGAAGGAAAGGCAGGGAGAAGGGAGGGACGAAGAGAGAAAAGTGAAGAACATTTGGTCAGGGGCAAGGGAGAGCCACAAGGAGACAGCAGTGGAGGGGGAAGATGAGGCACGGAATAATTGTACCTGCTACCCCAGCCCTAGGTCTGTGCATCCCCTCGGCCTCCTCCTCCCAGGGGGCAACTGGGTGGCTTGGCACAGTGGGCTGGGCACGCTGGCTAGAGCTCAGTGCCTTTGGCTAACTCTCCATATTTCTTCTTGAACCATCAAGGAGTTTGCACGTCAGCTAAACACAGTACCATATGTGGAAATACTCATTCTGATACCCATGTTCTCCTTATAAAAGCACGTTGTTTTATGTGTGGGCAGAAGAACTCATTGTAAACTGTTAAATATGATGTAAATGCTAATTTCTCTGCATCGCCCCGTAAAGGAACGCCCTGTGAAGTGCATCTCGGGGAAGGGCCATAAAAGAAAATGGTCAAAATAAATTAGGGAGGAACGCGGGTGGTAGCATACGGTGTGTGTTTTGCCAACACGCAGCCGTGAGTCCCTCTCCACGCTCTGGCCTCAACAAGAGAGGATTTGCATAACTGCGGCGACAGATGCCACCGCTTCCCAGCGGCCACCCGGCCTTGACAACTTTCGGGAAACAGTCTGCCAGGATTTGCTTCAAACAAAAACATTTTTTTTTTTTTAATCGCCAAGCATTTCTTCCTTTTGCAATTCTTCTTCTTCTTTTTTTAATGTGTATTTATTTTTGAGAGAGAGAGACAGAGCGCAAGCAGGGGAGGGGCAGAGTGAGAGGGAGACACAGAATCTGAAGCAGCCTCCAGACCGTCAGCACAGAGCCCGACACGGGGCTCAACACAGGGCTCAAACTCACAAACCGTGAGATCACGACCTGATTCAAAGTCGGACGCTTAACCGACGGAGCCACCCAAATGCCCCTGCAATTCCTAATACAAATATGTTTTTTAAGTGCTTTAGATTTCAGTCCTGAAAAGAAGAGGCACAAATGGAAGGCTGGGGGTGCACCTTCTATAACTGGCGCCTTAGAAAGTATCCTAGGGTTTGCGTTTGTTCCCCCAGGCTTGCAGTCAACACCCACCTTCTCTAAAAACTTCAAATGCGTTTTGGCCACATTCAAAGGGAGAACGCGGTATAATGAGAATGCATGACAGGTGTCCTCCCATGGCTCTTCGTTCACCAAACCCAGCTCTGGATTTTAACCACAACCCAGATTCCGTCACACACACACACACAAATTAGAATCCCGGGGTCACGCAGCTATTTGCGGAATGGATATTAGTACATTCTTTGCAAATGCATGATGTATGCACTGTATATATTTCTTTGATAAATTGTTTTTAAATATTTCCTCCTTTTTATTAATTGAAGAGGAGCCTCATGTATCAATGCCATTTCTTCCTGTTTTTCACATAAATTATTTTCTTGCAATGTTCGTTTGTATTATTATTGCCGATATTAAGGCAAAGACTTTTTTTGCCTTGTAAACAAGATTTTGCTTACAGCTAAATGAAAAGAAGTGAAGTTAATCACATTGAAATAATAGGTTTAAAAAGGTAATTCAGTGGTATTGGAATGAAGTTTAATCTTCAGCAATAGAAGCCGTGCTGAGAGACACAGCAGAAAAGCCTGTTCTGTAATTAAATGGTATTTATCATTGGCAGGTCAGCCCTGCTGGGTGAGAGGCACCAGGTCTCCACAGGGAAAGGAAAGGCAGCTGGAGCAGACAGAAAAGACCCAGAGCAGAGCCTGGGGACTCCAGAGTGGGCCGGGAAGAAGAGCCAGGTGTAGATAATACCTCCTGGGAACAGGCTTCACCACCCCACCCGTGTGTATCTCAGCTCACAGCAAGGAGTCTGACAAAATGGCAAGAGCACCCTCCAGAAGGGACCCACCCCACAACCTCCCTGGTCAGCTCAGAATTGAGAGAGACCCAGAATCCAATCATTCCTTCAGGGACAAAATGAGAAAAAATGATACATTAAGCTCCCGGGGCTATCACAGCTAGTCACCCAGGATGTGATGAGCCATGTCCCACGCATGGCAGTGTAGCAATAATCAGTACTACCAGCGTGCTGAGCTTCCAGATCTCAGGCAAAGCCAGCACAGGTTGAGAATCTCCAGCCTGACAAGAAGGCTAGAATCTCAGACAGATGGTTCTCAGGCAGCCTTCTGCCGATGTAGGCAAACCCATCAACACAGTATCAACCCTTGTGTAAGCTGAGGGCATCCAGCCTGCAGCAGAGAAGGCCGAGGTGGGATTTCAAGATGGTCCTCGGGGTGCATGGCTGGCTCAATCAGAAGAGCATGCAACTCCTGATCTCGAGGTCATGAGTTCGAGTCCCATCATGGGTGTAGAGATTCCTTAAAAAGTAAATACAACTTGGGGCGCCTGGGTGGCGCAGTCGGTTAAGCGTCCGACTTCAGCCAGGTCACGATCTCGCGGTCCGTGAGTTCGAGCCCCGCGTCGGGCTCTGGGCTGATGGCTCAGAGCCTGGAGCCTGTTTCTGATTCTGTGTCTCCCTCGCTCTCTGCCCCTCCCCCATTCATGCTCTGTCTCTCTCTGTCCCAAAAATAAATAAACGTTGAAAAAAAAAATTTTTTTAAATAAAAAAAAAAAAGTAAATACAACTTGAAAAACAAAACAAAACAAAAAAAGATGGTTGTCAAACAAATCTCGGCAAATATGGTCAAACCCAGGACCAAAGCAAGTCATTAGGTCGGACCTTATCCCTGGTTTCTCTTTGCAGAGCTGATCTCCTCCTAGACTGGGGGATCAGAGTCCCCAGAGAGCTTGGCGAGGCTAACACAATGCCTTCTATAATTTGGGTCCGGGTTCAGGTCCTGAATCTACCGCTTGCAAAGGCGTGATGGTGGACAAGCAAGCATCCAAAAATGGGAGAAAGTGACAGTGGCTGGTGGTGATGAGGATGAAGTTAGATAATTCAGGGACAACAGTCCTTACTCTTCCAAAGGCCAAAACTACAGCTTGTTGCTAGTTGGTGGCTCTTTCCTTGAGGCCTTTTGACTCAAACTCCACTTCATCCATGAGATTCTCATACCACTGCCCTTTCGAGAGACCAAAAGATCTAGCAAAGGCTGACTGGTTTGAGGAACGACCTTCCAGTTTTTAACTCTGATGTGTCTGTTGGTCAGGACATTTGCTGACAGGGAATTCGAGCATTCCTGAAGCTGCCTTCAAGGATTCCTTTTCAACCAGGCCTATTTGATGTCTGTGGGTCCCTGGGGCTCATGTGCTGTCACAAGATGCCTTAAAATCAACCTAGTCCTCCACTGGCCCATGCGTCCTCCTGGAAAATATACCAGAACATTCTTTAGCATCAGAACAGCTGCATCTGGCACTGCTCCAGCCTTCATCTCCAAGAAGCTCGAATTCGGCCCCTTTATTACCATTCCCATTTTTATTAGTGTTCCGGAGCAAAGCGTCTGCAGCTAAAGTTATTGAATTTTCACTAAAACCTAAATACATGCACGACCCTTCTGTACTTTCATGTTCAAAAAGGTACAGACTTCCAACTGCTGTCTCCTGCCTCTGCCCGTGTCTTTCCTCATTACAGGCTGTGGTCCAAAACCAATACGGATTAAATAAATATCCCACTGAGAACCGCACTTGGGAGAATTGTCTCATTACCGTACAGATGTGGGCTATCTCCAAACAGCACCAACATCTTGTATTTTATTTTATATTAAAAAAAAAAAGAAAGAAATTAAAATCCGAACAGTATCCAGGAAGGAAGTGTTTGCATGGGTGAATGTTTGATTTCATTTTTCTCCCAGCATGCCCTTTTCTTTTATCCCATAATGGCTCTTCTCAGTTAATCTGTCTTGAAAACCCGCAGGTAGAGATGTTTATTGATACAAGCCCTACGTGCAACTCGGTTTACAGAGACCATTGAACGTGCATGTAGTAAATTTCGCTTGATGTCTCCTTATTAATGCAATTCCACTCTGAACATTTCAACAGAAAGAGGTTTTGCCAGATGGGGGATAAGTCTTACGTTATAGACATATATGGAAGAAAACATTTGGTTTCCATTCTGAACGACTGATCCAGGCTGTCCCAATGACTGCATTTTTCAGGGCAGGTCACCAAATTCAACATCAATTACTCTGCCTTTTAGCAGAGCTTAAGAGAAAAAAAAAAAAAGTTGTTGTTGTTTAAATCACCAAAATTTCATAAAAACATTTCAGCCTCCCATGTCGTACAAACAACAACAAATTACTTTCATAATTTCACAAAAGCAACTTTCACCATGGTTCGCACAGAAACATCCTGTACCCTGAAACCACAAATCCAACTTCCCGGCAGCTGGTAAACGTGAATCCCCAACATAATGCCCACAGAAGTTTGTTCCCTTCGACCCACCCAG
The DNA here is from genome assembly GCF_018350155.1 of Leopardus geoffroyi. Taxonomy (NCBI): domain Eukaryota; kingdom Metazoa; phylum Chordata; class Mammalia; order Carnivora; family Felidae; genus Leopardus; species Leopardus geoffroyi. Next base: position 19,384,575 of record NC_059336.1, on the reverse strand, counting down.
GATCCAATGTTGGTGGACAGAAAAGCAGGGCAGAGGAACTTACACTTCCTTTATGCAGATTGTGGAGAAATATAGCGGGGAGACATGCACTCTACAAGGCCTTGATGGTCCATCTGTGGAACTGCAATAGGAAATCAATGGCTAAGTCCAGACTAGGGCGCGGAATTCTTCCAAGTAATCGTTTTTCCCTTCCTCCCGTCTCTGGCCCCTCCTCTGTTAAAGACTTAACATCGCCTTGCTCATTTAGAGCATAATTGAGACTCCACTTTTATTTCATCATCCTTCCCCTTTCATTGATCATTGCTAATTTTCTGGCTCAGTGCCATCTAGGGAATGGGTTTACATAACCCCCCCAGAGTTTCGATTGGAGTCACCCGGAGAAAAAGAGGGTTGTGCTTTCACAAACCGACAGCCAGTATGAGGAGTTGACTGAGGACTCAAGGATGTCTCCTACCCTCAACCCTTCTACCTGTCTGCCAGACCACCCAGATTTAAGAAAATATCTGCCCCGCCCCCAGACTCAGCCTGGCACCTCGGATTGTGACCTGAGCATCCCCTCGCCATGCAGCCCCATGAAGGAACCAATCCCTTCCCCCACACGTGCAAAAAAGAGTGGGTGGCCACATACAGCTGTGCCTCCAAGTAGCCAGATGTGAAAAACAGCACATCTGTCTGCAGTTTCTCTGTTCAAACCAAATCACTGATTTTTCATTCATGCCTGAGAACATGTGCCAAGGAGAGATTTAGAACCACAAAGTCTCATCTCCCCCTTCCAGATGCACCAGTCTGGGGGCAGGGAAAATTTACAAGGTGCATGTGGCAAAGCCTTGAACTTAGGCAAGTATAAGCTTGGAAAGAGGGAAAGCCAGCCTGACAGAAAGGATCAGAGGGAAACAGTTCCCAGCATGGTATCCCAACACGCCACTCTGCCATCCCAGGAGGGGAAAGAAAAAAAAAATCACAACTGTGAGAAATGTGATGAAACTGTCAAAAGCATATGAAATCAGCACCAGGGATTGGGACCCGCATATCACACATCTATTTGTTCTGTAACAGGGTAGGAATGGCAACGTTTCCATCAAGAGAGGAAACAGAGGTAGTGACATCACAAGAAAAGACTTATCAATGAGGCATCCAATTATCTGTGCACCCTCACCCACCAACGTATCATCATACACCCATGAGGATGGGAGCCCACTACAATTTCACCATCCCAATCTAGCGAGGCGTTTGAAGATTTGGAAGCAATGGTGTGCTGGACTCAACTTGTGCCTCACAGAGCCAAATGTCAAGTTTTCAGGAAATTTGCAAGTTAGTTAATATGTTGGTAACTTGAAAGTGACCACATCAAAGGCATATTTACATGGAGGGAATGGGCTTTTCTCCCCTTCTTCAGAGAGCAGGTTGTTCAGCAGGTACTAAAACCTTTGGTGGGAGGACTCTTCACCTGAGATCAGTCAGCAGAAGGGCTAGAGTCACTCTGTCCGGTTCTCTTTCAAGGTCCCCAAACTACTCAAGCCCCAGACTTTCTAACTAGCGTCAGCAAGTATCTAGCATTCCCAGAAATGCCCAAGGATAGGCAGGGAAAGTGACAAGGGGAGGAACAGACCTTTCAGGTCCACACCCCTGATTCACCTCAGCTTCAGCTGTTAGAGTAGAGTCTCCACTTCAGGTGTCCTGTCCAGGTTCTGCCTCTCTAAAAGCTTAGCTTAATGCAGAGACTGCTTCCATGGTCACCTATCTGCCTGTTGCATTCTTTGGAGAATAGTTACTTATGCAAGGTCGCACCGTGAGTCCAAGGCTCTGGGAGAAGGACCCTGGGTCCTAGACTGACTTGTTGCGGACTCGTTGTGTGACTTTAGACCAATCTATTTCCCATCTCTGGTGACCGGGGTGTGGGGAGGGGGGGTGGGGTGGACTTGGTGGTCTGTGACTAAGGCACTGCTGTCTTTGACACTGACATTCAACCCTGAGCTCTTGGTCTAAATGGACTCTTGAAGGAGTGTGGAGAAATGTAGGAAACAGACGGACAATTGCTGGGTCATAGGGTAGTTTCACTTTTAACTTTTTGAGGAACCTCCATACTGTTTTCCAGGGCGGCTGCACCAGTTTTCATTCCCATCAGCAGTGCAAGAGGGTTCCCCTTTATCCACATCCTTGCCAACATCTGTTGTTTCCTGAGTTGTTAATTTTAGCCATTCTGACAAGTGTGAGCCCCCTTAATGTTTATAGCAGCGCTATCAACAACAGCCAAATATGGAAACAACCCATCAACTGATGAATGGATAGGATGTGGTTTATATACACAATGGAGTATTACTTAGCCATCAAAAAGAATGATATCCTGCCATTTGCAAAGACATGGATGGAGCTAGAGAGTATAATGCTAAGCCAAATAAGTCAGTCAGAGAAAGACAAATACCATATCATTTCACTCGTACATGGAATTTAAGAAACAAAACAGATGAACATAGGGGGAAGAGAAGGAAAAATAAGATAAAAACATAGAGGTAGACAAACCATAAGCGATTTTTAACTATAGAGAACAAAATGAGGGTTGATGGACGGGAGGTGGGTAAGGGGACGGGCTAGATGGGCAATGGGTACAAAGGAGGGCACTTGTTGGGTTGAGCACTGGATGTTATATGTAAGTGATGAGTCACTAAATTCTACTCCTGAAACCAATACTACACCATATGTTAACTAACTTGAATTTAAATAAAATCTTGGAAGAAAAAAAAAGAAACAGATGGGCAAATGCCATTGAATTTTACAATAGAAAACATGAAACTGTGATCAATGATCCTGGACCCCTGCTAAGTCTGAAGACCTGCTTATTTTCTGAATGACCCATGAGCCCTTGCGAGGAAAGTATCAGGACTCCACATGAGTGCTATAGAAACAACTCAGCCAGCCCATTAGTTGGGGCATCTGAGTTATACAGATCCGGATTCAAATCCCAGCTCCACCACCTGCATGCTAAATGACAAGGTCTTTCCGACCTTCTATTACCTCATCTGTAAGATAGGTCATAATAACCCCCACTCTGTAGGACTTTTGTAAAAATAAATGAAGTAAACCACATGAAGCATTTAGCATCATGCCAGCCCAGACTAAGCACTAATAAACAGCAGCTATTAACATTATTATCCTCAGATGGTGGGGCTGAATTGAGAGACCAGAAGAATGAAACTGATTTGGAATCTGCAGTCCTAGCTTTGACCTAAGTTGAGTCCATACCTGGGGTTCATTTGGACTTGGGTTTCTAAGACAGACTGCTGACTATATTGGGCTCTTAAGGCAAACTTATGGGTAGACTGGCTGGGAGGTGATTTGTACAAGTCAATTTAGATTGGAATCAGTCACATCTCTTAAGTTCGGAGTGAAAGGAGCAAAGACATACGCTACAGAGGCCATGATGGACTTATTCAGGTCCAGGACCTGAACCAAGACCTCATGCCCCATGGTCCTCTAAGAAGAAGCTTCAGGAAGAGGCTGGAGTTGCTGAGAGCTAGTGCTCCAGCCGTCCTCCTGACGGACCCACACGACAGCATGTGACCCCAAGAAAGGAAGGCTACACTTCTCACTTCTGCATCAGATTAAATGCAGTTTAATCAACGGGATACCAAGGACTGGTACCAATGTCTGGGCTAATGCACACTGAACATGGGAATTGCATTCTTGTGGGCCATCCCAGCAGCAGGCAGAGTAGTGAGGTCCTTCTCCACGGTGCATGGACTGCGAATGTCAGCAGGAAAGGAGGAGCTGGAGAGAAAGAACTTGGCCAACTCCATTATCTGGGGAAGGAGACACTCCTAAGCACACAAGGGACTCCCCAACAAGACTGGGAGGACTGTTCAGAGGCCCATCTAGGCAGGGCCAGAGCGAGTAAAACAGATGGAGGTTAATTAACGTGGTCTCAGGTTTAACTCCAACCTGGTAACCTGGATAAATTTGGGTTCTGCATCTTGTGTCTGGAATGAAGCAGGCAGCCATGTAACAGGTGCTTTCAAGATGTCCTTCTGTGAGTTGGTGCTAGTGCTCCAAGGTGGATCCACGACTGATTGAATGTATCTAGACAACACTGATGCCTGTCTCTACCCTTGATGGTTTTTATTTAATAAATATGAGAGGAGACCTGAGCCTTAACTAGGGTTCCTATCATCCCAAGTGATTCTCATAAGCAGCCACGGCTGAGGAGCAGTGGCCTAAGAGAACCAGAAGAGGCCACGAGGAATCTCTCTGATTCCTTCTTGGTCAATATTAAGTCAGTGGCCTTGATGAGGCTTTCCAGGTTCGTGGTTCATGTGTAAGAGGACCTAAAGTCAGAAAAGATCGCCAATGGACTCACTGATGGCATCTGGATCCAACCAGATCTCAACACTCTACTTTTCAAAGTAGCAGGTTGCCCATCAATGGATCTGTTCAAGGAGAGAGTAGCAGTCCTTCTATGGTCCCTGCTTACAAAGCACTTATCACATCTTATCTTCACCATAACATCTGTGCATGCATGTACAGATAAGGTTTAGAGCAGGTAAACAACTGTCTGAAGTCACCCAAATAGGTAGCATCCCAAAAGGCCAGCCCTCCAAGAAGTTCTAGGTCTCAGCCCAGACCCTCTGACTCTTAGACCATCTCACCTGACTCCAAAGTTCCATCACTGCCTCTCTTGGGTCATGGGATGCTTAAAGCTCTAGAGAGGATACCTTCAGGGGGAAAATGGGCCACAGGACCTCGAAGGATGCTGCCAGCTCTGAATGCCTGTCAGCAACTCTGCCACGGAGGCTGCGGCTGCCTCAGCAACACACCCTCCCCAGGGCCTGGCTCCTGCCAAGGCACGGCCACTTCCTGAAGCCTTCTCTCAGGAAGGAAATCCCAGTCATCATAAAAGGAAAATAAGGAAATAAAATCTTAATAGGATTTCATAGATGATATAAAATCTCTACAACTCTGGGTGACAGACACTAAAAAAGATCATTTAGAGGGAAAAAAAGCTTTCTAAGACTTCCTGTGGGATTGGTTGTCTCAAGAAGCTCGGATGGTGGTCGTATATAATGTCATCAGTTCTAGTTCCCAACGGGAGGCTGTTCCAGCAGGGCCTGGGCTGGATGGGGTGAGGGGTTCAGGAAAAGTTACTTGGAAGCTCACACCCAAGACGCACACAGAGTTGTGTGATGACCCTAAAACATAGTCTTGTCGGCCTGACCACCTCCTCTACATCCCTCAAGCCTCGGCTCAGCTGCTACGCCTTCTGCAAGACTTCCTTGAATCCCAACAGACTCGGGCCCTGCACATCCTCCCCGGTACCCCTGGGGCATGCTTCCCTCTCACAGCAGCCTTTCTCAGAATGTTCCATGGAACACCGGCACTGGCATCAACAGTGGGTATCTTGTTAGCAACAGACCCCTGAGATACACCCCTACACCTGCCATTTCAGAATCTCTGGGGGTGGAACCCAGGCACCTGCATCTCTAACACACCCCCATTGCATCTCAGACCTGGTGGCAGGAAGGAGCCAGTCATGTGAAGCTCTAGGAGCAGTGTGATCCACACAGAGAGAGAATGGCAAATGCAGAGGTCCCGAGGTAGAAAAAGAGTTTGGAAAGTTCGAGGAACAGCCACAAAGGCAGCATGGCTAGAAATGGGTGAGGGAAAAAGTGGCAAAAGTTGAAGTTTAGAGGGGCTAGCCTGGGGCTAGAGCCTGAGGGGGTTGAAGTTTAGACCTTATTCTAAGTTTAATGGAAAGCCACTAAAAGCCTTTGTTCAAGATTGAATTATTGGTCCTAATTCTTTATCTCACCATAACTAATTATATATCCACACCTTCCTTATGGAGTTATGGTGGAGTGTACTTCCTTTCTCTTTGATCCTTGCACTTGATTTGCTTTGAGCAATCAGATGGTGTTGGATGTATTGGGAATGAAGCTTGAAATGTTCTTGTCAGGCAAACTTGCCCTCTAGTGTCCCTGTTTTTCTCCAGGAGGAGAATATGCCTTGAGTAGCCACTGGACCAAAGAGAAACACAGACATAGAGAGCAACCCTGGGCCCAACCTACAGTCTGCAGCCAAACTCAGCCCAGATCAGCAGAGCCTCAGCCAACCCTTGGACACATGAGCAAGAAAAAATGTCTATTATTGTGTAGTACTGAGTTTTAGGGTGAATTATTACACAGAATTACCTTGAAAACGGTTGTCAGATAAAGGCTTTGTAGCAGGGGAGTGTTTGATTTTATTTCAGTTTTGTAAAGACCGCTCTGATAGCCATGAAGAGATTAGATTGTGAAAGACAGATGTGGAAACAAACACAGAATTGTGTTGCAGTTTCCTGGGTAAGATTGTGATGGCAGTGGTGGAGATGAAGAGAATGACACGGATTCTGGAGGTACTTGGGAGATCAGAACTGACAGAACTTGCTGATGGATAAATTTGGGGAGATGAGGTCGGGACCACGTCGCATAATTCCGGGAGGAACCATATATATGCAGTGGTGCAACAAGGTACCTTGCAACATAGTGAAGGAAATAGAGAAAGCAGAGATAAATGTCTTCTAGGTTTTTGGCTTATGTGACTGAGTAGACAGGCCAAGATAGGGATGACCTAGGAGGAAGAAGTCTGATGTGGGGGTAGGGGGGGAGGGCAGGTGGACCAGTAGCTCTGTTTCAGTCGTTCTAAGTTTGAGTGCCCATTAGACATTCAAATGGTGATATAAGTAGGCAGTTGGATACATGGGTTTGGAACCCAGTAGATTGCTCAGGGCTGGAGTTGCAAATGAATGCACAAACATTTGACCTTAGTGTGGCGTATCTGTGCTCAAACTGTTCCCTTTGCTACCCCTCCGTAGGTCACTAAGCTTCTATTTCTCCTTTAAGGCCCCAAACTTCTCCTTCACCTCCAGTTACTTGTTCTTACTTCTGTGCTCCCAGAGTTTGTAGTAAATGTCCCACACGATACAAAATAGTCTGCCTCCCCCACTCAACTGCAAACCGGAAATCTTTATGTTGCCAACCCTCAACTGCATGCATAGCTCATGGTCAATGTTCAGTGATATCAGCTTTCCTCCAATGGGTTGGGTACTTTTAGAAGCCACAGTCCATCTAAACTTCTCAACAGCACAGCAGGTATGATTATCCTTCCATTTTAAAGTTGATGAGAGTGAGGCCCCGAGCTGTTAGGGTCTTGCCCAAAGTTTCTGCAAGTGGAAGAACCCGAATCTGTCTCGTTTCGCTGCCGGGGCTCTTTCCTTGTTGGCTCTGCCCCATCCCTGCTCCCCCATCCCCTCCCTCCTCCCTGGCAGGGCTCCCACGCTGCCTGTGCCTCCACACAGGATGTGCTTCCTGAAGTTCCTGGTCCAGATGGCCCGCGGAAGCTGTTCCTCATAAATCACTAGGCCTCGCAGAGCTGCGCTCAGCCACTTTCTCCTCTCAAGCTCCCCAGGTCCCGGTGCGTGGGCCCCATCTGCCCAGTCAGCAGAACTGGCTCCTCTAGCCTGGGGAGTATGGCTATGGTCCCCCTCCCTACCAGGTCCAGGAGTCAGAGAACAGATTCCTGAGAGCCGGTGAGGGGACTCACAGAGCATCTTTGTTAGGAACTTGGAAGTGACTCAACGGGATGGGCAGGGGCAGGGAGAGCAGTGCTTCAAGCTTTGTCCCTGGGGGAGGTACAGGTACGAAGGGCTATCTAGTCCACCTGCCAGCCAGGCCCCACCACCACTGGATACTCAGACCCCTTTGTTCCCTAAGCAAGAAGACAACACGTCACAGGGTAAATGCATACTTGGCACTGTAGAGTCCCCCAAAATTTCCAAACACAGATCAACAGCTTCAGTGACAACCACTGAAGGGCCAACACACCTTGGACAAGTCACTTCTCTTCCGTAAACTTCAATTTACTTGTTTTTTAAATTGCAGGTAATAACACCCACCTCATAACATTGCTAAGCTATCAATAGATACTATTTCAAAAAAGGCACGTGGTGGAGCCTTGGTATGTGGTAGGAATATAAACGTGAGGCATGCCAAGGTATTGTACCATTCAAAACTGGGGGAGAAGGGGACAACATGGACCTCATTGACTGAGGTTTTCAGAAGGCTCCTCCTTCCTTTCCATTCCACTGCCACAATCCCCTTCATGTCACTGGAGCACAGATTGACCAGATGTGTAACTCTCCTGCCTAAAACGCTTCAGCAGCCCCACAGTCGCCTTTGACAATAACTCTTTGCTGTATTTTTAGGCTATAACTCTAATACCTATAGTTTGGGGCAGCTTGGTGGGTGTGGCAAGTTAGCTAGCTGCCCACCAAGATGCACGCTCCCGTTCCACAGCATGGAGCTGTCGGACCATCGTTGTTCAGCCAGGACCACAAATTCCAGTTCCCCTTCCACCTAGATGGAACCAGTGGAATAGGAATGAAAGTGACATGCACCTCCACTCCAGGTTAGGAAGCAGGCACCCCTCCTTCACTTCTCTTTTCCCAACTGCCAGCTGCAGGGAAAGACTAAGACACAAGGAGATGGTGGAGCCACGGAACGGAAGCTACTTCAATCCCTGAATGCCTCTGTAGAGCAGAGCCCCAGTACCGCCAATCAATAATTCTTATTTTGGACTACACCTGAGGGAAAATCATTTATTTGTGGGGGTTTTTTGTTTGGTTTTGTTTTGAGAGAAAGAGAGCATGTGGTGGGGTCGAGGGCCAGAGGGAGAGGGAGAAAGACAATCTTAAGCAGGCTCCATACCCAGCACCAAGCCTGACACAGGGCTCAATCTCATCACTGTGAGATCGTGACCTGAGCTGAAATCAAGAGTTGGGACACTTAACTGATTGAGCCACCCAGTTGCCCAGAGAGAAAATTTCTTTAAGCCGATAATATTGCAGAATTTATCTCTCATAGCGACTGGAATTACCCTAACTAATAAAAGGGGGTTAAAATACTCAAAATGGCATGAAACAAATCAATAATAATGACAATGTGATCATGGCTACAGTGTAACAATACCTCATAGAATCTATAAAGGCACCTACCACTGTCTGATGATTCAGTGGGAGACCTTTCAGTACCACAGGTCAATGTGAATAGATTGGGTGCCCCGACCATGCTCTCTTACATACTCATGAGGCAACCTTCTTGACTATCCTACTAAATATGCCCGATTTGCATCTTGTCACACGACCCATCTACTACCTGCTGGTGGTGTCAGCCTCTGATTTCCATCTGAGCATCCATCCCATCCTGATTCTAAGTCTAGGGGTTCTAAGCCTGGCCAAAGTTCTACACCCACCAATGGCAGTGATTGGCCTAGAAGGAGGCACATGATCTACATGAGTTGAATCATCCATCCAGTAAGTATCAAGACTGTGTCTGGCTCCACCGGGACAAACACAAGTACTTTCTTCTCCTGGATTCAACCCTAGAAAGAGCCCAGCAACCACAAGGGGAGAGCCTAAGAGAGGGTGTTGCCAATATGGCAGAAGACAGAACAAAAGAGAGTGAATAGATGGACAATGATTAAATCAGACCATGGTCTTTTCCTTTACGTAAATCAGTAAATTCCCTTTTATCCTAACTCCAACTTTGAATGGATTTTATGACTGACCGGGACTAAAGGGCCACCATTTAGAGCTCACCTCTGAAGGATTGGAAGCTACCAGGAGGGAGAACGTCTGGCCTGGAGGATGGAATTCAGACTCAAGAGTCCTGCGCACCTCTCACCTATTTCCCTGCCATCTTCCCAGCCACCACACCAACGATGTCAAAGTCCCAGAACGCAGAGACCCTCCTCATATGCCCTCATCTCTGCCATTCCTGATCCCACTGTCCTCACCCACCGTCTTAGCCACCTGCTCTTTTCAGCCTCCCCCACCTCTCACTCCTCTCAGAGCCACAACTTGTTTCTAATTAATCAAATTCCTTCTCTCTCTGTCTCTCTCTCTCTCTCTCTCTCTCTCTGTCTCTCTCTCTCTCTCTGTCTCTCTCTCTCTCTCTCTCTCTCTCTCTCTCTGTCTCTCTCTCTCTCGTTGTTGTTCAAATCTATGTTAGTTCTCTACCAAAATAATCTGGCCTTAAAAAAAAAAAAAATACCCAAGGAGGCATTGGCCCAGTTTCAACATGAGGTCTCAATGAAACCACTTCAGGAAGGATGACAACACCACAGATTTCCTGGGAAGAGAAGATTTAAATCCATCTCAGAAGACCAGAGGAGTGAAGAAAATGGGCATCACTACTCATTCCCAAGGTCTGGCCTGAGAAAAACTCAGGAGAGACCAATTGCTAAAAAAAATAATAATAATACCCACAGAGAGGAAGTCTTTTCTTCAGGAGGAAGACTGACTCAGGCCCTCGACCCACATCTCTTCCTGTTTTCCTCCTTACACCTGCTACTCCAGCTACATGGCATCTCTGCTGTTCCACAATCAACAAAACGTGTTCCCACCTAAAGACGTGGAGTGGTTGTTTATTGCTGCATAACAAATTAATCCAATCTGTAGCTGTTCACAACAATACACTTTTTTTTCCTCTTTTGATCTCACAGGGCTTCTGTGGGGTCAGGAATCTGGGACTGGCTTTGGCTAGATGGTCCCGCCTCAGAGTCCATCATGAGATTATAGTCAGGACGTTAATGGGTCCACAGTTACCTAAAGGCTAGAGGATCTTCCTCCGAAGTGACTTACTCACAGCCTGGCAAGTTAGTGCTGGCTGTTGGCTCCCTCCCCACGTGGACCTCTCTGTAGGGCGCCATGAGCGTCCTCACAATATGGCAGCTGGCTTCCTGTGGGAAGAGCGATCCAAGTAAGAGCGAGGCCAAACCCGTAATGTCTCTTGTGACCTAGCCGTGGAAGTCCAATTTCCTCAAAGTCTTATTACACAGGTCAGCCCCATTCAGTGTGGGAAGGGGGCTACAGGAGGGTCTGAACACCGGGGTCATTGAGGGACCTCTTGAGGGCCGGCCACCACTGAGACCTTGTACTTACTTTCCTTAACTGGTGTATTCTCTCCCCAGATATCCCTCTGGCCCATGGCTTGCCCTTCTTCTTCCAGCAAACCTTTGCTTAAATACCATTTTTTCAAAAAGACCAGACTTTTAAAAACTACAACACTTCCTCCTGCCTCAGAGCATTTCCCTGATTTCTTTATTTCCTGAGTTATTCTTCATCGCGTGTGTGTGTGTGTGTGTGTGTGTGTGTGTATACACAAGTACTTATATATGTGTGTATATAGCACACACATATGTATGTATACACACACTTTTTTGTTCTTTAAGTATTAATTTTAGATGCACAGGAAAACAGCACAGATAATAGACAAAGCTCTCATATATGCTTAACCCAGTTTCCCCCTAATGTTTGCTCTGGTTCATTTTTGTTTTGGGTTCTTTCTCTCTTCCCTCTTTAGAATGTAATCCCCATGAGAGCAGGGGTCTTTATCTATTGTGTTCCCTGATGTATCTCCAGTGCCCGAAACATTGCCTCACTCACAGCAAACGCTCCGTAAATATTTGTTGGATGAATGAAACTACATTCTAACAGCTCAGAGAAAAGCCGATGCTGGACTTTTGACCTTGAAGTTCTTACGAGAATCACAGAGGGTATTTAGCACAGCAGATCATGGGACTCCGATGATTTAAACCCAGCTGGGAAAGGCTGTGGGGGAGAAAAGCAAAGCCTAACTTGTTATAAGATGATCGCGTAAAGCAATGACCCTCACTTATTCATTCATTTGCCCTCATTTTCAGTTGCTTCCTTTGGCATGGTTTACTTTCTTGTTGATAAAGTAAATTACTTTTTATTTGTGTCCGTCCGCTAGCTCCATTTATCCACAATGCCGACGCAGTATTTCCCTGGCAGAGGCTTAATTGGACTAAGCCGGGCTCCACAGGGGCGGGGATGGCCTCTGAAAAGCCCACGAGAATCACCCACCCTGGGGGTCCCCACTCTAGTAGAATCGTCCCAGCTCCCTGCAGACCCTTCCCTTGTATGGCTTCCTGTCTGGAAGGCTCCTCCTCTAGGGTAATTATCCCCACAAAGCCAGCACAGGACGCATGCCATGTTCCCTTCTCCAAGTTCACCTCCACCTATGTTAGGAAGTCTCGGTGAATTCCCACCAATAGACTAATAATGTTCACCCCTGGCCTCTGAGCCCTCCATGCCCTGCAAGCCCCACTCCCAGATCCTCAACAGCTCCAAACCCACCCAGTGCTGGGGCACCAGGCCGGGGCATGGGCAGTGAGTCTGTGTCAACCACCTGCCATGAACCCAGCACTGTGCTACGTACTCCACAGACAGCTCACTTCACTGCGACTCAGCACCACAGTGATTTACAAGGGGAGGAGGTGGTCTCGAGTGAGGCTTCCAGAGTTAGGAAATAATAGCTCCTACCTTGAGAGCTGTTGCAAAGACCAAAGAAGCCCATACAAAGGGCTAGCACTATATCTGGCACTTGGAAAACACTCTGTCTTGTTGGTTGAAACCAAGGACAGTTTACAGACGGGAAAGGCGGAGCCTAGCAAGGTGAAGGAACACCGCTGAGGTCACACAGCTGCTACAGTGGGATTCGGGTCCAGGTCTGCCTGCACCGAGCTCTCGCAATGTCCACTATACTAGCATCCCCGGAAGAACGGCACACAGACACCTGCCTCTGAATCTCCTGGGGATCTGCTCTAGGAGGCAGATTCCCAGACTATCCCAGACGTCCAGAACTGGAACCTCTTTGGGGTGAGGCCGAGGGTCTCCATCTTATACGACCTCCCCTCCTGACCTCAACTGCATGAGGCCAGCCTGCGTCTCTTGGGCCGATTAGAAGCTGAGAGTTTGTGCTTTTGTCCCTTGGTTAGTTCAAACGCAATTCATGGGCAGCACTCTGGAATTTTTTCCTGGGCCCTGGCAAAAAAGGCATTAGAAATGCCTAATTATGCCTCCCTGTGAAACAATAGGCCCCCATGCTACAGGAAACACCGTGTCAGGGTGCTTTGGAATGGAAAAGGGATTTCTTTGACGTGTCTCTCAACAGGATAACGGGCAGAGCCGAGCGTAGGGCATATGTCCATCAAACAGGCAAGCCTTGGATTGTGCCTGCAGAATATCTGGGGAGTCTTTGCAGGGGCTCCTGGGATGGCAGGCCTCGTGAGGGCCTCACCCGACTCACGTCAACTCTGGAGGACAGTTGATAGGTTGCTCAGTTGATAGGTTGAGACTTCAAGGCTCAAAGAGAGGAGATCTCTCATTCAGTGTCACACAGCGGAGGTGGTGTGGCTGGGACTCACATCCAGATCTTAAGTGGTACCTTCCCAGGCAGCTACAAGGAATACACTGGGGGAGAGAGAGAGAGAAGCTATTCTGTGACCCTCCAACATGCCCGCTCAACAGGCTGGAAATCTGTACCTTCACCCCTCAGCCAGCCAGCCGCTTGATCTCTAGACTCCAGGTTTGAACAGAGGCGTGTTTGGGGGTCACACAGACCCTGACATGGGTTGGAACTGAGGCTTGATACCACGCGAAGGCATGATGGGTCTGGATGAAATTCACTCCTGACCCTTAAAACCTTAACCCTTTAAAGAGAGGTCAATACTGTCTTCGTTTTCTATGGCTGCTGTAACAAATTACCACTCAACTTAGTGATTTAAAGCAACACAAATGTACTCTCTTACAGTTCTGTGGTCAGAATTCCAAAATGGGTCTCACTGGGCTAAAACCAAGGTGCCAGAGGGGCTATGATCTTTTCTGGAGGCTCCACGGAAGGATCGACTTCCTGGCCTTTTCTGGCTTATGGAGGCCACCTGCATGGCGAGGTCCACAATCCCCCACCATCTTCAAAGCCGGAAATGGCAGGTTGAGTCCTCCCGTGGAATCACTCCTACACTGACTTTTCTTCTGCCTCCCTTTTTCATCTTTCAAGGGCTCTGAAGAATTCAGTGGGCCCACCAAATAATTCAGGATGAACTCCCTATTTCAAGGTCACTTTCATTGGCAACCTTAATTCCATCTGCATCCTTACTTCCCCTTTGTTATGTGACCTAACATTCACAGGTACTCGGGATCAAAACGTGGGTATCTTAGGAGACCGGGCAGCAGGGGTGGGCAGCACCATCCTACACCCACAAGCCCCCATTCACCTCCCCATGATGATGAGCAGGGGAGGGGGAGGCAGAAAATAGCATTCAGGAATAGCCTCGCCACAGGTCACAGCTCTGTCTTTGGGGCCACTAGAAGAATCCTCTGTCACCTCATGCTCGGCTCTGTGCTCATGTGTCCCAGGCTCACCAGTAAGCCTCAGTGTCTGGCTCCTGATCTGCCCCCCAGTTGGACCAGGCTGCCAGATGTCCTGGCTCACCCCACTCTGTGTGCAAGGTCTCTTCATAGGTTTTTTTTAATCTTAATTATCACTGTTGCCTTTCTTGTTATTGCCATTCATGCTAGTTAAGGATACAGATTAAGAGAAAAGTTCTTGGGGCTCCTGGGTGGTTCAGTCGATTAAGCATCTGACTTGGGCTCAGGTCATGATCTCCCAGTTCATGGGTTCCAGCCCCGCGTCCTGCTCTGTGCTGACAGTTCAGAGCCTGCAGCCTCCTTCGGATTCTGCGTCTCCCTTTCTCTCTCTGCATCCCCACTCATGCTCTGTCTCTCTTTCTTTCTCTCAAAAATGAATAAACATTAAAAAAGAGAAAAGAAAAAAGTTCTTAATCTCTACTCCTCCAAGGACTTTTTAAATCTTGTTTCTTCATAAAAATGAGGCAGTACTATCAACTTTATGTTCTAATCTTATTTTCTACTTAGTCTGGGAGGGACCTGCTCACCTGTCTGGAAGACACGGTCTAACTCACTCATAACAGCTGCCCGGGGTTCTGGCGTTGGATGACTCATTCAACCAGATCCTTTCTGATGAATATGCAGATGGTTCCAGGTGATTTACACTTGCAGGTTCTCGAGGAGAGGCAAGTTCCCACACCCCAGTCCAGCCCCATGGGGTCCACATAGGCCAGCCTGGCCCCCACCTTTTTCTCTTCCCATGGAGAGTACGGGGCCTCAAAGCTGAGGGAAGCTGAGGGTGTCTCCAGGAGCAGAGAGATCAGCAAGGTGGGGGCCACCAAGACATCCAGAAAGATGGAGACCACAGGATTTAGCAACCCAGAGTCCCTTCTGGGGCCTTCAGGGGGCAAGTCCAGACTCCTGGGGCAGAGGCAGCAACATGAAAACCCAACAGCCGTCCCACAGGCTGCTTGTCTGGCACATACACATGTCCCGATGCCTCACGCCCACGGTCACTTCCCAAAACAGCCCTGCAAGTAGATTTGGTTATTCCCATTCTAAAGACCAGGAAACTGAGGCCCAAGGATCTCACCTGAAGTTGTGTGACTGAGAAGTCACAGAGCCAGAGTTCAAATGCAGGCTGCTCGGGGCCCACAGCTGGGTCAACTGCCCAGACTGGAGGGGTGGCCCAGCCAGCCACCTGTGGGCTAAATGACCCCCCTGCGACTCATGAGTCAACCGACCATCCAGACTCCTCCAAACCATCTCAGGTTTCTAGGCTGAGTTGGCTGCTGATTTTCTTTTATCAATGAAAAAATAATACAGGCTCCTGGCTAAACAATTCAAACTGTACAGGAAAGTAGAAGCCTCCACATCTACTCTCTAGAGAGAACTCACGTGACCAGTTTGGGGGTCGTTATGTACATTTTCCAGGCACTGTGTGTGTGTATGTGTGTGTGTGTGTGTGTACCTGATAACTGCTCTGCCCGTCCCCTTTTACAACTACCCTCTACGCATCAGACGCTTTCAGGAGCACTGTTCCGTGTCATCCTCATAAGCCTCCTGGGACCTGGACATATTATTACCATCCGCACTTTACGAATGAAGAAATTGAGGCTCAGAGAGGCTACGCCACTGGCCCTGGCTCACACAGCTAGTAAGGGGCAGGACCGGAATCAAACCCAGGCCAGCTGACTTCAGGCCACACATATCCACCTACAAAGAGCAGTGACCATGAAGAACTACCCTGTGTCCTCAAACAAAAGGCCCAGGAGGTCCAGAGTTGGGAGGACAAAGCCATCTTTCAAGCTCAGCAGACATTAGGCACCTAATGCCAGGCGGCGTGTCCTTAGGTCTCTCACAGTGACACCCCTAAGAAAGGCCATCCTGATGAAGAGTCACCCCCGGGGCCTCCCTTAGGACCCGAAGCATGCCTTGACTGGTAGTGACAGAGGCAGCGGGAGGGGAGGGACATACGTGTCAGCTCCAGTGGACACGAGTAAGAACCAGCAGAGCGTCCTTGGAGTGGGGAGGCCTCAGGGACACGACCTGTGTGGGATCTCCCCTTTCAGTTATTTCTTCTTTTCAAGCTCTCTAGAAAATGCTCGTGGCAGATCTATCTGGGTCACAGGACCGAAATAAACATTATTTGAATAATCTCGGGCTGGCAGCCTTGGAGGATGGACAGGAAAATTACCCCCTGGAAACGTAAATCTGAGCACGTCACTAGATGCATCTAGAGCGTGTGTCAGTCACCTCCGTGCCTCCTGGGGGCACTCTCGCTCACCCCAAGCCCTCGGCTGGATGCCCAGGAGAAGGAAATAGCAAGACGCACTCAGATGAGTGGAGCCACAGGCTGACATGCCAGTGGCTTCACCACTGCCACCGAAAAGAGGCAGGACTTGAATCCAGGTCTCCCCAACCTCACTCCCCCTCTCTCCTTAGAGGAGCATGTGGCACATGGGTGGCACATCTCTGAGGCAGCTGGATGGCTCATTCAGGGTCTCCACGGCAACCAGTGAGACTCTGAACTCCAGCGGCAGGATGGTTTACCTGAGCCAGCCACACTCTCTGGCCAACCCGTTGCTTGGCTGGCATCAAAGGTAAGATTACTTTCCAGATAAGCGAGCACAGCAATGGCGGCCAATGGGCATGAGGTAGCACGGTGCCAGGAAGAGGACAGACTCTGGGCCATGTAGACGGGAGCCCCAGCCCTGTCCCTTGCCAGCTGAAGGCCCTTATCATGTCTATTGTCACTTCCCGAGCACCGGCCATCTGCCGGGCCCTGTGCCTAGTTCCTTATTTGCAGGATCTCGTTTTAACCCCGTGAATTAATAGGTCCTATCATCTTCTCCATTTTGCACACGAGGGAATGGAGGTTCAGAGAGATGAAGCAAACTGCCGAAGACACACAGCCAGTGAGGAGCAGACCTAAACTTAGGTCTTTCTGTCTCCCAAGCCCATGCTAAAAATAGCCACAGGATTATACCACTGTTGCAGAGATGAGCCAGGAGCATAGAGCAGAAAACCTGGGTTCCTCTTCTAGAAACCCCACCCAGCAGGAGACCCAAGCTCCCTCCTGTGTCCACCTGCACAGATGACCAGATGTCTCTGAGCCTCAGTTTCCCTATCGGTAAAATAGGTAAGAGTCATGGCTGCCACAGAGGTCAGATAAGCGACACCAAATGGGACGACCTCGATAGCGAGGAGCCCCCAAAACCTGTCAGTCCTGGCCGGCGAGCTCTGCCCGTCCCTGCTCCCCTCCCGTCATCCGCACTGGCTGGGCCAGAGGTGGTGCTGGCTGGCTGGACCAGGCGCGGGCATTTCTCTCTTGCTGAGCGCTGCGGATCGCACCAAGCGTTTCTTCTCCTTTTGTGTGTGTTTTTCATGACCTGCTGCCAACAGCTCTTTGCTGGGCGGCTGCCACCATTTACCCAGCACAAGAAAACTGCCTTTCTTCCCCCATTTAGGGTCTGGTTTTAATTTCTACAGTATTCTCTTTAATAACAATGCCTAATTAAAACATCTGTTAAAAAGTCTGTAACATTAACTTTACAGGGAGAATTTAATAGAATTATATTGGAATTGCAGGCATTTAACGGGCTTCCTAATTAGGCTTTTCTTTTTTAAAAAAAAAAAAAAAAAAAAGGAAGAAGAGGAAAGAAACATTCCACAAATTAAAATCCAGCCTCTTTTTTATGATAATGGAGGCTGATGGTCCAGTGGCTGGAGAGGACAGGCAGAAGCTGGAACAGAGAGAGGGGCCAAGGTGATGCAGGGTAATGAAATCTCTGGAATGGGGAAAGAGAAGGGACAGGGAACCTACACACACTCCCTCATTTATAATCTCAATTATATCCTGATGCCAACCATGGATTAGTATTATTACCCCACTTCTTCACCCACTGGTGAGGAAACTGAGGCACAGAGGAAAGTACTTTGCTCAAAATCACACACACACACACACACACACACACACACACAGAGCCAGAATGAGGCAGAGCCTTCCAACTTTGTGCTTTTCCACTGCTCCACACAGCCTCCGAGCTTTGCATCAATAGGGTTTTCTAGAACTCTCTGGGGTCCATCTTGATTCAGCCACTTCTCAGTGATGACCACCAGGCTGCCTCCCATGGCCACCCATGCACTGCCCCAGAGCCCTGTCTGCAGAGCTCCTGCCTGAGAGGCCCTAGCCCTGGCTGTCACCCCACACCCCTTGAACACCATGCTGGGAGGCTGTGGGCGGGGGGAGGGGGGTAGGAGCACTGCCCAGTGCCATCAGGAACATCCTCCTAGAGAAGAATCAAGAGATAAACGTCCAAAGTCATTATTCTGGTCAAAGTAAAAAGTCTAGTCCCTGAGCCAGCAGTGTCAATATCACCTGGGTGCCTGTTAGAAATGTAAATTCTCAGCCACCGCCATCCCACCCACCCCACCCCGGACCCCCTGAATGAGAATCTCCGAGGGTAGAGCCCTGCAATTTCTGTTTAGGTAAACTTTATGGGTGACGCGAATGGGATTGTGGGATTGCCATCTCCAA
The DNA here is from genome assembly GCF_018350155.1 of Leopardus geoffroyi. Taxonomy (NCBI): domain Eukaryota; kingdom Metazoa; phylum Chordata; class Mammalia; order Carnivora; family Felidae; genus Leopardus; species Leopardus geoffroyi. The sequence continues at coordinate 19,365,799 of NC_059336.1, read as the reverse complement.
GCAATAGGCAAGACTGAACCCAACAATTTTGCTGGAAAGAACCCCAGTGTTTCTTCCCAGCCAAACCAACTCAGTTGCCACTCCACTGACCTCAGACGCCCAGAAGGCACCATGGGAGGTGGACAACCACCTACGGGCTGCTCAAGAGGCCCCTCGGTTTAAGCAGAAATTCCCAAAGTCAAAGAAAGGGAGTTGCCTCCAGTAATGATTTTCAGATGCTAGTGCATCCCTGTTTCCAATCCCCCATCCCACTGACCCACCACCAATACCAAAAGCTGCCAGGGGACCAAATCCTGAGGTGGACTTAAAATAATTCAGACCCAGTCCAGACCCTAACAATCAAGAAGTCGACAACAGTCAGACAGACAGACAAGTCCCATTAGCAGGTTAGTGAGGCGCTCACAGACCGTGTCTCGGAGCCCATCTCTAGCCGTTTGTGAATGGTTTACTTTTGTCCTGATGGACAGGCAGTGAGGTGCAATGGATAGAGCAGGACTGGGGAGTCAAATGAAGCTGAGTTTGAAGCCCGACTCAGCCACACATTGGTCACGCCATCTTGGGTAGATGGTGTTTCCTTGTTGAACCTCAGTTTCCTGCAAATGAACAAGGCACAGAGTTGGTGTCAGGTTGATCTGACTCTAACTCTAACAAAGGAATCAAACGTCTGAAGCCAGGGATGGGCAACCAGATATGGCACAAGGTGATGCGGCCTCTCCTGCTCAAAACAGAACCTGAGCTCTGTGGTTGAGGTGCGGAAACAGAGCCTCCCATGAGGAGTGGCTCTGGACCACACAGCCCTGACCCTGTCTTGAGTCTCACCCTCTGTAGGCATTCTATTTGATTTCCTCCTCCCACTGGCAAGCGAGTTTCCGGCCCTGGGTCCCACTCTTCTTTGTTAATCCAGTCTAGGAGCGGCCAGGCCCTCCCTTCAGCCCCCAGCATACTTAGGAATCCTTACAAGGCTTTCCTAAACACCAAGAGAGGACACCACAAGAGAACAAGAAAACACGAAGAGGCACTCTGGAGTAAGGCTCGACCACTTACTTACTGTGTGACCTTGACCAATTTAATTAGCCTCTCTGAGCCTCAGTTTCTGTATCCATTGAATGGGAATAATAATGTGCCTACCTCTGCAGTTGCTGGGAGGATTAAAGAAGTTAATATTTGTAATGCGCTTAGAATAGCGGCCATCATACTATAAATGCCACAGAAGTGTTTGTTCAATAAATAATAAATGAAAGCATGAATGCAGCCCGGCTCTCAGCTCTCAAACATCAGCGAGGACAGGTTCTCAGACCCGAAAGGACAGGGTCTCCCCAACCCCATCTCCATGCTAGACGCTAATAGCCAGGGGTCCCTCACTGGAGGCAGCCCCATCACTTCTGGTCACTCATTCACGTGGGCCGGAATAAGGTCCCTGCAGGAGGGAAGCAGGCAGCCCCCACCTGGGCGCCCGTGGCCATGGCCGTGGCCGTGGCTGCTTGGGGAGGGCTGGAATTCACAGCTGAGTGCGTGGGCAGATTCAATTGGACAATCTCCTGTGTGATGGCTTCCTCTGTTCAATTACTACTAAAATTCATCAAATGGAACCAAGAGAGGTTTTAACGCCGGTAATTGTGGTGCAAAACGCTCTGTAATTGGTCTCTCAAATGAAAGTGGGGAGAACGAGGCTGCCTTGCCCTTGAACGGTTGGAGAGTGATGGCTCAGACGTGCTCCCCACGTTGGTCTGCCGCCCCCCATCCCCCCCTGAGACCCCCACCCACTGGGTTCCCCTGGGGAGCAGGAGGGTAGGGGGTGGCTCAAGCCTCTCTCTCCCTGCCTGCTCTGGGTGCAGTAATGGGGTGGGTACACCCCACGCTCCTACAGGCCTGCCTCCACCCCGGTCACCCTTAGAAATTCAGGTCTGCCTACAGACACTGGGAAGACTGACAGGTCCCTATGCGGTGGCCTTTTTATTCCTTTAGATGTGGATAATTTCACGCCTCCAGGCCTTCCGTCTTGCTGATCCTTCTGCCTGGATTCTGTTCCCCACTCCTTGTACATTCACTTCTCATTGTTCCCATACCGTCCCGGATAGAGAGAGCACTCTCCGCCTTCTCTTACACCCTAGACACGACAACTCATCCCACTGCCAACACCAACGCTTACTCTCGAAGAAGACGGACTTTTAGTTCAGAAGCTGGTGGCAGAATTCCTCCGTGGTGGTTTGCCTGCCAACACGGCCGCCAGCGATTCCTCCCAACCCTAGACCCCGCTCCCCACGTCAAGAAGGGGAGTCCACTTTTCTTCCCCCCTTCAATCTGGACTGGTCTTGAGACTTGTCTTTGGTGGAAGTGACACTGTTAGAAAATCCATTACCAAGTGCTGGCTGGTGTCAGCCCTCTCAGGACCTATACTGGCCCAGTTAGCCCTCACAATGGCCCCATTTCACAGGTGGGCAAAGGCTCCGAGAAGTTACCTGTCTGAGGTCACCCCGTTCACAAAAGGCAGGGACTGGATTTGAACCCGGGGTGTCTGTCTCTGGGACCCATGAACTTCACTCCTTCTAGGACCTCTGCTGTGTGGGAGCAGAGGACTCAGTCTTCCTGATTCAAATATCAGAACAAATCCAAGCAGCCAGACGATGGAGAGATGCAGGAAGCTACCACCCAGTCACATTCCCATTGGCCGGGTGCCTTGGGTGCCCGCCGGGCATGCGCTCCCACATGATGTCTTACCCCATTGTCACAACAACACCGGGGGTAAATTTTCATTATTCTCCTCATTTTACAGATTAGGAAATTGAGACCCAGAGAAGTTAATCAATGTGCTCCGAATCCAGCTGGTAAGGGGCAGAGCCAGGTGGAACCCAGGACTGGAACTAGTCCCCTAGACCAGTTCTTTTAAATTTTTTTTTTTTCAACGTTTATTTATTTTTTTGGGACAGAGAGACACAGAGCATGAACGGGGGAGGGGCAGAGAGAGAGGGAGACACAGAATCAGAAACAGGCTCCAGGCTCTGAGCCATCAGCCCAGAGCCTGACGCGGGGCTCGAACTCACGGACCGCGAGATCGTGACCTGGCTGAAGTCGGACGCTTAACCGACTGCGCCACCCAGGCGCCCCTAGACCAGTTCTTTATTGTGCATTTGAATCACCCAGGAAGCTTGTTTAAAGGTAGGTTCTGGTTCAGCAAATCTAGGGTGAGGCCCGAGATTCAGCATTTTTTTTCCTGTTGTATTATATTCACTGAGATCGCCTCAAAGACAGACATGTGTGGTTCCCCCGTGTGGCGTATGGCAGGGGAGGCTCGGGATCTGGAGGTTCACAGTCATGATCTGGTGGCAGAAAGGAGGTTAGGAGAAGAGCTAGGGAGGCTCCCTTCTAGCACACGCACCTGTGGCCACACCTTGCACCCCCACAGCGCAGAGAAAGACTCACTTTCCTGGTGTTTTTACCACCACTGTTACAGCCTCAGGAGGGGAGGTAGCTGGCCCAAGGACACCCAGCCGAGGCACCCATCCAACACCACGTCCTGCGTCCTGCCCCGCCTGCCCGTGGAGGAGCCGGGGCTCGCTGATTCCCATCCCCTCCCTGAGCCCTGGGCCAAGCTGGGAGCCCGGGAAAGGACACACCCGGAAATGCGTGGTTTTCGCCCCCATGCCCTGCCACGGACCACAGCCACCCTCCCTTTGCTGCGAAGTTCCTACTTCTCTGCTCCACGTGGGGCAACCCAGGTGGTCTGTGGCTGGAGAGGCTGAGCCAGCAGAGGGGCCCACGCGATCTGGGGTGGGGGGGGGGGGGTGCTGTGTCACCACAGGCTGAGAACACACACACACACACACACACACATGCACAAGTTTTCCCATGGGAATCCAGCCCAGCCACTGCCTGCCCCACCAGCCAGGACCACCTCCACACCAACTTTCTCAGGAAACCTGGACGGCCGAGGACTCAGGAACTGGCACGAGACACAACTGGAGGCCTCCGAGGGGGGAGAGAGGAACCACAGCTGGTGTCTTGTGGGCAGAGTACGAGGCTTCTGCTGATCCCAGCAGACCAAGTGCCTCCTGTCCCCACAGAGAACCCAGGGACCGACGGCTGGAGAAAGAGGGCTGGCGGCCTGCCCAGAGAAGTCAGAGACAGCAGAGGGCAAAGAGGGAGACAGGGAGAGACATCGGGAGGGGAGAGATGGAGGCTGAGAAAGACTTCATGGAGAAGAGAGGTCAGGATGGAAAGTCGCAGACACACGGAGTGAAGGCAGAGGGACTTATGAGGCTGGCCGTTCTGGTCCCAGCCAAGCCCCCACTCAGCAGGTGCTCCCCACCCCAGAGCGATCAATACCTGCTGGTGACCCTAGCCAAACTGGCAAGAGGTTGTGGATGAGCCACGTGTCCATTCACTGATGATATTTGTAGAACCTGGGACACTAAGCACCTACCAAGTACCTGCTGAATGCCTACTAAGTGCGTACTAAGCTCTCAACGCAGGTGAGCTGAGGCCCTCTTTAACGTCCTTGTTTTAGTGAGTGGCTAAGGGATTGATGAGATGCCCTGGGCAGCCCATCCAGAACAAGAGCTGGGCCTGAACACAGGCAGTCAGCTCCAGTGGCCCCAGGACCCCAAGGCTGTCCCACTTTCCTCCCTCCAGGACCCCCAATCAGCCCCTACCTTTTGTCTCACCCACACCACCCTGGCCTGGGAATCTGGCTGCCACCCTCCGGCCAGAGGCAGAGCTTTGGGGGCACTTCCTCAGGAAATGAGGCCCCAGGGCTGCCAGGGCACACCCCAGACTGTCGGCTTTGTGGACCCAGAGGCTCTTGTTCCTGTCACTTAAAGCACTTCGTACCCAGAAGCACTCTGCATGCTTCCCAGCTGTCAGCCCAGATCTGCTGTTTATGTCGAGCAGGCAGAAGAATTCTCCGCTGTGTCTATTTCTTCCCTTTTGGCTCTGCAACATCCCAATCACCCAGCCTGGCAACTGTGCTGGGGCTTTCTGCCCGTTCTGAAAGGCGGAGAGACCCATCTGAGGCTCCTGACACAGGTCACGGGCACAGCACGCACCACAGCCCTTACAAGGGAACCCAGGAGGACAGACCCCACCAGGATGTGCCCTTCCCCTAGCTTCCCGGCTGGAGCCCACCTGGCACCCCCCACCCCGTGGGCAAAGACTTGGCATCTGCTCAGAGCCACATAAAGGTCAAAGACCCAAGGAGGAGATTTGGAATGGTTAAGACTCATTCAGCACGAATGAAGACAATGTCAGCTCTACACACAGCCCCTCTTATCACCTCCACTGTCCCCACCACCGTCATTGTTTATTAAGTACTTACTATGTGCCAAGCACTGTGTTAAGCACTTTATATGAGTCTTCTCAAGCCTTTTCATCCCCACGGCTACCCTATGAATTAGAAACTATTATTATCCCTATTTTACAGGTGAAAAATGGAGGCACAGAGAAGCTAAGTCACTTGCCCATAGTCACACAGCAGGATAGTGATGGAACCAGGATTTGAACTCAGGAAGTTTAACCCCAGAGCTCTCCTATTTACTCCCAAAGGTCACATCCATGCCCCTGTGAGGTAGGTACCTCTTGCAGAAGAGCTAGCTGATGTGTGAGGACCCGTGGGCATCAGAGCTGGGACTCTGTAGATCCCAGAGCCAGCGTCCACACCCAGGCTTTGCTGCCCCCTCTCCTGGGACGGGTCTTGTGTCGAGCCCAGGAATGTCCTCAGCCTTGGAGGACACAGCTGGCAGCCATGGGACCCAGCCCCAACCTGATCTCTTAATACTTGAGACACCTGGCCCAAGCCCCACCACCCGGGCCTTCGATCTTTCACCCGCCCGGCGCCCAGCAGGCACCCAGCACACCGCATCCTTGGTCTCCTGGAGCGGGTTTCTGCTTGGCTCAGCATTCGGCAAATTAGAGGCAGGGCTGGGAGAACATTGCTCCTCCAGTGGCCTCTACTTGCCACAGGGCCGAAGGAGTCTGCAAAGCTGTTAGGAGGATGGTCAGGGCTGGCAGGAGAGGAGCTGCAGAAGGGGTGCCCATGCCCCCGAGCTTCCAACTAAGGATCTCTTTTGCAACATGGCAAAGGCCTCGGTTGCAAGTGCAGGAGGAAACACAGTGCTCAGTATGGCCTGGATCCAGGGCCGAGCAACCTAGGAGGACAGAGCCAGGTAAGCAGGAAAGCAGGGAAGCAGGGGTGCAGAGGTGCAGGGAAGTGGGGTGAAGGGCTGCGGGGAAGTGGGCAGGAAAGCAGGAAAGCAAGTATGCAGAGAAGTGGGGTGAAGGGTGCAGGGAAGCAGGGGTGTATGGAAGTGGGGTGAAGGGGTACAGGGAAGCTAGAAAGCAGGAGTGCAGGAAAGCAGGAGTGCAGGGGTGCAGGGAAGCTAGAAAGCAGGGGTACAGGGGTGCATGGAAGTGGGGTGAAGGGGTGTAGGAAATCAGGGGTGCAGAGGTGCAGGGAAGCAGGGTGAAGGGGGGGTGCAGGGAAGCAGGAAAGCAGGGATGCAGGGGTGCAGGGAAGCAGGGTGAAGGGTGCAGGGAAGCAGGGGTGCAGGGAATCGGGGTGAAGGGGTGCAGGGAAGCAGGAAAGCAGAGGTACAGGGAAGTGGGGTGCAGGGTGCAGGGAAGCTGGAAAGCAGGGGTACAGGGGTGCACAGAAGTGGGGTGCTGGGGTGCAGGGAAACGAAAGCAGGGTTGCAGGGAAGCAGGATGAAGGGGTGCAGGGAAGCAGGAAAGCAGGGGTACAGGGAAGCGGGGGTGCAGGAGTACAGGGGGCAGCAAAGGTGCCAGAGCCAGCAATAGAATTTGACGGTGGTACTGGCCTTTGAAAGGGGGTAGTTTGGGCCAAGTCCCCCTGCCCCTCACTGCCCACTGCCAACATCTGGGGCGCCCTCCAGAGGTCTGCATGGAAGCATGTGGTGGGGAGATGGGGGAGGAGGGAGGTGGTAGAAACCAGGACCCCCTGCACTAACAATTGGACCCACTACAGGCCCCCCCCAAGGTACCCATATTTCAAAAGAGTCTGTCTAACAACACCCTAAACAGTTTAAGTAATAATCCGTTCATTTCCAGACATAACCATCCAGAAATTCTCTGGCCAGTAAGATGACCCCATCAAACCGGCATAATTCCTGCCCAGGGCAAAGCTCAGTGTTATAGGTAACTTGGGTGGCCTCGTGGCAGCTCGTCGAAATATTAAATACAGTTTGAGAACACTTCCTGGCTGTTCTGGGACTGGGTCTGGCTTGTTCAGACCTATTTTTCCAGGGAAGCTGGCACATGAAGGGCCTCAATAAATATTTGTGGAATGAATGAATGAATGAATGATCCCCAGGAAGCTCTTCATAGTCCTTTCAGGGTCTGGAAACTCCAGATTCCTCATCCAGGACTTCTCAGCAAAATATGCCATGAGTTTGCAGTGTCATTGATTCTGTCATGGTCACAGAGAGGCACACGGGTACACACACACGCACACACACACACACACACACACACACACAGGAACAGTGCCGGGGGCTGTGAGAGCAATGGTAGCAGAACTGTGGATCCCAATTAAAATCAGAGTTGAAAAGGGAAGAGAACTTATCTGCAAAACTGCAAAGCCACAGAGAGGTCACCGAAAAAGCCCCTAAACTTGTTTGCAAAAAATATGCAATTATGCATTAACCATTCTGTGATAATTGCACTGAGCATTTCTTTTTAATCGCCTCACTGTTAACCACTCAGAGGAAGAAAGGAAGCCGTCTGTGCCCAGAGGAAAGAGAGCAGGATGTGGAGGACCAGATCATCGATTAAATTCTTGCCTCTCAGCTCATTGCTGATGGTGTGATCAAGCCTCAGTCTTCTCCTCTGAAAAAAATGAGGATCAGAGTGCCCATTGCTCAGAGAGAATGAGAGCACCTAAGCTAAGGCTTCCAGAACAGTGCCAGGCATCCAGCAGCCCATACACATTGGTGGTTCAGGTTCTAACAGGAATCACAAACTCCTCTCTGATGCCTTTACAACAAGGCTCACGGGACACAGTAACTTCTTTGGGCAAACTGTAGGCACATCTACCCACCTAAAGCCCCCCCACCCCAGTTTGCCTTGGGAAAAGAGGTTTCCAAAAGATGCCAGGAACATCTGAGAAAGAGTCTCTCCAAAATAACAGCTTTAGCTAACTCTGGGTCTGGCAGTGTGTCATTCTTTAAAAAGAAAAATAAATAACTTCCTCCCTGAGACGAAGTTATTTCATTTTCTCTATTCACATTTCCTGGCTACTCTCCTGGTTCAGACTGTTTGAGGAGTCCTTAGGAATTAGCAACTCAGAGAGCAGTAAGGAGCAAGAAATAAAACTCTCAAGGTTCTCCTGTTCTCCAGGAATCATGCTATATCACATCGAAGATTACAGCTTCTAAGCCTCATTTTAGAGTTGTCTCATCTCTAAAATAGGAGAATGAAAGTAACTCTCTCATTTGCACCCGACACTTAATAATCATCCAATAATTTTTGCTGTAATTATTATTCATAATTCTCACAACAACAGAGATCATTTGCAAGTAAAGGCTCAGAGAGGGTAAGTAACCTGCCCGAGGACACACAGCTGGCAAAGCAACCAAGGTGGGATTTGAACCCAGGAAGCCAGAGCACCACCACCCTGTGCTGCTTCTACCTGGTAAGTGTCCATTCATCAGCTTCTATTACACTCCAGGGACCTGAGCCCAGGCAAGAGGTCTAGGAATAGTGGCGTGGGATTTTCCATGGTGGATGGCCAGGAGCACACAAATACTCGTGTGTGCAAGGTGATCAGAACCAGGGGGATCTTAAGAACTACATTTTGCAGATGGAGAAATGAGTCCCAAGAAGAAACAAAGCCAAAAGTTCCTCCGAGACTCCAACCACAGTCTCTGGTCTTCAAGCACTCGGCTCTAAAGCTCATGAATGAGATCTTTGTCCCTCCACTGCAGTCTGGCAGAGCTCGAGTCACAAGCCACCATGCACCATGCAAGATGAGGGAGCTTGAGGGGCTTCCTTAGCCTCTCTGTGCCTCAGTTTCCCCATCTGTAGAATGGGGATGAAAAGTAACTTGCCAGGTTACTGTGAGAAATAGCACTACTTAAAAAACACCGGCAATGTTCTGGGCCCCCCATAAAGTTTAGTCTAATCTGACTTAGGTTTTGTGGGGGTCGGGGGAGGATTACTCTTGTGTGATTTCCAAATGAGGTGACTACGCCCTACTCCTTGCTGGAGAACCACTTCAACGCGATCCATCTTTGCCTTAGAATCGATACCTTCCCTTGGCAGAGGATGTCCGGGCATTGGAGAGAGTGGGCTGGTGTCACGGCTCACCCCCTCTTGGCCTGCCCTTCCCAGGCTTCCCTCTCTGCTTCCTCCTTCCCGTCTTGCCACCCCATTTTTCTCACCAGCAAAGACCTTTTCTCTCCAGGCCCACGGCACAAACCCTGCACTTCCAAAGGAAGCAAGCGCTGAATAGATTTAGCAGGTTCTGATAAATGTCACGTTTATTTTGGTGCCAATGGAGTCACTGCATTTTAATGAAGACCCCACCCCACCCCCTGCCCCAGATGTTGGCGCAGGTGGGAACACCACACGCTCCGCTGCCCCCTGGTACGTGAGGTTCCAATGAGCTGGCACTGGAAGGGGATGCCGGGTTTGGCCTCCCTGGCCCAGAGACGTTCCTTCTGGGGGCTCACTTTGCCAGCCAGCACCTCTCAAGCCTCTTTCCCGACCTCAGTTTCCTCATCTGAGGATGATGCACGCCAGTGCTCCTGGCTGGGGGCTGGGTGCCAAGGAGATGCTCAGGGCCTGGTTGTTGGTTTTAATGGATTCCAAAACTCCAAGCCCAGGGACCGGGTGGGGAATTGTTGGCTGGCAAAGCACGACACAGGAGGGGCTGAACCGGCAGCTGAGTAGGCAATTTCCCATGCCAAAGAGTGAGAGCCACGGGGGTGTCTGGGTGGCTCAGTCGGTTAAGCGTCTCACTTTGGCTCAGGTCATGATCTCACTGTTTGTGAGTTCGAGCCCCGCGTCGGGCTCTGTGCTGACAGCTTGGAGCCTGGAGCCTGCTTCAGATTCTGTGTCTCCCTCTCTCTCTGCCCCTCCCCAGCTCACGCTCTCTCTCTCTCTCTCTCAAAAATAAATAAATATTAAAATTAAAAAATAAAAAGAGTGAAAGCCACAGATTGGGCCCCTTCTCCTGAAGGCCCCACCCAGAAGGGGGACCCTGGCCGGGGGGGGGGGGGGGGTGGGGAGCAGGGTGCTGGGAAGGGCCGGGCCAGAAGCGCAGGCCTTCCTTTCCTCCCAGCTCAAAGTGACCGGAGGAAGGGACAGCAGAGCCACAGACCTGGCCCCACCATCTCCCCCACCCTGTGCCCTGCCCTCATTGCAGCCACCCCCACACCCTTGGGGCTGGAGAGCTCACAAAGGTGATGGGTTGGCATTCGGAGGCAGCCCCTTGAGAACTGCTCCCACACACACCGTAAAAGAAAACCCACCCTTTCTCTGCATTTTGCTGAGCCTAGGTGTTCTCCGGGTTCCTATTGTCTGTGGGTTTTATGCTCCAGAAGCTGTTTTGCATCAGTATCAGGAGCCAAAGCCTGCATGAAAACGCCATACGGTTGGGCAAGAGGGAAGGAGTGTGCGAGGGGCAGTGTCAGAGGGAAACACCAGCGAACAGCACCTGGCACCTCCGTAAGAAACCAGATGTCATGGTTTGGGCCCCCTGGAAGCAGACCCTGACACAAAGATTCCAGGGCACGTGGGGTATTTAGGAAGCATGAGTCAGGGAGGGAAAGTGAGCCCGGGAAGGGAGGGGAGGCAAGGAAGGGTGCATGGTCAAGAAACTTAGTGCCCAGGGAACTTGGGGGGCCGCTGAAGAACATGCAATTCTAAGTTATTCCACCCGAGGAACTGTCTGAGGGCATTAGTTCCAGATCTCTCTGACCCACCCTCAAGCAATCTATAAAAGGGCCTGTGGCGATGGCCAGTTATTGTAACACGAGTTACTCTGTTCATTTCCGAAGTAAGGTCACAGAGGCTCAGAGAGGCCAAGAGCTCAGTCCAGCCTCACATAGCTGGGCAGCTGCTGTGAAATAAAAGTTACTTATCTTCTGGGTCCCAGCTTGCACGCACCTACTCCCTAAAACTCGTGACTGCCAGCCCCGTCCCCGCGGAAATCCCGGTTCCCACGGCTTCGCATCTGCACTTCACTTAGGACGCTCGTCAAGCTGCGTTGTAACGACCCTCCACCCGTCCGTGTCCCCTGACGCACTGAGAGCCATATGTAAAGTACCCAGCACATGACAGGTCTGGCAAAGGCTTGTTCCCTCTCCTCCAAGCTCCCTCCGACCTCACATCGCCAAAAGCGGGCCGGGTGTGTGAGACACATAAACGCTTTACTGAATTGCATTAAACCACCAAGTAACTCGAGAAACAAAATTGTCCTCAGTGTTCATACCAGAGGACGAGTTTCTCTAGGTCTGAAGGTACGAGGAAGAGACAGGGAGTAAATCAATGCAGAAAGAACCTGCCAGGTGGAGGGAACCAGCTCTACAAAGGCAGGTTTTGAGGGAACCCCAAATAATTGTGTATACGTGAGTGAGAAGTATACACTCACTGAGAAGTGAGCAGAGGCCAGACCATGCGGATTTCTAGGCTGAGGAATAGCATTGCCATAATGTGCACAGAGAAGGACTTTGTTCCAAAAGCGCCAAAAGGCCCAGATAAGCCATTAGGACTTAGGATGGGAGAGGATGCTTCTGGCCAGAGCCATTACCAAAGCTCAGGAGAGAGGCAGTGCATTATGGGCAGGTGATAAGACCAAAGCTGCAAGGTCCTGCGATCACTGACCACTGCAAGGACCCTGGGGAGGACAAACCTCCCACAGGCCATGTTCTAGGAGGTGAGGGGAAGAATTAGAACCATTTCCTAGTCACCCAGGGCTCAAAGAAACAGGAACTAAGGACCAATGAAACATTAGAGCCCGTGAAACAGAATCTCCTAAAGGAGGAAATCCGCTCTCTGCCAGAACCCCAGGGAGGACCCTACATCACTGGAAATAAAGGCAAGGGACCCAGCGTAGCTTTGCTCCCAATGCTATATCTACAAATAGCAAAGACAAATCAAAAGCATGGGGAGAAACAAAGTAAAATATAATAATACATTCGCTTTATTTTTCCACCAATCAGGTGATGCCTTTTCATTGTAGAAGACTTGGAATATACCGAAAACACAGCGAAGAAAATAAAAATCACGTGTAATTCCCTCCGCAGATTTTCTTCTATGCTTTTTCCAGCCACTGCATATCACATAACCGTGTTTCTCTAGAACTGGGAGTAGGACACAGACACAGTTTTACTGGCTGCTTTTGCCACTGAACAATATATCACAAACATTGTATCTGTCGTGACTAACATATTAAGAGTTTCATGTTTCAATATTATCTGGTTTGTTCAATCCCCTATTTGCTGGCCATTTTGATTATTTCCAGTTTTTCACTACGGTCTGCAACAGCGCCACAGACCTTCTTCCACAAACAACTATTCCTTAGGGTGCATTTCCGAAGGCAAGATTCCTAAGTCAAAGGAGATGAATATTTCTAGGGCTTATGGCACTTGCCTCGAAGTGGCCCTTTAGAGGACTTCTGTCCCCATGGAGAAGACAGGCCAGGCCTGTGCTGGTCAGTGTAGGACCACAGGCCATACGTGACTACTTACACTTAAATTAATTAAAATTACATCGAGTTACAAAGTCCTCAGCCTCACTAGCCTCATCTCAAGCGCTCGATAATCACATGTGCTAGTGATAACCAGGTTGAACAGCACAAATACAGAACATTTCCACCAATGCAGAAAGTTCTATTAGATGGTGTCACCCTAGACTACAGGGAAGACAAAAAGGCAATCCACGAAATAAGTAAGTCAGTTATACAGTATGTTACAGAGTGATACAAGCCATAGAAAAAGATAAGGCCCAGTAAGAGGGCTAGGGAATTTCGGAGTGGGAAGGGTTTGTCATTTGGATAAGATAGTCAAGGAAGGCGTCTCTGATAAAACGACATTTTTTTAAAAGTTTATTTATTTTGTGAGAGAGAGAGAGCCAGTGGTGGTGGGGGGGGGGGGTATTCAGAGAGAGAGAGAGAAAGAGAGAGACTCTCCAAGCAGACTCCATGGACTCCATGCTGTCAGCACAGAGCCCGACGCAGGGCTCAATCCTACAAACTGTGAAATCATGACCTGAGCCGAGATCAAGAGTTGAACGCGTAACCGACTGAGCCATCCAGGCGCCCCAATAAAATGATATTTTAACTTCAGCGCATAGGAAGAGAAGACACAAACCATGTAGATTATCTGAGAGAAGAGTATTCTGGACAAAGGGGAAAGCAAATGCAAAGGCCCTGAGGTCAGCGTATGCCTCGTGAGTTCAAGGAAGAGCAAGGAGGCCAATCTGGCTGGAGTAGACTGAGAAGGTTAGAAAGAAATAGATGAGATCAATGAGGGATTCTGAAAGATCACGTGGGTTCTTACAAAGCCATTAAAGGACAGTGACTTGTACTCTGAGTGAGACGGGGAACCACTGGAGGATTTTGAGTAGAAGGAAGATACCATCTGACATTTTTAAAAAGCACTCTGCTAAGTTAAGGACAGATCTGCGGAGGAGACAAGAGAGCAGGAGCTAGGAGACGCACAGGGAGACTGAGGCAGAAATTCAGCGGCGGAGGGGGGTAGCCAGGGGCGGTGGCTGGAGCCCAGGTGATGGACGTGGGGAAAGTGACCGCATTCTGGACAGGGCTTGAGGCTGGAGCCCACAGGACTGGTAGGCAAACAGTCCTCAGCTACAGAAAAAGATTACAGGGAGGAGGGTATCAGCGGTGATTCTAGAGAGGCAGCCCCTCTCAGAAGGTGACCTGGGAGCCTTGGTCTGAGATCTGAGCAGGAGTTCCTTTGGTGACGACTATACCAATTCCTTGTCCAGTCATCTACAGCCTCCTGACAACAAGGAGAAGGAAGGGAAGTGAGTGGCGGCCGCTTTCCCCCGGGGAAGAGGAGAAACTTTGCCGCAAAGAGCTGGAAACAGCCCAAAGAGCCGTGTATGTATCTGCAACCCAAACAGCTTTGCTGTTATGGGTCTGTTTGTCATAGATCAGTTAGTGGGTAGATTGCTTCAGCTGGAAATGGAGATTTAGACAATGCCAGAGCGGATAATGGTGCCCGCACGCTGCCAGGCGCTAATCAGGACTCGGCAACGATGCTGCTGTGCCGATGGAAGTGTGAGCATTTGGAGTTATTACTCAAGGCTTGTCTCTGCAATTAGATGATTGCATAACCTTAATATGATCAATCCTGCCGGATGTGAATTGTGCAGCTGTAACCACAAAATAAGGTGGCATTTCTGTTTTCTTGTTGAACGCAAACATTATATATGCGCAAGTCATAATTTTATAACGGTTGCTTTTGGCAAGAAAGAGCTTTGTCAGTCAGAAGATGCAGTTGAGAAAAGAAAATATGTGTGTGTGTGGGGGGGGCACTCGCATGCCATGCAAGAGCTTAAAGAGACAGTCCTAATGTCAGGCTTTGTCTTGGGAAATATTGCTCTGCGGGTTTAGCTTCTTCTCTTGTTCCCTTTGTACACGTTGATTTTGAGGCCAGGAAGTTGGGAAACTTGGAGCCCCTCTGGAGCCCTCCCGGGACAACACAGCTTTGCTCTCACACATGCACCACATTGAGAGTCACAGGGAATCAGCTGGATATTCATCAGCAATTGCACGTTACACCCCGTTCATCAAGCCTCATTGTTCGGTGGGGACGTGAGCTACGACTTAGGCTCTTCCGATTCGAGATCCTTGCAGAAATCTTAGCCCAACCCCCCGGGGGCCCAGCTCGAGGGACTGCAGGGACACAGCCCTCAAATGCCCTCTCCACCTCACCGGCTCAGGGGGCCTAGAGCGAGCGGTGACAAACCAATGCGGAGACCAGTGTTGGGGATCTCCAGGTGTCTCCTCTGTCTGTGGCCCCATCCTCCGGGGACACAGAATCCAGAGGAAGGAAAAAGCCTGGAGGTCAGGAGTTGTTCTGTGTTGGGTCAAGGCCTCCTCACGAGCCAGGAGGACGAGACAGAGAGAAGGAGATGGGATGGGAGCAAGGGCGCACAGAGATGGGTTAAAGAAAAAAGCAGCAGGAAGGGGTGTCAGAAAACGAACCCCGGGGGCCAAGTGAGTGCCTAAGAGGTGGGGGTGGGGGTGCTGAACGACAGTATCTGACCCGGGGTTTTAATGTCATGACAGGAACTAACAACAAAGCCAAGTGTGCAGGCTGGCTGCGGTCCCTGGGGAGCGGACGCAGAGGTGCAGACCATCACGCAGGAGGTCTCTCGGGGCAGGGTGGAGGGGGGATGAGCGTGCCTGGGGCCAATGCCCGTAGGGAAGGGCAGGTGGGCACAGGGAGAGATGGGTGGTGATGAGTCCCAACCACATGCCCTCAGCTGGCCTCGGGGGAGAGCTCCAAGGCCGGGATCCCCCTTCAGCGTTGTTCTAAGCTGGGGCACAGGGGCCAGGCCTTAACACCCTGCACTGACCAGCCCCCACCCCCCATGCGGGCGGCTCCAGGAGGGACACATGACCAGCCAGGGAAATTCCTGAAGACGGCTGACAGTGGAGAGCTACCAGCTGCCAACCTCCCCGGCGGCGGGAGGAATAGAGCCTTCGGCCCCGGACGAGGGGCCAACGCCAAGTAAGGAGTCTGAGAGTATTACGAACTAAAGCCGGGCAGAAGCCAGAGACTGTCCTGAGGTGACAAAGAATCAGGTGTGGGCCAGGGCGCAGGTGTTAATTAACGAAATGTGAGCCAATGAGCTGCTTGCTGCTTCCAGGACAGACGCAAGCTCACCTGGGGTCCCCCAATTTCAAGCTCCAACTCCCCCCCAAGCCACCACCTATCTTAGACCTTTGCAAATGGCCAAGCGGGTGGAAGCAAAAGTCTAGAAGGGCAGGCACCTGAGGACCACAGGTCGTGAGGACCACAACACGACCAGCATGATCATCTGGCAGCTCATGTTTGCAGAGCACCCAAGGTATGCTGTCCTCACCAGCCTTGAAGACAGGCTTAGGAGCGGGGCACCCAGATGGCTCAGTCAGTTAAGCGTCTGACTTCGGCTCAGGTCATGATCTTGTGGTTCCTGAGTTTGAGGCCGTGTCTGGCAGAGCGTGGAGCCTGCTTCAGAGTCTGTGTCTCCCTCTCTCTCTGCCCCTCCCCTGTTCATGATCGATCGATCTCTCTCTCTCTCTCTCAAAAATAAACATTAAAAAAAAAGGCTCGTAAGCAACCCCACAAAGATCACTGGAGTCAGAGGCAAGGCTGGGTTTCCCCGTAACCAGTGAGTCCTCATCCTCCACCTCCAACCCACACCTCTCTCCTGAGTGCCACATCCATGCACTCGTTCCCCCATAAACACCTCTGCTCGGACGTCCACAGGACACCCAGACTCATGTGTCCTACGTCACCCTCGTCTCCTGCCCTCAAACCTGGGTGCTGTCTTCTGTTCCGGATTTCAGTAAATGGCATGACATCCACCCATTTGGACAGGGCAGAGCACATCATATCTGACTCCTGACGCCCCTCACATCCCACGTCCAACGGGTCCTGTGGGGTCTACCTCCTTTCCAAGTCCAGAACCCACATCCCTCCCTGCCTGTCACTCTACCCTCTGTAAGCCCCCCTTGTCTCCAGGAAGCAATTCTCCCAGTTAAATCTTCCTGCCCCCAAATTTGCCCGCCTCCCAATACCTCCTCTTTGTATATCCAGAGGATCTTCCTAAAATGTGAACGTGATCACAACTCTCCTTCGCTTAAAACCCTTCTCCATCTGCCCCACTGCCTTCCAGATGAAGTCTGCATGCCTTTGCACATCAAAAACTCTTCCCGGGGTGCCTGGGTGGCTCAGTCGGCTAAGCGTCAGACTTCGGCTCAGGTCTTGATCTCACGTTTCTTGAGTTCGAGCCCCACGTCAGGCTCTGTGCTGACAGCTCAGAGCCTGGAGCCTGTTTCAGATTCTGTGTCTCCCTCTCTCTCTGACCCTCCCCCGTTCATGCTCTGTCTCTTTCTGTCTCAATTTAAAAAAAAAAAAAAAAAAACTCTTCCCGATCTTTTTTGTGGCTCCCATGTCTATATGAAGTCCCATCTCTAGATATTCTCTGTCTCCCTCTCTCCCTCTTCTCTCCTTCACTTTCCCTCTCTCTCTCCCTCTCCCCAGCCCTCCCTCTTTCCCCATATCTCCCTCTCTCCCCCTCTCTTCCCTCCCTCTCTCCTCTTTCTCTCTCTCCCCATCTTCCTCTCTCTCTCTCTCTCTCTCCTTCTCACCTGCACACACACCCCTACACCTACAGTTACACTCCACATTGGTGCTGCTCAGTGCAGAGTCATTAGTCACACAGAGCTATTGGGCACTTTCGAATGTGCCTAACCCAAATTGAGATGTGCTAATATTTGGGTTAATTAGCATTAATATTTGGTTAATTAAGTGGTTTTACCTGTTTCTTTTCACTTTGTAAATGTGGCTGCTAGAAACTTTTAAGTCACACACACGGTCTGCCTTCTGTTTTCGTGAGACAGGGCTGCACAAGCCCCTTGGGGATGGAAGGAACACCCTCCCATCCACCAATTCCTAGGACTTTTCTCAGCTCAGGAGGCAGAGAACATGTCCCGTCTATGCAATTCAACTGACCTAAAGCAAAGGAAACTGTCAGAGTCTCATCCTCTGTCTTAAAGTGGTAGTCAGCAGGGGGGTCCCCCTCTCTCGGGTACTGGTAAGCCCTGGGCAGATGTCAGTGGCGGGGGGGGGGGGATCTCTCAGGTACCAGTAAGCCCTGGGCAGACCAACCACAGAAGAACTGGCGTTCTGCCCACAAGCGCCAAGGACTATCCCCCACTGTGAGAGGAAAAACCAGCCAGTCTGACTCTGACCAGTCAGAGAGCCACTGTTTCAGATCAGTGAGTGCCACACGGTGTGGGTTCAGATAGCATGGTGGGGAAGGGATCTACCCCCACAGGTCAGAGGGATGGGGTCACCCCAACATGGGGAGTAGCTGTTACTGGGCTCCAGAGAGGACTAAACAGAATGGCTCTTTCTCCAAGGCAGAAGGAAGAACAGACCTTAAGAAAGGGAGCGAGGTTCACAACCCCCTCTGAGCACCTGTTTTATGGTTGCTATTCTTTCTGGGGCTCCCTGAACAGCCATACGCCACGGAGTTCTGAATGTTTCCTATCAGCTACCATCCACACTGCAATAATGTCTACCTCACGCGAACAGCCTTGCACGGCAGGAACCGGGGGGGGGGGGGGCGGAGGCAGGAGAGGGAAGTATGGTCTCCCCCCTCATGCTACTTCCGAGGGGCAGCCTCACACTGATGGGTCCAGGCCTCCCAGGGCTCCGGGAATGAGCAGATGTCCACGGGGGCACTGGGAGCAGCCAGGAGGAGCACTGAGCAAGGAGCTGAAAAGTGGTGAAGAGGTTCAGGAGCAGCTGTGAGACAACCCCCCACTTCCCCAGTCCTCTCTGGAGGTAGATGGTCCTGGAAGGGAGACTCGCTCTTACCCCATCCCGCTGCCCCTTCTTTCTGGGCTTCGCGTCCCCCCCTGGCTGCTGCCACCTCACTCATCTTCGGATCTGAGTCCAGGCATCACCTCCTCCAGGAAGTCTTCACAGATGCCCTCATCCTGGGTGAGGCATCCATCCTCAATGTTCCCATCGGCCCCATTCCCGACTCCATGGTCGCCGTCTGCCTGTTTGACTCAATTCCTCAGCTGTGGACGTGGCAGGAAGGGCAGGAAGCTGATGTGATTTATCCTTATCATCCAGTGCTCAGCTCAGGCTCTAACTCACAGTAGCTGCTCCGTGAATGTTTGCTGGGTAAATGAGTGGTACCAGACAGACCTCGGATACGAGAGAAGCATCCTACACGTGCCCTGTCTTCAGGCCCGTCTGAAGTTTGGCTCCCTCCTAGCTCCAAGGAACTGCCGATTTCCAGCTTGACCATCTGCACTTTCCAGAAGCAGCCCCTGCTGTCTCCAGAGCTCCAGGCCAGGAGGGGACGATGGGCACGTGTCAAGAGGCCCTACGATGAGAATTTTTCCTAATTCTCCTGTCACTTAAACAAACTGGGATCCTGATTGATAGAAGAGCCATTTTTACAAAGACTGGGAAAAATGGCTTTTAATATCAGTTTTTAAGGAAGAAAGTATGGCCCCTATAAACTGTTAAACTTCGCTTTATTGACCATAAATCTGTATTTTGCTCAATGCAAAAGTTTTTCATCTTGTACACAAAAATGCTGAAGCAGCGGCAGCTGCCGAAAACAAGAAGTTTTCTCTTACGGACAATTTATATGAAAAAGTTATTGAATTTCTGGTTAGGGAGGCCAGGCCAGGCGTCTCATGGTGCATGCTGGACACGACCCTTTGCTGATCAATGTCAGGAGAAAATTAACCAACTGTGAGTCTATTAAGTTGTGGGCACCAGGGATTTCAAAGCCCGGAGCAAAGATGGGTTTCTCCCTAAGGACATGAACCTGAGGCTCTCTTTGCTGAAGGTGCAGCCAGCCTTTCTGCCAAAGGAGGGGAGGCAGGAGCTGGTTGGGGGGGGGGGGGCACCCGCCAGCGACTGGGTGCTTTCCTGGTTATAGTCTCTTTCCATCCCTGGAACCACCCCAGGAGGTAGGCATCATCTGCCACCTTTTGGAAATGAGCAAATGGAAATTTAGAGAGTGTGAGAAATCCATTCAAAGCCTTGCAGCTGGGAAGTGTCAGATTAATTTCTGTGAGCCTCAGTTTCCCTGTCCATAAAATTTATCCGAAAGTACTTAGCCCAGGACTGGCACGCTGTTGGTGCTCAGAAGATGTCCGCTTTCTTGCAGAGGTCGGGGATCTGAAGCCAAGTCTGGCCGACACTAACACCCAAACTTTCTCTCCTGGAGAAATTGCCTCCTTATCAATTTCCCTGAAACCAGTTTCCTTAAGGAAGTGGGGTCGTTGGACCTCCTGGGTATACATGAGGCAAAGGAGCAATATTCTTTCTGCACAAAGGAAGCCAACACATCATGAAAAGTATGCATCTTGACAAGGAGCTAGCAGGCTCCTTGAAAGTGCCTCCTCTCAATGCTTCAAGTGCCAGAAAATTTACCATTAGAGCTATACAGTCTTGAATTAAGGCATCATCCTGTGTCAAAATGAAAATACTCCTGGTTGAGCTCACATCTGGCTGAGTGTCCAACTCTTGATTTCGGTTCAGGTCACGATCTCACAGTCATGAGATCGAGCCCTGCATCAGGTTCTGAGTTGGGTGTGGAGCCTGCTTAAGATTCTCTCTCTTTCTCTCTCTCCCTCTGCCCCTCCCAGCTGCCTCTCTCTCTCTCTCTCTCTCTCATAATATCAGAGCTAGAAAGAGCCCTCTGGGATTATCTAGTCCAAGAACAGCATGCAGAATACATCTAGTGAATCAAGTCCTACTGATTGGTTGTTCCTGCCCAAAGCACTGTGTTAAGATTCTGAGGTAGGAACTAGGCTATAGAAAAGAATTCAGTATTCTACTAGTAAGGTCTGCTGTAGGCAGGAAAGCAACTTGGCAGAGAAGCCTGTGAAATCCTCTTCCATGGTCTCCTAACCTCCAATCTCTGCTTTCTCCTTGCCTCCTGCAACTTACCACCTCAATAAAGCTGCCAAAGTGACCTTCCTAACACACAGATATGATCACAGTGATCCCCCAATTCAACACCCTTTGATGCACCAGTAGGACAAAATGCAAAGCCCTTCATGACCCATCGCTGCTTCTCTCTCTAGCTTCACCTCCCACCACTTCCTTCACATGTTATACCCAGGGAGTCCTGAGCCGCTCTGACTTGCCCAAGACGCCCGGTTTTCTCACACCACCACATTTTGCACACCAGCCTACATAGAACAGTTCCTCTCAACCTACCCAAACAGCAAACTCCTATTCATTCCTCAAAACCCAACTCCAGAATGAACCCTGTGAAGCCTCTCTTAACTCCCCCAGTAGACTTACGTTCTCCTCCTCCAGTGCTGCCCATGCACCTTTTATGTTCCTCCATGAAGCCCTTATTGCATTGCTGTGAGTCTCTGAAGGGCAGGGACACAATATTTAATTTTCCTCTGTGCCCTAAGCATGCAGCTTAGACCCCAGCACAACAGCAAGCAAAAATATTTGAGTGTATGAATGGATAACTTTCCTTCCCAATGCATATGCCTGTTCATCAACCTTGGAAACCGGACTGACCTTTCAAATATACACATTATTCTGCTGACAGACTCTTACTGAGGTCACTGCTAGAGCAAGGAATTATGGAAGCAAACACAGTCTCTCCCTCATGGAGCTTGTAGTCTGGTGGGAAAGACAACTAACACACAAGAGAGAGACAAGTGCATAAGTAATTACAAATGAGGAAGGTGTGGTAGGGATTAACACAGCGCTGTGACGGTAGGAAGGGTGAACCACTTAGCTGGGGTTCTGGAGAAAATAATACGGTCAGACCTGCAGGATGCAAAGGAACCATCTGTGGAAGCTGGTGGAAAGGATCCTAAGCACACAGCACCCTAGGCCCGCAGACGAGATGTGTGAAGTTGTCAAGTCACTAAAGAACTCAGTGTGTCTGGATCTGAAATGTAACCAGAGAGGCAGGAGTGAGTGAAGGAAGGGAAGGGAAGGTTGGGCTAAGGCTGGAGAGAGAGGCAGAGGCCCGATCCTGCAAAGCCTTATCCAGGAAAAGAGGTTGGATTTTGTGCTAAGGGCAATAGGGAGCCATGGGAGGGATTTGAGCAGGAGAGCGTCAAGATCTGATTTACTTTTTAAAGAGATCACCCTGACTTTTATGTAGTAAATGGTTCATTGAGAGGACATTGCAGTCACTGGGACAAGAGATGATGTTAGCTTGGCCACAGGTGGTGGAAAGAAGTTGATGGACCCGGAGCATGTTTTGAAGAGAAAGGCAATAGGACATGACATAAGGTCTACACCCACCTGGCTCCCTTTCATACTGTTTAGCACAAAAGCCCCAAAGACAGCCTCTCATCATGTGACACTATCCCCCTCACCACCACCACCGCCACCCCCCCACTGCTCCTTTGGTCTTCTGACTTTAGTTGAGACAGTTTGCTCCATCCAGGAAAAGACAAGTGGACAGGAAGCACCCAGCACCGGGATGAAATCACTCCGGTGGATGGAACCCCTGCCCAACCTGAGCCACTGGAATCACTAAGCAGAGCTGGCACAGAGTAAGCCCAAAAGCAATGGTCACATATAAAATAGAAGATGCCCCCCTTTCTAACCATACCTTGTTAGCAGTTGAACTCAAATACCAAAAATGGTGGTGTTGGGGGGTGTGGGCTTCAAAGACCTACAAGGGATGCAGGAAAAAAAAGTATAGGGCAAAAGAAATTGACCACATTGGGGTAGGCCTGCTTCTCCTTCTAGGCCTTAGAGAATAGATGAAGATGTTCACGTCCAGTTTTTGAGTTGGGTGTTGAGGTCGCAGATGTTTGTTTCATCACTCTGTATGGCTTGGGTATAATATATATTTATCTGTGTGCATCAAACGCTATATCTTTAAAAGGAGGAAGATAGCTTTTGAGGGAAAAAGGTGGACTTACTTCCATCTACTCAACATCCAATGAGCAAATAATGTAAAAGCTGAAGCAACATGGTTAGCAGCTTTGAGTTCATGAGCTGCGCCCTAGTAGACAGGTCAGAACAAAGGTTTGGATTCAAATTCCTGGTTCGTTTTTTCACTCAGTAAATATTGGCTGATGCGTGCTCTGTGCTAGGTGCTTGGAGCCGCCGCTGAAGAGCTTCCGGGCCAGGGGGCAAGGCTGAGCCGGAAAGAAAGCATCGCTGGAGGACTTAGTGTTAAGTGCTGATCAAAGCCTGTTCCAAGCCAGCCCGAAGGGATTAGGGAAGGCTTCCCAGAGCAGATGACAAAGACACTGATCCTACAGAAGGCACAGAAACCTTTCAAGGGGACAAAACAGTGGTGAGCCGGTTGGTGCCAGCTGGTGCCATTGAACCAATTATGTGTGTTCTTTCCAATTTCTCTCTGTGTATCATGTTGGTAACTTGGAATCAACTGTGTCAGGAAGAGTTACACCACGGAAATTGGCAAATGCTATAAATCAGGGTTGGGTTTTTTTCCCAGCACAGCACTGGAGGCGAGCACAGACAGATCCTGGAAGACTTGTGTTGTGCATGATGTGGGGGCATGGGGAAAGGTGAGGACAAAGTCAAAGGCCATGGGGGACATTCCTGGGCCAAGACTTTTGGGGTAAAAGGCAGTCTGGAGTGCGACATACCTGAGTTTGAGTCCCAGCTTTGCTACTTCCCGGAAGATGGTCCTGGCAAACATTTCACCTCTCAAAACCTCAGCTTCCCCATCAGGAATGACAATTGGGCCAGGTGCTGTAGGTAAAGTGCTTACCACCGTACCTGCCACTTTGTGAGTGTACAACATCGATGACCTACGCTTAGGCTGTAATTTTTATTTAAGTAGGCTCTGCGCCCAACGTGGGGCTCGAACTCACAACCCTGAGATTAAGAGTCACATGCTCCACTGACTGAGCCAGTCAGGTGCCCCTAGGCTGTAATTTTTTATTTAGTGTTTCAAGGATAAGAAGCAAATGTTGGCAATGATTAAGGGAGAATCTTCTAATCCTACCTGCCCGTGAATAGGTACTGGTAAAAGGGCAGCTCCCGGGAAGAGAAGTGGTTTATAAAACACTCAAAATTTAAATTAAAAAAAAAAAAAAAAACCTCCAAATTGAAATTGTCATGTGAAAGAGGAGAAAATGGCATTCAGTAAGTATGTGTAAACTCAGCACCGATCCGTAGTGAGTTTTTAATAAATTACATAGCTTTAGTCCTTGTTTCAAGAAACTTCCTCCAGATGCCAGATCAACACGAAAACCTCAAATGGGGCAGTGCCTTTTTGAAGGTTCTCCTCACTGCCCTGTGTCAAGGGAGCTCTTTCCACTATGGCCGGTGGCAGCAAGAACCTTTCCCTACTCTGTATAAGCTGTGAGGATTATAATGCCTGCCCCTTTCCACTGATCCTTTCCCTGGCCACGGGTCGTTTCTGCACACCTGTTTACAGATCATTCATTACTCAGCCAGAGATTCAAGGGGACCCTTCTGCAGCCAAGATCTCTCTCTCTCTCTCTCTCTTTTGCTTCCATGCTTGCTCTCTCTTCTCCAGTAGTTTTTTTCCCTGAAAATTCTAGCAAGCTTGGTCTCCCTGAACTGCAAACCCTGTCCTGTCCACTCAGTGAGACAAGTGGGCTCCATGTGGGTTTTGCCTCTCGCCACTAACCCGGAACTCTCTCCAGCAAGTGAGCAGAAGCCATCATACGGCTCACCTGGTTTGCTTCTCTTTTCTAAGGGAAAACCATGTACCCTCTGCCATGCGAAGTCTGGACACTTTTCATTTATTTGGATGTTTCATTATTTAAGGCAAGAGGGTGAATTCAGTCAGATCATGACCAGAAGCAAAAATCTCCAGAAGGATGTTTTAAAGCTACAGAAAACAAGGAAAAGGGGACGGAGTGGAGATTACATGCAAAGAGCACAAAATATGTGGTCAATAAACATCTGTTGGATCAAAAGGAACAGCCACTGACTAAAGTCAATTTAAATTTTTTATTGGGAGAAACAGCCCTGCCTAGAATAGGGTGGGAAGGAAACAGCCACATACAGTCCCTGGGGAGTTCCTGTGTGTGTGTGTGTGTGTGTGTGTGTGTGTGTGTGTGCATGCACACACGCACAGCAAGCCTGCTGAAGCTGATCAGCCAAGGTCATAAGGAAAAGATGAGAGAATCGTGACCTTGGGATAAAGTCCATCAGGGAAGATAGAAACCCATGCTTCTAGAGACCAACGATCGTGAGACCTGACCAGAAAGCACAGTGCGTTGTGGAAAGACCTGGTTAAGGAGATGACAGACAGCAGAGAGCATTAGACCAGGAATACCAAATGCATGGCAAACTTACTGCCATTTCTTCCTCCCATAGCCAGGACACATATCACTTACCAACCACAGCTCTCGTATCACGGAGCCCATGGCTCCGCAAACCATCTCTCCACCACCTGGTCATGGCCGGCTTGGAAGTTAATAATGTTTATTTATTTTTGAGAGAGACAGAGAGACAGAGTGAGCTCGAGTGGGGGCGGGGGACAGGCAGAGAGAGAGAGGGAGACACAGAATCCAAAGCAGGTTCCAGGCTCCAAGCTGTCAGCACAGAGCCCAACGCGGGGCTCGAACTCACCAACCATGAGATCATGACCTGAGCCAAAGTTGGACTTAACCGACTAAGCCACTCAGGTGCCCCAGCCAGCTTCGAAGTCAAAACCACTTTTCCTTACCAGATTCAGACACGTATATACCATTTTTGTGGCAGCCGTGTTGGTGTGGTGGTGGGAAAAGAAATGTAAATATGAATTTCTAAGTAATTCCGCATGCATTCGTATATTCTCCGATAGTCCGTAAGCACACACGACATTTACATGTGTTTACATAAATATTTACTTATCCATACAAGAGAGCTGTACCATTAAAAACCTGTTGGAATGAAATGAGGTACAAGAGAAGAGAATGCTCTAGAAAGCATAAGTGTCTGTACTTCAGAAGACCACACCATGAGTCTTCTGTCCTCTGTCCATCTGGTTTCCTGCGAAGATTAAGGAAATCTGTGCTCTATCTCCCAGATTCCTGGTGAAAAATGGTGTCTCTTCCCTCTTGATCCCACACCCAGCTGTATATAAGGTGACTGGCCATCCCAGTGTGCCTGAGATGGGGACATTCGGTGCTAAAACTAGGGAAGTCCCAAGCAAACCAGGATAAGTGGTCACCCTAGATGTGGGGATGAAGGAGAGCCAGCAGTCCTGCCCCCCCGACCCGGGATACAAGCCAGAGAAAAACTAGGACCCAAGAGGGCATTCTCTTTAACACCGTCCAACCCTCCACTCCAGCTCATGGGAGCTGAGCCCCCAGATGCCCTCCCCTCCCATAGGATCCCAGAGGGGATTTCACATCATTGCCCCTCCTCTGATGCCTGTGCCCTTGCCTCCCTGCCCATCTGTGCTCCTCTGTTCCCTCCGGGTGGGTCTTCCCAACCAGTGAGTACCTTTCTCAACTTTCCGAAAATCAGCCTGCTTCTCCCCATTTCTACCAGCCTTCTCCCTCATCTTCCTATTTTACCTTCTCCACAACACTTTTGAAACAAAGCGGAGGATGTCTTAGTCCATTCAGGCTACTTTAACAGACTACCACAGCCCGGGTGGCTTGAAAACAAGAGAAATGTATTTCTCCCCATTCTGGGGTCTGGAAAGCCCAAGATCAAGGTGCCAGCATGGCTGCATTCTCTGATAAGGGCCCTCGTCCTGGTTCATAGCCGCTGCCTTCTCTCTGTGACTTCACATGATAGAAAGGGCTCAGGAGTTCTCTGGGAAGGCATTCATCTGCTCTCAGGGTCTAAGCACCTCCCAAAGGTCTCCTCTCCTAACACCATGATCTTTAGGAGTGAAGATTTCAACATATGAACTGGTTGCAGGGGTGGGGGAGGGAAGCACAAACATGTAGATGATGCCGAAGGATAAAGAAATGAATAAAAATTTTGAATCTGAGCACCTATTTTATAACAGACCCTGTGCTGGCTGCTTGGATACAGGGCACAAAAACAAACACATCAGGGCCCAGCCCATAAGGAGGTCAGCGCTGGGAGCACAGGGGAGAGGGGAAAGGTGGATGACGCCTAAACAATTATACTATAATATTATACTAGCTAATATGTATGGAGAGCATACTCTTTGTAGAAGACACCGTGTAGAAGTCCCCACAACAGCCCTCTAGATTGACAGTCTTCATTTTCCAACTGAAGAAACCAAGATTCAGAACAGTTAAATAATTTGCTCAACCCGCTCAGTCCTAGCGAGTGATGGAGCTAAATTTGAACCTCGGCTTGCCACAAAACTCACTCTATTGTGAAAATGCAAAGGGAAGAGAATGTTCTTTCTACCTGGCAGGAGGGAGATCAGAAAGGCTTCATAGAGGAGGTGACTCTTGAGCTGCATTTTTAAGCGTGAGGAGTTCACCAGGTGGACAGGAAGAGGGAGACAGAGGCATTGGCGGAACTCAATTGAGAACTCCCAATATTGAGAGGACAAGTAATATACTAGCATCACAGTTTCGCCGCGGATGCATATAGGGGAGAGGCGTACAATGGGGCAGAGAGGGGTGGAAGTCAGATCCTGAATACTGCATTGCTAAGAAGCTTGCATTTGACCCTGAAGGGACGGAAAGTCATCGAATGCTTTAAGCAGGAGAGAGAGACACACGATTGGATTTGTATTTTAGAAACACATCATGGTATGGGGCGCTTGGGTGGGTCAGTCGGTTAAACGTCTGACTTTGGCTCAGGTCATGATCTCATGATCCATGAGTTCAAGCCCCCACGTCGGGCTCTGTGCTGACAACTCAGAGCCTGGAGCCTGCTTTGGATTCTGTGTCTTCCTTTCTCTCCTCTCTCCTCTCTCTCTCTCTCTCTCTCTCTGCCCCTTCCCACCCTTTCTCAAAAATAAATAAACCTTTAAAAAATTTGTAAAACAAAAGAAACACATCATGAGAGAGATGGAGTTGTGGTGGGCTGATCTGAAGGCTGAAACAGTTATCCAAGGAAGAGATGTTGGAGAAAATGAACTAAGGCAGGGCCAGTGGGGTAAACCAGAGGTAACAGATACAAGAGAGATTTAGGAAGTCAGCCTGTCCATTGGCTATTGGCTATGAGATGAATGGAGGCAGAGAGGCAGGTTTAGAGGGAACGGTGCCACCAGCCTGAGCTTGGCTATCTGGGGGACATCCAAGTGGAGATGTCCCCCAGGCATGCGCAAGAGGGTAAAAGTCAGGAAGGAGGGCAGCACTAAAACATGGACGTCAGATGAGATCCGTAGGACATCTGTGAGGTGCATTCCAGTGTCCCACCTGCAAGTGCCTCCCTATGACACAGCAAGCGGGACCCCAAGGACCTGCCTCCCCCACCACATCTCTCTCACTCTTCCAGATGGCACACCGAGAATGGAGTGCCTTCATGGAAGCTCCAACATCTTATTAAGAAATAAAGTCGGGGGGCGCCTGGGTGGCTCAGTTGGTTAAGCCTCTGATTCTTGGTTTCAGCTCAGGTTGTGATCTCACATTTTGTGAGTTCGAGCCCCATGTCCAGCTCTATGCTGACAGAGCAGAACCTGCTTGGGATCCTCTCTCTCCCTCTCTCTCTGCCCTCCCCTGCTCACTCAAGCACTCTCTCTCTCTCTCTCTCAAAAATAAAAAAATTAAATTAAAAAACATTAGAAGTCAGTCACCTGGATGGCTCTTGATTTTAGCGTCTGACTTGAGTTGAGCATCTGACTCTTGATTTCGACTCAGGGCATGATCCCAGGGTCGTGGGATCAAGCCCAGCATCAGGCTCTGCACTGAGCATAGAGTCTGCCTGGGACTCAATCTCTCTCTCTCTCTAAGTAAAACTAATTAATTCATTCAAAGAAAGCCAGAATCCTAGAGTCCACATCTGCAGTTTGTTCATTTCCTTTCATCCTCACACACGTTTCTAGTAGTCTCTTCGTCTGAGGAAGTAAGTCAAGGGGAATGAACAAGGACTTGGCCATTATCATATGTTGGGGACCTACCATCCTGGTCACATGGGTTAACTCCTTCAGTCCCTGCAACAGTCTCATCCCCGTTTTGCAGGCCAGAACTTCAAGGCTCGAAGAGGTTGCTAAACCTCCCTGGGGCACAAAGCACATAAGTTCCCAGGTACTATTGGAACTCAAATCTTTCTAGGGCCAAAGCCTTAGCCATGACTTCTTTGCTCCCCCATGCCCGCCCCAAAGCACTGATGGCATGTGATGACGTCTTCACTCTCCCACACTGCAGGGGGCCAAATATTCGATAGACTTGCGTGATTGTCGACTGCTTTGCCCTAGGGCGAACTTCCTTTCTCTTGAAATCGGGTTCTTCCCGTGAACTGACGGGTGTTAACCTCATTTTAACTTAATTGCCTCTCGAAAGCCCCTACCTCCAAAGATGGTCACCCTCTAAGGTACTGGGGGTAGGACTTCAATATAGGAATTTGGAGGGGTCACAGCTCAGCCCATAACAAAGATACCCTCTGCAAAGCACTTTCGCCGCCTGTGCTCAGGAATGGGCCGTCTTTCTGGTCAGTGCCCTCTCTCGACCAGAGAGATGCCCACTGCATCTCCCTATCTGTTTTCCACCCTCTCCTCCCAAATGAGACCATAATGGAACCATCCAGGCCTTCCAAGCTAGACCAGAAGAATGGCAGATTGCAGGCTCCTTGTTCGCTGGCCTCATGGACCCTCCTGGGGCTTCCTATCACACACCATCCCTAGTGGTACCCATGGATGCCAAAAGTCAAGGCCCTCCGTATGGCTGTGTGGTCGGGCAGAGACGTGCAAAGCAGAGATGCCATCAGGGAGGAGGCCCAAGAGTCCTGAAGCTGGACTATTAGCTGATGGCAAATCGAACCATCCCTGCTGACAGGATGTCCTGAGCCCACGGGTACAAGCCAAAGCCTGCAGGTAAACCCTCCTGGCCTGATCCAGGTGAGGTGACCAAGCGATAGGTGAGGAGCTGACAGCAGGCTCCAAATCTCATGCCTCCAGACCCAGGCACCCCGACGGCTGAAGAAAGGAGAGAGCAAATCACTCTGTGTTAGGGTTCCCTGCGAGCTGACAGCTTTCGCATACCGTCCTTCACGAGATCCTTGCGACAACCCATTTTTAAATTAAGCAGCTCAGCAGGGTGCCTGGGTGGCTCAGTTGGTTGAGCATCCACCTCTCAATTTCCGCTCAGGTCATGATCTCACAGTTCATGAGTTTGAGCCCCACATCAGCCTCTGTGCTGATGGCGTGGAGCCTGCTTGGGATCCTCTTTCTCCTCTCTGTCTGCCCCTACCCTGCTTCTGCGCTCTCTCTCTCTCTCTCTCTCTCTCTCTCTCGCTTGCTCTCAAAATTAAGTAAATAAACATTAAAAAAAATAAAAAAACAAAATCAAAATTAAAAAAGCAACTCAGGAAAGCCAAATCACAAAGCTTGGAAGTTGATGGAGCAGGATTCAAATCCAAGTCTATCTGCCTCCAAAGTGTGTTCTTTCTTTACTCCACCTTCCATGAAGGACCCCTCTCCCTCATCTCTAAGGAATACAGAGGAATGTGAGGGTCTCCAGAAGTCTGGAGCATGAATATCACCACCCCCAGGGTAAGTATGGATTCTGGAAACTGTAGGCAAGAAGAGTTTGGTGACTGGGTTTGAGGAACATGCACCGAGATGTTTCTGTTTTCCAGCAGCTTCTGTCTCACATCAACCCAAACTCCACCCTCCCCTGAGACAAGGGAGCTCAAAGATCAGCTCTGTGCTTACAATGGAGGGGAGAGAAATGCGGCATGAACACACACAGAAGCAGCAAGAGCCCTTCCGGCCGGTGCCCCCCGCCCCGCCCCCCTCACCCCTCACCCCAACATTCCTGCCACAGAGCAGCCAGAGGCTCTTCCCAAAATGCAGGTCTGAACACCTCACTTTTCTGCCTAAATTCTCAGTTAAGATCACACTGTGGTTCAGGATAAAACCCAAACTCCTCACCCTCCAAGGCTCCTTCCCACACCCCCAAGACTCCACCCTGCTCGTCTTTGTCTGCACAAACACACACATCTGAGAGCAGGACCGTGGCCCCGGTCGCCGGCACACAGAGAAGGCGCTCGGCGAGGCCGGGTGACTGGGTAGATGGCAGAGCGAATGAACCAACAGCAGCAGAGGGTGTGGGGGGTCCTGGTTTAACTGCTCTCCAGGCCGTGACACGGGGCGGGGAGTCCTCCTTCTGTGTCTCTGGCCTAGATTCTCGGAGCGCCCCCCACCCAGCCTGCAGATGAAGACAGACAGGGAGAGATTTGGGGCCCTGAGCAGCGAGCATCACTGCCCCCCGGGGATTCCCTCAGCCTGAGTGCGACAATGGCCGCTGGCCGCAAGAAAGGGGTGAGCCCAGGACAGAAAGGAAATGGGGGGACACAGGGCGGGCACTGGCAAGGCCCAGAAGTCCCCCATCCACACTGGGCTCTCTCAAGTTCACCAAACACCAACTCAACCTGTCGCCTGAGTCTCCCTGCCCCTGTCTCTTCGGGCCTCTGGCCCATTTTTCTCTGCGTCTTGTCCCTTCCCCGTACAAAACTGGTCTGATCTTAGAATCAAGGGCGAAGGGCAGGGATGAGGCAGTGGCATCATTTTCTCGGAGGGCAAAGCCTGGACTCTGGCCCCTCTGGCCCGCACGCTGCAAGGCCACCAGGCCGGGGGCTGTACCCACGGGGACCTTGTCTGCCGCTTCCCTCACACCAGGGTCCAGAAGTGTCTAGATCACATCAGCCGACTGGCCGAGGCAGCCGAGTTACGGGCTTCGCCTCCACAAGAAAGTCCGTTTTCTCCCAAGAGGCTCGGGAGGTTGGCTGATGCCTGTCCGTGAGCCCTGGCAGCCCGGGAACGGGGAGAGGACAGACTGAAATTGCACGTTCTCAGAAACAGCAGATTCAGCAGCTGTGGCTGCTACAGGAGACACAGATCTGCACCGGCTTGATTTCTCTCGGCCTTTATCGCCATACAAAGAGCAAGAGCTATTACGCCCTGTCCGGCGGCCAAGGACTCACCTCGTCTGGCGCTGGTGAAATGATACCCTGGCCTCCAGGTCGCCAGACGCCTCCTTCCCCAACACTCACATCGCTGGGACCCTCGCCGCCCTGCCCCAGGAAAACCCGGACAGACCCCGTCCTTGCTGTCCACGGCTCCCAGAGAACGAAGGCCCCTCCAGAAACCGAGCAGGGTTTGGACCCCGCAGGGAAGGCTGTAATGGGGGCCGAGGGGTTCCAGAGACTGAAGCTGCCCCCCCCCTCCCCGCCACTGGCCTGTGCTTTTTTATTATTTTTTTTAAGATTACTTATTTATTTTGAGGGAGGGTGGGGAGGGTCAGAGAAAAGGAAAGGCGGAATCCCAAGCAGGATCTGCAACGTCAGCACAGAGCCCGATGCAGGACTTGAAGTCGAGAACCCTGAGACCATGACCTGAGCCGAGATCAATAGTCCAACGCGTAACCAACTTTGCCACCCAGGTGCCCCTGGCCCGGGCTTTGAGAAGGGGCAGGGGAGCCTCTTCCTCTGGCTTCTCTGGGTTCCGTCCTTGATCCTGGGAGCCCCTGGGAAGTTTGAACAGCTGCTGAGAGGGAGGGCACAGGCTGCCCTAGGGAGGGAGGCCCCTTCTCCGAACTAGGAATTCTGTGCCAGTGTTTGAGATGCGTGGCTCCAGTCCTCTGACTGGCCCAGAACCTCCTGGATCCCCCCAGCCCTGGTTGGGACCCTGACGCAAGGTGAAAGGGAGTAAGAAAGAGGGAGACAGGCAGGACGAGATGCCTGTCACTGGATGCCATCCGTCCAGCACTGATCCCCTGCCCCCAGGACTCCATCTCAGCCCGGGACTGGGCTTCTGCTTCCTACTGACAGGCCCCCTGAACAGCGCACCTTCCTACTGTCGGGCCCCCTGAACATCACACCTTCCTACTGTCAGGTCTCTTGAGCAGTGCACCTTCCTACTGTCAGGCCCCCTGAACAGTGCACCTTCCTACTGTCAGGCACCCTTGAACAGTGCACCTCTTGTGTCTGGCTCACGTATGCCTTGCCCCCCCCATTCCCATAATCTGCCCTTCCACTTCACCCCAGTGTCCTGTCCCACAGCTCACCAGCAGCTGAGACATCCTCTTTTTTATACCTCCAGGCAAGGA
Source organism: Leopardus geoffroyi (assembly GCF_018350155.1). Lineage (NCBI taxonomy): Eukaryota > Metazoa > Chordata > Mammalia > Carnivora > Felidae > Leopardus > Leopardus geoffroyi. The sequence continues at coordinate 19,332,945 of NC_059336.1, read as the reverse complement.
TCTGCAGGGTCTGTCTGCTTAACCCACTTACACCAAGTCTCCTGGAAAGTCCTGGATGTTTTTCCTTCATTCATTCCTTAAACAAACCCTCCCTAAACACCTAATTTGTACACAGTCCTGTGCTCAGCTCTGGAGCTAAAAACTGCCCAGCACCCCTTCTCTGCCCTCCACAAGCTCTTGAATTCATAGAGAAAGGAGATAAGAATTAAAATAATGACAAAGGCTCCTGGGGGGGCGGGGCTCAGTCAGTTAAGCATCCCACTTCGGCTCCGGTCACGCTCTCACGGTTTGTGGGTTCACGCCCGGTGTCGGGCTCTGTGCTGACAGCTCAGAGCCTGGAGCCTGCTTCCGATTCTGTCTCCTTCTCTCTCTGGCCCCCACTTCAATCTCCCTTAAGAACAAAATTAACATTAAAAATTTTTTTAATAATGACAATGAGAAGGTGGAATTCATCGTTTTTTGAGCACCTACTATGGGCCAGACCTTATAAAATATATACTGCAGTATAAAGAATATGACCAAATCCCTAAAAGGGAAAAAGGGACGTCAACGCACAATTTCTCACTCTGAGAAATAGATCCCAAGAAATACTGAGAGGAAAGACCACCTGTTCCCAAACCGTGGTGTGTCCATTTGGCAGGTGAATCGAGAATACATTTTCGGACGATTGGGAGTTGGTGGCAGGTATCGTTGGTACACCAGTCAGGTCTGCAAACATCGAAGGTTTCTTACTGCAGGTACTGAGAGGCTCTCCCAGAGCATCTTCTCTGGCCCCAAGAGCTAACTGAGATCCCCTGGCTGCAGCACCCGCTGACACCCCCACCCCAGGTAGGGCAGGCCGGAAGCACTGGGGGAATGAATGCCCTCCCACTCAGACCAGCCCTCAGCAGTGATGGAGGAGAGTTCCCTCCCTTTCCGGGGGGGTGGGGCAATGTGGAGGTGGTCTCCCAGAGGCCCCAGCAGGGCCGTGCCCCAGTTGCCCAAAGCAACAACGTGCTCATCAGTGCACCCCGTATCGGCTTCCCTTCTCCTTGTTCACACACAACCCCCACCAGTGCTTCCTGGGATCACCTCCCAAGGCAACCTCTTACAGCGGAATCCTTATCTCAAGGGCAGCTTTGAGAGGACTCCAGCCTAAAGCGGCATTCAAAGGCTTCCCCACATCCTGGTCTCCACCCACGAGTTCCTGCTTGGCCTCCCAGAAGCCCTCTACCCAAGCTGGCTCCCTCCTCCTCCTCCAGCACACGGCGCCTTGGCCCAGACTATGGATCCAACCTGGAGCCTCCGTCCCAACCCTCCCCCCGCCATTCCCTGATGCTGCCCCCAAAGAATTCTTTATTTCTTCCAAGACAAATTTGAGTTCTGTCTCTTCCACGAAGCCATTCCAGCCACAGCGGTCCTGGGGGCGTAATGCAGGTGTCTGTATGTATTCATACGTGTGCATGCATCGCCTCTCCTCCTTCCCTGCCTTCCGAGGGGAACTCGGTTACAGACCGAACGCTTGAACCCTTGCTGTGTAAACTGAAGAAAGGGCACGGGGTGGAGGACCAAAACATACTGAGAAACAGATTTCTCTATCTTTGAAATCCTTTCTTGAGTTAGAGAAAAGGATAGATTCAGGGGGTGGGGAGAGAAGGGGCAGGAGCCAGCAAGGGCTCAGTTAGAGAGAGGGCTTGGCGGGTGGGGGGAGGGGGTAGCAAGAGAAGTAGAGGAAAGGGGGAGGGGGAGAAAAGAGAGGAGGGGAGAGGAGAACACAAAGGACAGGAGGAAGAGGAGAAAGCAGGGCGTACTCTCTGCCTGAAATGATTGACCACTGGGGAGGAAACAAGTAATTCTTCCTTTTTTTTCCATTTTAAGTTTTGTGTCCTGTGAAGCAAACCCTTCTTTGTTATTTTTTTTTCAGGCTTCCATAAAAAGATTCCTGTTATTTGTGGATATTGGCAACACCAAGGCCACAAAACGGGTCAGCTTTATGCTGAACCATGTCTTAAAACCTTAAAGTGAAGGCTAAAAATTTCTATTTTAACCCAGAGACAGAGGTCCCCCCCATTCGGGTCCTTTCCTCAGCCCCCGATGGCTTAACTGTCCAGCTGTGGGAAGAGGAGAGGGCAGTGGCCATCCTGGGCCCTTACCCCCACCCCGAGGGCCTCCCAGCTCGGTGGTCCCAGCCTTCTCCCTCCTCAACCAAGTCTGACAAGCCACCCCAACGCATTGACCGTGGCCTTTGCTGGAGGGGCTAAATATAAAACTTTGCTGTGCTCCCCTCGTCAAAGTTAAAAGCCTTTCATGTCTGTGTTAATGTTTTTTCTGTCTTCTGGCTCCAGTGACAGATGCAGCATCTTGCGCTGAGTAACTGGAGAGTGAGTGGCTGGCAGGGGCCAGGGAGGTAGGGGTAATTTATCTCGGAGAGTTTAAGCAGGATGACATGGCTGGGAACAGGAGCGGGGCGAGGCTGTCACCTGATTACTAATTCCAAGATTTCTCCTCTGAGAGGGAGAAGGAGTGAGCGAGGATGAAAGGAACAAAAAGCAAATCAATAAACAGGTTAGCGTCTGCGTCATTATTAACTCTCGGCCTGTCAGCACCCCATTGAAGCGATCGCTCGAGGCGGCCTCGGATTTAATGGTCAGTGCAATAGATTTACTGTAAATGTTATCAGAGGCAGGGGCGGGGGCAGGGGGCGCGAGGAGGCCTTCATTGACAAATCATTGGATTGCGCCTGGATGCATGAAGCCATTTCTGAGCGTGCATAAATAACCCAGAGCTTAGGTTCTGGCTGGCAGTTCCTCCCTCCCTCCCTCCTTTCCCCAAATCCTTCACTTCTGGAATGTTCCAGGAGCCAGGTGTCCCCTAAATCTTTCCAAGGTCCTCTTGGTCTGGCCCTTGCAAAAGACGAAAAAGGACAGGCAGCAGGTCTGCCCCAGGAGCCTCTGGGATCCAAGCAGAGTCAGAGAACCAGAAATGAGCCCAGACCCCAGAAAGGGGGCCCAGGGTCTAAGGCTGCACTCTACCAGGTGGCAGGCCTCTGAAAAGTCAGTCCTAAAAGAGGCACTCCCTGAACTCAGGGTCTAAGTGTTGGGGATGCCTTCTTGTGTCCTTCCTATCACTCACCAGTCTCTGCTGCTTCTGATCCTCCTGCCTCCTATACTTACTAACAGCAAATGCTTTAGACCCTAAGACTGGTGGGAGAACTTTTCAGTAGTCCATTCATCAGAATGTAGGTTGTTGGCCTACTCTATCGCCAGGAGCCATGGCAGAACAGGAATCCAAGAGCAGGCAGAAACAGTGGCCAGAGAGGACAGTAAGGCGGCCTGCTTTTTTCGAAGGCAGGGCTGCTGTGGACAGTTGTTGAGGCTGTACACTGCACAAGTCTAGGGATGTCATGCACATCATAATCTGTGTATGTGGCGATCTCTGGAATTGTGCAGCAGGCAGACTGCACAAGCACATGCAGCAGTCCTAACAGAGAGGCAGTGCCAGTGTGGCCGGTGGAAGGTAGAAGCCACCCACAGAACTGGACACTGGCAGCCTTCCCTGTAGATTCCAACTGGAATCAGAAGGAACAACTAGGCCACCAGGCATGGGTCGTCTAAACAATTGCAAGGGTTTTAAAGGACCTTAGGAACTTGGGCCATTGAGAAGGGGCATGTTTTGCTGACACTTGAATGAGAACCAGACCATGAGAACAGTCACCTCAGGGAATGAAGGCTTCGTGTGAGCTATGCTGACCATATTCCTTCAAACCAAGCATGGAGACTCAAGTTCTTTTTTTGTTGTTGTTTTAATTATTTTTTTAACTTTTATTTATTTTTTTGACACAGAGAACCAACGGGAGAGGGTCAGAGAGAGTGGCAGACAGAATCCGAAACAGGCTCCGAGCTACGGGCACGGAGCCCGATGTGGGGCTCGAACTCACGGACTGTGAGATCTCGACCTGAGCCGGAGTCAGACGCTCAACCAACTGAGCCACCCAGGCGCCCCAAGGAGACTCAAGTTCTAACAAGAGGTTTTTGCTCTACAGATGGAGACAAAAGCCTGGATGCAGAAAGGCTCTCCTCTCTCTGGCACTGAGATTGTTCCTGAGGTCAGAAGCAGAGCACTTGGCCTCTGATTCTCAAAAGTAACACAAAGAGCTGGAGTCAAGGACCGGGCAAGCTCCTCACCCACCCCCCTCCCCTGAGACCTGGAGCAGATAAGCCCTGTCTCAGCTGGGGTTCCCCTAAATGGAGTCTCTAAGACAGGGACTTGGAAAGAGGTTGTTTATCAGGGAGGTGAACCAAGAAAGCAGGTTGAGAAGGTTCCTTTGGTCCTTTGGTACCAGTGAGAGCTCTCAGGCCTGGAGAAAGAGGGACATAGGTCTTAAGAGACCAAGGAAATTGGCCGCAGCCACAGGTGGGCCCGGAGGTGTGGGACAGGACCTCAGTAGCATCTTCTATAGGATCCAAATTCAGCATCCACCAGGACTGCCTGGCTACCCGCCCCCATTCCTCTCCTGTAGAAAAGCCAAGTGCCTCAGAACACCACTGCACTGTTCAGACAGACTGGCTACCACCTCCCGTGGAAAGAGCCGGGAGAACCCAGACTTACCGCTGAGTGTTCCTTGAGGACTTTCCACCAAGCTTATGCCAAGGAAGATCTTTTATCCAGGACTGTCCCATAGTGGTAGGTTTGGGGATATTCCTTTGAGGCTAGGATGCCTCCCATACTTAAGTGGGGCTACCTTGAAGGTTAGCCTTATTTTTACTCCAGGACATTCTCGGGGGCAGACAAAGAGGATAAACAGCTACTTGCGTGCGCAGAACTTTACCCCATGGCGCCATTTTCGCTTCACAACCATCTCGAGAGCTTAGCATCAGAATCCATGTGTTCGTAAGCACCTGCAATGCCCAAAGTGATTTTTGCCAGGACACATCCCAGGAGCCTTCAGTCAGAAGCTGGTGGCACCCTAAAGCTTCCCCCAGGACAAAGGCCACGTGCAAAGCTGGATCGATGACAGCCACCCCCAGGGATGGCTGTCACCCAAGACCTATCCCTCCAGGCCTGGGGTGGTGGCGGTTTCCCTCTGTCACTAATCTCCAGACGGCCTCACATTCCCTGCTGAGTGTCTCAGCCCTTAAACTCCCTAAAGGGGATTTGAACCAGAGTGTTGGTGATTGCTAATATGATTTTTATTCTTCTGTGTGACCCCTGGCTGGTGCAGACCCCTGCCTTCATTTCCTACCCCCCTCCCTGCTTTATTTGTTCTCTTTAGAATGACCACTGTCCAATATACCATGCATGTGTCTTTCATTCACGGTCTGTCTCCACCAAGACAGGAGCTGGGAGCTCCTCCTTCTCTGGTCCTCTGAACAGTCTCTGACACATGGAAGGTGCTCCAGGGGCACTTGGCAGATAAATAAATGCAGAACCTGCTGGCCGCTTCCATTTGGGACCCAGAGGGGAGCCTGGGTGCCTCCGTGCAGATTCCAAGCTGCCCGGCCCAGATGCCCCTCCGCCCGCAGCCTGAATCCAATGCCCCAGCCGCCTGCCATTCACCTCCTGATGCAGCTGTCTGAGTGTTTGCCCAGTGAGGCTGGGGGAACCGGCACGAAGCGGGTACTCGCAGGGGACGCCGGTGGCCTTTGCCTCCATGCCCTGAAGGAGACACACAGCCAGAGAACAGACAAGGCCCATGAGAGGCGAAGTGGGGCCTCCGAGCTGTTTCCACACCCGAGGGGCTCAGCACGCACACGTGTGCACACACACACACAGAAACCCACCGGATGCTTCCATCTCTACTCACCTACAGCTCATTCCCTCCTTAGCTGAGCTGAGCTGAGCCGCACCGGGCACACTGGGCCCACCTGTGTCTGCAGGGCCGGGGCCTCCGTCCCTCATCTCGGAGAGCTCGTGCTCTCAGGCCCTTCCCAAAGCGGCCATCCCAACACCCACCCCCCTACCCCAGGAGGTGAGACCCCCAGAAAGGAGCCTGTCCTCACTCCCAGCAGACCGGAACGTTCCGCGAGGAGGGGATGAAGGGCAAGAAGGAAACAGCCCCGCACGTCCTGAGATTGAGTGAGAGCCCCTTGGAGGTGAGAAAGGAAACCTCTTCCTCCTTCAGACTCCGGTGCTCGGTCTCTGAGGATTCCGGTAGACTTCCGGAAGAGGGGTGGGGGCGAGTAGGTGTTTGTGTGGATGGGGGAGGTGTCTACGTGATGAGTGCCCGGTGTGTGTGACATATGTGTGGATCTGAGCTGCTGTGGTGTGCATGTGTGTAACTGGTGTGTGCGTATAGTGTCCATCGTACGTGTGTTCATTTGTGCGGCACGTTTGTGTGTGTGTCTGTGCATGTGTGGTTCTACGTCTGATATGTGCACTTGCATGGTTTTTGTGCATGTTTGTATGGTGTACGTGATATATGTATCTACGTGTCTGTGTGTGTGTGTGTGTGTGTGTATGGCGTGTGTTTGGTTCAACATACAGAAGCACCCGTGATGCCTAAAGAGAATCACAAAGGGGGCCCCGCAAAGGCAGCCCACCCTGCTGAGGACAGAACCGGGCTCCAGGGCACCCCAAACTGTTCAGTGGGAACGGGCCCATCCAAGCCTGTCACTGCGGGCAGAAGCTACGAGGCACAGTGTTCCCTGAAACTCACACTCCAGTGTGAGGGAAGGGGTGGGTCCTATAGGCGGGGGAGGGGGTCATACGGAGGACCTAGAAGAAAACGGTCTCTGAAGAGGGGGCAAGCCCGAGGAGGCCCGCGAGGGACCCCCACTCAGAGGTACTCCTCCGGGGTTTTCCCAGGCTCGGTACCCACGTGCCCCCGCTCATTTAGGTCTTTTAAGAAGCCTGACCCTGAAGCACAGCAAGCAGGCGTGTGTCCCCTGGGCTGGAACCAGCAAGAGGGCAGAGGAGGGGAGACAACTGGGAGGTGAGGCCTGCCCACAGCCCCCTCTGCTGGCCCCTGCACCAGAGCATCCTCAGGAGGGGCTGGGGGGTGGGGTGGCCTGCAGCACTGGGAGGGGGGCAGGGAAGGAGCCTAGAGGAACGGCCACTTGGTTAAGAAGACTGAAAGACCCAAGTCCCGGTTGGCATATGGAGGCAGGCGGTGGCCTCCCAGGGGACGGTGAGCTGGACGGGAGTGCCAGCAGCACAGGACAAGGTGACCTCCCCCAGCTGGCACGGGGTTCCTCATGGGCCCGTCAGCCCCGCCCGCTTCCCAGCCCGAGTGGGGCGGTGGCTGGGCCAGGCCATCCATGGGGGATGTGCCAAACAATTACTTTCCTTATTGAATATCTGATTAATTATTCAGGAGCCAAATCAATTATTCATATCTCATTTAAGCGAGGGGGGAAAAGCCACTGCCCCTTGACAGAAGCTTCTCAGCGCCTCCCAAGGCCCTGGGGACTGAGTCATCAGCGGGAGAAATTGTCACAGCAGGAATGTGGCATTGCCCCGGCTGCTGCAGCCACCGCAGCCCTCCTCCCGCATGCACCGTCACCTGGGCGCACACACACTCGATCACACTGTCTCACACACACACACACACACACACACACACACACACAGCACCCAGGAGGTGCCAGCCAGGTACAGCGGTAGAAACAGCGTGCGGAGATGATCACGTTAATGCTTAGATACACATCTGACACCCCGATAATGGAAAGAAGAATGTGGGCACACAGAGCAAGAAGCCAGTTCCTTGGGTCTTCAGAGCAGGGCCCAGGGAGGAAATGACATTTGCATTAAGATTTGACAGAGGACAAGGCAGGGAAGGTAGGGAAGGGCATCCCAGGCTGAGGGAACTACAGATGCAGAAGTGCAGAGCTATGAGAGAGCATGCGGTGCTGGGGACCGTCGGTGACGCAGGGGACAGATGCATGGGAGGAAGGAACAGAGAGCAGAGACCAGATGACCTGGAGATAGGGGTTCCCCCCCGTGGGGAGCCACTGCAAGTGTGGGGTGTCCAGGGGGATGCAGTCTGGAGGCCAGGGCCCCATTCTAGGCACTGGTTTACCATCTCACCCCCCCCCCCCATTCTGTCCAAGGGTGCCTGCTGGCGGGAGCTGCTTCTAGAATTCATCTCAGCTGGAGTCAGGAAGCCTGAGGCTTTCGTTCGTGGCCAAACCTCTGCCACTTACCACCACCCCGCCCCCCCAGCCAGGGTTCCCTGCTGGAAGTGGGGGGCGTGGGGGGCAGGGACCCAGAGAATCTTAGACTTCCAGGGCAGGGGGCAGGACTTACAGGCACTTTCAGCAGATGGAGAAACTGAGGCCCAGAGCAGGGAGCTGACCTACCCTTGGTCACCAGAGCCAGGCCTCAGGCGGGCAGCAGATAGACTCCGGAGAGGCCGTGCAGGCTACGAGGGGCAGGGACCTGTGGCTGCCTGTCCTACCTGAACCCAGGCCCTCCCTGAGCCCCAAGGGAGGGCTCTGCAGAAAGAAGGGAGCCAGGGACAGGCAGAGACAGCCATTCCTCTCTGTCTTCCTCCTCTTTGTTTCTGATCTCTCACGTGCTCTGTGTGTGTATGTGTGTCTTTCTCCCTCTCCCTCTGTCTGTCTGTCCCCACACCCCATCTCATTCTCTCTCCCCCTCCACCCCTTCTCTTGCTCTCTCTCTTTGCCTCTTCTTCTCTCCCTATTATTCTGCCCCTCTCTTCGTCTCTACCCACCACCCATCTGTGCCTCTCTGTCTCTCCATTCTTTGTGGCTCTCCCACTCTGGCTTTGCTTCTTCCCCAACTCATCTTTCTCCTCCCCTCACCTCCCCCCTCGCCTTCTTCTTTCTCTCCATCCCCAGTCCCATCCATGGCTGGGACCCAGCCCCTTCCTTCCCCCAGCCTCTCAGCCTGACCAGACCCCGGCGCCCCACACCCACTAATCAAATCTGTGACCTGATTCAATTACACCCAGCAAAAACCCAGACGTGTAACCTTGTTAATATCACGTTTATTAGAGGGAGGGGAGGAGAAAATTAAGATAGACTTCGTGTTGCTGCTAATTAGAAAAATTGAGACTTTACATCTGCGTAACGCCGAGCAACATGTGGTGGTAACAGATGTGGGCTCATTACACAGCTGCACGGGGCGGGGGCGTGTGGAATAGTTCCCAAGCCCGCCTCCCTCCTGAGCTGCAGCCACCCCAGCCGTGATGACACCCTGGGAAGCAGCAAGGCCAGGACCTGGAAGAGGAGGCTGTACGGTCCAGGAACCAAGGCCCCAACCCTGGAGTCAGATCAGAATTCAGACCCTAGCTCTGCCATGTGAGCTGTGTGACCTCGGGCCAGCCCCCAACTTCTCTGCGCCTTGATTTTGTAATTTACACGCAAAGATGCCAGCAGCACCAGCTTCACAGACCTGTGGGAGGATGAAATGAAATAAGGCAAGTCCACTGCCGAGTACCAGGTCCGCACATGCTCAGACCTCCAGTGCTGGCTGCAGGGCAGGGAACAGCTGAGATGCCATAGCTCCCCTGCATGCAGAGTGTGCACCCCCCTGCCCACACCTCCATCACCCTACCCCTGCAAAGGCCAACAGGAGCCAGGGCTCAGCCCACCGGCCCCTGGGGACTTTGTGGCTCTGAAACAGCCCCGTTCAGAACTCTTTAAGCTTGGACCCTAGGCTTCACTTGTGAAGGAATCTTGGAGGAAGGGCAGGATTCACTGAAGGCCCTACTTTGGGGGCCAGTGGAGGGAAGGAGGGAAGGCCAGAGATTGTGTGGGGACAGGGCTCTCAGGTGTTGCATAAAAGAAAACAAACCAGGGGCACTTGGGTGGCTCAGTCGGTTAAGCGTCTGACTTCGGCTCAGGTCACAGTCTCACGGTTCGTGAGTTCAAAGCCCGGCATCTGGTTCTGTGCTGACAGCTCAGAGCCTGGAGCCTGCTTCAGATTCTGTGTCTCCCTCTCTCTGCCCCTCCCCTGTTCATGCTCTGTCTCTCTCAAAAATAAACAAAATAATTTTAAAACAACAAACCAAAATAAATAATAAATAATAAAAATAAATAATAAATAACCAGGATGCCCACTTAAATTTGGATTTCAGATAAATAACAAGTCATTAAGCATAAGTATGTTCCATGCAACATTTGAGATATACTGATGCCAAACAATGATTCAATGTTTATCTGAAATCCAAATGTAACTGAGCATCCTTAATCTTATCTGGCAACCCTAAGTGGAGAGTCAGAATAAACTGGAGCTGGGAGAGTGCCCCAGGCTCCCCTGAGCCCACAAGACATAGGTAACCAGCTGTGGTGGGGGTAGGGGTGGGGCAAAGAGAGGCTAGGAAATTTCCCCTCCCTGTGCCACCCCAGGAGCTGAGCCCAGGCCCACTCCCCACCATGCCTCTCTCAGAGCTGAGTTAAAAAGGATTCTGGCCCCAGATCCCTTCAGGTGGACAGGCCCTGGACCTGGGGGAGCCCACCTTCCACCTTCAGGACAACCCGCAGTCAGAGCCATATGATGGGCAAAGCATGAAAGCTCATGAAATGCTGCCTCCTTGTCTCCTTCTGTCTCTCCCTCCTTCCAGGGCACCCCTTTGGCCCTGGGTCCCTTAATGGGGCACCCCTCTAGACAGCTAGGAGCACAGGTCCCACAGGAGCCCCTCAGGAGCTCACCATCCCATATCTGCAGGCCTGCACAAGAGGGGTCACAAAAGCAAAGGAAAATCTTTTCAGTGTGTCATGAAAAGCCCAGTGCTAAGGGGACTTGGGGCAAAACAGAGGCTGGGCCACCTTCTCCCCAGACAGAACCCTTGAGGCCTCCCTGCCTCTTCTGGTCCACTTGTGGGGTCAGAGCCCAAGGGAACCAGGGAGGCAGGGGACATGAAACAGGGCTGACAAATACACAAGGGATTCTGGGTCAGGCAAGGGTGGAAAGGCCCAGGGTGAGCCTCCCCCAATGTGTCTGAGGTGAGAGTGGGGGCCAGCCCGGGGTGAAGTCTCCCAAGGGGCACCAGCCCACAGCCAGCCTGGCCCTGTGGGCCAGCCACAACTCCAAACCGGAGAGCCTGAGACCTTCCCAGAGGGAAACCCTACCCTGGGGCTAGAGGTTTGTTTAGTTTGGGTGGTACCCCCAGAGTCTAGCACAGGGTTTCACATAATGAGCATGTCCTGCATATTGGGCACTGTTCAAAATGCTTAGCAAATATCCACGCACTCACTTTCCTAACACCTGCTGTTTGCTCACTGCCCCCACCCGCTGCCTTCATCCAATCTCCAACCTTCTCCACCAAGCTCAGTGCCCCAGGAAGCTGACCTCCTCCTGCTGTGCTGCCCTTGCCCTCCAGCCTTGGGGAGGTTTCTGCCAATGGGAAGTGCCTGGAAGACATAACTGGACCTTCTAGGATTCTAGCCATGGATATGGATCAGGTGGGGCAAGGAAGAGGAGTTCAAGACTCTGGCCCTCATGAGCCTCTGGAAACACCTTCCTTTCCCTTGCCCCTTCAGCCTGGTGAGGGGGGGGAGGGGTCCCCGTTTGCTAACCATATGGCCTCACCATCCCTTATGTTTCCTTAAACCTGCTCACACCATGTAGACTGTCCCTTCAGGACGTCCTTTTGAGGAAGCCTTTTGAGTGTGCCATTTATGTCCTTCCAGAATCCTGACTGATCTAAGAATCACATGAAGTAGGTTACCATTGTCATTGCCATTTTGAAGATGAGAAAACCGAGGCACAAAGAGATTAGTAACTTGCCCAAGGGCACACCAAGCAGTGACTACTCCTGGTTGCCACAGGCCCAGCTCCTTCTCCCTACACCTCTTGGGACCCTCCACACACAGGCCTTGTTCACTCCCCCTCCTCGGGTCCCTCTCTCACCCCACAGGGCTGGGTTTCCAGATGTCAGGTTCAGACCTCGTCTGATCATTGAATAAATGAGTCCTCAATCCCTAGAACAGGGAAGGCGTGGAGGAGGGTTCCACTCATGAAGCCTCATGAAGCCTGCAGTCCCAGGTCCCGCACCTCAGAATTAGGATCATAAGACCTATGACCAAGTCCAAATCTATTCACTGAGACGGGTGTGGGGAAACGCCTGGCCAGGCACATGGTGAGCTTCCATCATTGTTCTAAACTAGGGTTTCTCAGCCAGGGCACTTTGCCCTCTGAGAGACACTCGGCCAAGGTCTAGAGACGTATTCAGCTATCAAAACTGGGGGTGGGAAACTCTGGCATTGAGCAGGTAAAGGCCAGTGATCCTGCTAAACATCCCACAATGCACAGGACGGCCTACAACAAAGAATTCTCCATCCCAGAATGGCAATAGTGTCAAAGATGACAAACTTAGGTTTCCCCACTCAGAGGACCACAGAATCTCAAGACTCTCAGAGGGCATTGGTCCTACTGCAGATAAAGATACTAAGAACTAAGAATATCTCAAGTCACTGTCGAATTAGGAATAGCCAGTATCCAAGTCCAAGTCAACATTTGACCTCTAAAGTCTAGCACAGCACCTTGCACAGCATGGGATGGATGCTTGTTAACCTGACCCAGCTTCTCGCTGCTCCAAGAGGGTTCTCAGCTTGTTCTCAGCTGCCTTTCCCTGCCAAGATGAGGGGATATCTGGGACAGTGGGTCCCGGGGGCTTCCTTCCCCTGGAAGGTGAGTCCAGAGGGCTTTCCTTTGGAGTTCTTCCCTCCCCACAAAGGCTTTGTCAAGGAGGCCCACTTGCGCACATGCACACACACGCCTTCAGGCACATATGCACACACTCTACGGGCTGAGCTGTGACTACGTGAATAGACACCAGCTCATCCACACCGCCATGTTGGCCTCAAAGGGATCCCCTGGAGAGCCCTGCACTTATTCTGACAGTGCTGCCAGTGGTCTTCAGAACTGTGTGGACAACCTTGTCAAGGGCAAACGTCGATCCTTCAAAGGTAAAAGTGACTTTGGAAACAGCTCCTGGCCACGACTTATTCAGGTGTGCTCAGGGGGAGAACATACTGGATCAGGCCATCCCAGGAGAGTTCTCAGAGGAAGCCATATATGGAGGTGGAGGTTTTGTGAAGTGGTTCCGGAGGTGACTGATGGGGAGTCAGGGCCACCCCCAGCTGGGACCATGGGTACGTGATCCAGGACAGGAGAACCAGGAATGGGATGAGGATTTGGTTGAGCAGAGGCATCACCTCGATGGCCAGAGGCAGAATGAGCCAGAGGCCAGCCCCAAAACCACACACCCAAGGAGAAGTCAGATCCATGGCTCAGCCTATGGTCCAGAGTAAGGCCTCTCTCTTCTTCCACCCTTTGATCTCCTGCTAGTACCTCCCACTGGCAAAACCCAACGGAAAGCCTCCAAGCAAGTTCTTTCGGGGCCCAGAGAAGGGCAGAGAAATGAATGGGGAAGAGGAGGAGGGTGAATAGAGAATAACTGGCACACCTGTCCTCTTTGACCAAGACATGGGCACTAACCCTAAACTAGACTGATCGGACCTTGCTCTCCCAGGACTCTAAACCCCAACCAGAGAGATGGAAGAAAAATCCATTCATTCCCATACCAGTGCCTGTACCACCATCATACCCAGACCACACAGAGGAGCCGCAGTGAAGGGACATCAGCCAAAGAGCCCTCGTCCTGTCCCACTCATCTCCACCTTCAGGACTAGTCAGCCAGAACTTACTGGTGAGAAAAGGATATCTCTGAGCAGCTCCTGCTGATGGCTTTATAACAGGGTCACCTGGACACCTTAAATCACACTAATGAACTGCAAGAACCCCGCGTAGGGTGCTGGCAGGAGACCACACCATTGCAATGGCCAGAGGGGAGACCTTTTTATTTCTTTTCCCCAGAAACTACTCGATAAATGCTTTTAGCATCTTTTTTAAATGAAAAAAAAAGGAATGAAATGTAAGGGGCATATTAACATCACTCCCATTTTCAATTAGTCCAAATGATCATGTTAAAAGCTATTAATAAGCCACTGTGAGTGGAGGCCACTGGTAGAAGGGTTCAGCGGGGAGCACTTGGCAGCCCACAGTGGAGTTTTGTGCGGCTGCTAAGGACCCCTCCTCGCCTCACCTCCAAAGCCCCAGGGAGCCACCATGTTCAGGCCATGCAGGGAAGGGTGGGACAGTGGACTGGAAGCACCGAACATCCAAGGAAAGGAAAGGCTCCCACACCCATGGCACCTGCTCAGACTGGGGAAGAAACAAGAGCCAGGTTTGGAGTTAAACAAATAAATGCCTGGTACTATCAGTTCTTATTGGGAAGAATGGCCACATGGGCCAAGCTCAGGTCATCCTTCATGGTCATGCCAGGGATGCCCCAGGTTAGACATGATTGTGTCCAACTCAACAGTCAGGTCAAACTCTCCTGTGCCAGCTGCAATCTGTTAGTGGTGGCTGCTTTGGTGTTCTGTGCTGAAAAGGATCCTTTTGTCCTCCACTGGGAAAAGTGGCTAAGTTGATGAGTGATATCTGTCCATGCAATGGCAAAGAGGGTGGTGGCATGTTGCTACCATGGATCCGCCATTTCTGTTGGGAGAATGGCTACCCCTTTGGTCCATCCACCGGCTAGAGGGGGCTTTCATTCCAACCATGCCCAAGTGAGCCAAAGCCCTCCTTCCTGACTCCGCTCACCCTGTGCCTTGTTTCTGGCAGAATAAGGACCAGGACCCAGCATTTCTTCCCAGTGCCCAGCTGAGCACAGGGACTCGCTTTTGTTGTTCCCAGCCATGCCAGAACCAAGAGAGAGGAGCAGGAGGAGGGGACCTTTGTTTCCTCTGTCCCAGAGACTTTCAGTCCAGAATTAGGACTCACCCTTCTGGTCCCCACTGGTGTCACAGTCCCAACCCCGTCAGCCCTGGACTCATGCAAGGCTTCCCCAGGTTTCTCTACCTCCAGCCTCACCCCACTGAAAGCTACTCTCTCACTATCTTTTTTTTTTTTTAACGTTTATTTATTTTTGAGACAGAGAGAGACAGAGCATGAACAGGGGAGGGGCAGAGAGAGAGGGAGACACAGAATCGGAAGCAGGCTCCAGGCTCCAAGCCATCAGCCCAGAGCCCGACGCGGGGCTCGAACTCACGGACCGCGAGATCGTGACCTGAGCCAAAGTCAGACGCCCAACTGACTGAGCCACCCAGGTGCCCCTACTCTCTCACTATCTTAGAATGATCTCCACAAAACACAGTTCTGACCATGTTTCTCTCCTGCTGATGACACCTCCATGGCTCCCATTGCCCCCACATAACACACACCTCCCAGCCTCACCTCTGCTCACCAGACTCTCCAGCCATTCCAAACTCCCTGCCATTCTCTGACATTATCATGCATGGTGACACCCCCAAACTGTGTGCTTGGAACTTTCCTTTTGCTCCCACCCTGCCAGATAACTCCTGCTTATCCACGGAGGTCCAACCTAGAGGTTACCTGTTCTCCAGTGCCCACTGGAATCTTCTAAGGCGGTATAAGCCTCTCGTACCTTGATTGTCATGATCTGTTTGTGGTCCCTCTCCCCTACATGACTGGGGCCAATGACACAAGCTACTATCCAATGCAGAAAGGCCTGTGGACCCCAGAGGCAGGCCCTGTGCTAAGCCTCACCCCTGCACTCTGATGTCATGTTCTGCCTTCCGCATCCCAGACTTGCACAGCCAGCCAAGCAGGACTCCCAACAAGAAGGGGATGCCAAAGGAACCCAAAACCTCCAAAAGGAGGTTGCAAGGCTCTTCCATACCAGGACCACGTGGTCATTTCACAAGTTGTCCTTTGGCTGTGCCCCTAAGAAGGAGAAAGTAGCCCCTGCATTCTGGACTCTGGGCCCACATTCCCACTTTCCCTTCTCCATCCTCACTCCACTCGTTAGACCAGATACCAGAGCCAAAAGAAGGGCTGACCGTGGACCAAGGCCTGAGGACTCAGATGGAGGTGGACAGCCAAGCAGTGTGGCCCCCTGAGGGACCCAGACCCAGGTGGACTAAAGCACCATCTCTGTTTGCTAACTGACTCCCACCCTCGCACCCCGTGATTGATGGTGGGCAGACGCATCATGCCCCCACTTCGTCTCCCGCAAAGGATTTTTTTTTGTTAGGTTTTGCTAAAGCAACCTGCAAATTAATTTAATATCCTCCTTTGGTTGGGAGCTATGAAACCGGGCCCGAGGCTGATGATGCATGAACCATCGGCGGCAAGTATTTAATCTCTGGACAATGGATAGAGATGTTAGTGCATGCCACACTAAATTCTATTTACGCTGCCTATTAAGGGCAGTCAAGCTGAAGGGAATCGGTGCACATTACAGGCCCTAATGGGAGAGGAAGCTCCACAACAGTACATTAAAGGCAGAAAATGAATTAGGAGGGGACCGCGGAGGAGAAAACAGGCAGGCCAAGGGGACGTCTGGAGATAACTCTTCCTGACAGCCCAGCGCACACGCCCAGTGCCGCGGGTCACATACACCAAGGAGAGAAGCCCTAATGGTTCCCCCAAAGACCTTACCTGCGGATAGCACTCCACCTAGGGCCCAGGGACATGGGAGCTATGGTCCTGCAGGTGAAGAAAGAAAACTTGGAATTATCTGAGGCCACCAGCAAAGCCTCCCTGCCCATTCCGGGTGGGTCCCTCTGAAGGTCTGAGGCATTCTCCATCCCTCTGGGCTCCCTGAAACTTCCAGCCCTTCCGCAGGCAGAAGGAAGTAGGAGAAGATCTGTGGGCTTCTGGTGCTGCTGCTGCTGCTGCTGCTGCTGTGACATTATTGGGCAGACTTTGAGGACAGTGAATGATGTACAGGAGAATAGAGCTACAGAGACTTCAGATGCATCATGTGATCTTTTCAAGTCCCAATTTCCTCAACTGTAGAGTCATGACAATGCTCTCCTTCTCAAGTAAGGTGAGAGTTTGAGTCTTCCTGGGCTCACTCGACGCCTCAGTCCTCTCGTTGTCTGCCTGTCTGTCTCTCCTGCAATGTCTTGCTTTCCCAGAACCCAGCATATATCTGTGCACAGAGAGGACATTAGCCAATGCTTGCTCACTAAAGAAAGAATTTGCCCAAGGTCACCCAGCAGGTGAGCACTTTAGCCAGGATTAGCAACAGATCTGTCTGACTCGAATAGCACCTCCCTTCTCAACACCCCGCCTGTAAGCAGGTGGCTCCTGGAGTACTTGGGAAAATCTGAGCAGACATTCTCTCCTCAAAGCCAGACTGCAGAGTCTAGGGTCTGCAGGGGGTCCCAGGCTCCTGCTTCCTGCAATGAGTGTGGAAAACAACTTAGCAGGCTCAGATGAGGAGCCTCTGAGAGAGATGATGCCTGCAAAGGGCTAGTATTTCTGGGCCATCAAGTTAGGGAAGGAGGAAGAACGAAGTGGCACAAGCTTCCTCAAACAAAATGAAATGTTAGGACAGCACCATCATGGGAAGATATTCATAGTCAGCCAACCTCTGCACTATCCAAGCACCTAGAAGGATGCCCAGAAAGACCTGGGATCCTGGGAGAGGGATAATGACAGCCTCTGGGAACTGCCCAAACAACCAGAAATGACAGGATAATCATCACCTTCAGGATAAGCCCCCAACTCCCTAATACCTCCACAATCCTTAGGGTCAGGTCCACCACATATCTCCCCTATTCCTTGCCCTACGTTCCAATAATACCAAGCTACCTGGAGCTTCCAGAATGCACTCTGACACTTCGCATCATGCATTTTCACTTGTTCCCTTTATTTGAAATACCCTTCCTTGCATCTCCTGAACTATCCCCACTGGTCTTTGAAGACTCAACCATCTCCTCCAAGTTTTCCACGAACTCCAGAGGCTGTTAGGTGCCCATCATTTATTCTGCAACAGTGCCCTGTGCCACCTTCTCATAGCACTTACTGTACTGTTACCATAATCAAGACACACATCTCTGGTTCGCTCTATAGTCCCAGTTCTTAACACAAGATAGGCACTTGGTAAGACATGGCGGGCATTTGTTGAACTGAACTGAAATGATACACCGATTCTGGTCAGCCATTCTGTGCAAATGTATTATAGCTCTTGTCATGAAGATTACATTTATACAACACCATAATCAGGTACAAAAACATTGAATTATGTAGGCTTATATACCACTGTCAATAACTAGCTATATTCATCATAAACTAAAAAAATTACATATTAACCATCGGGAGTAAGGAGCCAAGGCAAGACTGGGGGTGGGGGGGGGGACATTTGTAGTCTTGATCGCACCTATGAGAGAACATGGAAACAAATTATCTTGAAGGACTTCTGGGTAAATACAACAGATTAAAAACACACATCCAGCTTCCAAAACTATGTTGCTATTGCCTTTCCTATTCACTCCACTTTGTGGGTTATGCCTTTTAAGTAAATCCCTTTGCAATTGTTTTCCTGGGGGCTTGGGACTGAATTAGCACACCTGCTGTGACTATGTGGCAGCCCTGAGAATGTGTTCTCCCTCCAACTTCACAGTAATGGGTCAACTGCCTCAGCTGCTATGCTCTGAATCAGTCACCACAGTCACTCCTAGCCACTGGCAGAGCACAGCAGAGCTACTAAGTCAGGGGTATTCTGGAAGACATGAGACTCCTCTGATAGTTGATTCAGGCTCAAGAAGTCCCTCACCAGCTTTGCCGAAACTTTCTTGGAACTGCACAGCCTTCTACTGCTTTGCTCTACCCAAACTTCCTTCCTTCCCTCTCTCCTTCAAAGTGGTTAAACATGCATCATGAAGCTGACAGCTCTCCCAGCCTCCTCCAGGTTCCTCCCCATTCTTCCCTCATGGGTGCCTTCCCCAATAAATCTCTTGCACCTTTTTTTTTTAATTTTGTTTAATGTTTGTTTACTTTTTAAGAGAGAGACAGAATGCGAGCAGGGGAGGTGTAGAGGGAGAGGGAGACACAGAAGCCGAAGCAGGCTACAGGCTCTGAGCTGTCAGCACAGGACCCGATGTGGGGCTCAAACTCATGGACTGTGAGATCATGACCTGAGCTGAAGTCGGATGCTTAACTGTCCGAGCCACACAAGTGCCCTAAATCTCTTGCATCTTTAATCTCATCTGGGTGTCTACTTCTTGAAGGACCCAAACTATCACACCCAAGAAAACTGGATCCAAAGCCAGCAGTAGGGAGAGCTGAGAACCAATCTGATTCACCTTGGAATTCCTGAAAGATTTAGGCACTGAAAGTATCAAGTACCACTGTACATGGGGAGTGAGAGAAGATTTAAACATAGGAGAATCTGTAAAAAGCTTAGAAAATACCTGGCTGGAAATGCAAAATGGTGAGGCCACAGTGGAAAATGGTAAGGAGGTGCCTCAAAAAATTAAACATAGAGCAATGATATGATCCAGTGATCCCACTTCTGGGTATTCTTCCAAAATAACTGAAATCAGGGTCTCAAAGAGAGAGTAGCATCCCATGTTCATTCCAACAGTGTTCACAATAGCCAAGATAAGGAAACAACCTAAATGCCCATTGACAGATGAATGGATAAAAAAGATGTGGTGTAAATATATAATGAAATATTATTCAGCCCTAAAAAGAGAGGAAATTCCTGCAATATGTGACAATAAGGATGAACCCTAAGAACATTATGCCAATCACTGAAAGACAAATTCTGGGGGCGCCTGGGTGGCTCAGTCGGTTGAGCGGCTAACTTCAGCTCAGGTCATGATCTCGCGGTCCGTGAGTTCGAGCCCCGCGTCGGGCTCTGTGCTGACAGCTCAGAGCCTGGAGCCTGTTTCAGATTCTGTGTCTCCCTCTCTCTGACCCTCCCCCGTTCATGCTCCGTCTCTTTCTGTCTCAAAAATAAATAAATGTTAAAAAAAAATTTTTGAAAGACAAATTCTGTATGATTCCATGTATATGAAGTCTCTACAATAGTCAAATTCAATGAAGCAAAGAATAGAACTGTGGTTGCCAGGGACTAGAGGTGGGAGAGAAATAGGGAGTTGTTAATCAATGGTTATAAAACTTCATTTATGCAAGATGAATAGGTTCTAGAGATCCAATGTACAACATTGTGCCTATAGTCAGGTCAGGTCCAGTCCACCATATCTCTCCCCTATTCCTTGCACTCTTCACTCCAATCACATGGAACTACCCAGAGCTGAGAGCCAGAAATACAAGGAATAGGGGAGGGGTGTGACAGACCTGACCTGACCATGGGCAAATGTTGAGATAACATGCTGTACTGAGATAACAGATAACAATCTGTTAAGAAGATAGATCTCATGTTAAGTTCTCTTACCACAATAAGATTTTAAAACCTGGAAAATTTAAAAGTACCTGGAATGGTAGTAGTTGGATAAATGTGTTTTGAATAAAAATAAATAAAATTGATCAAAAGTATTTTTAAGAAGCAGTCAGAGCCCTAGACCTTCTCCCTACTCTTCCATAGAGAAGCAATTGTTTCTGCCCTATATCAGCAGATGAGTGGAGAATCTTTCTCCAGAGATTATAAGACAGAGGATCTCTAGAATAAGGGTGTCAGCCACCATTGAGAGCAGGGTTCCCAACTAAAAATAGGAGAATCAAGTGAAATATGTACTTTGGATGTTGAGATTTCCTCTTGCTGGTCTCCTACTTGGATCTAGGGATACTGATAGCCAAGTTTTACCTCCAAGTAGGAGGGAGACTAAAAGAATCTCCTCTAGGAATCTTGCCATCCCAAAAAGAGGTTGCTTAAAATGATGACTTCTGAGATTGTTCCACCAAATAAGCTATAGGCCATCCAGTGGGGAAGCTTGGAGTCACCAAGTCCCACTCATGCACCCAAAGTGTCCAGTCAGCTGGTTAGTGCCCCCTTCTTCAATGAGAAGAGACAGCCAGTGGCCAACAGACATCTGAGAAAGGGCCCTGACATGGAAGATAGAGACCAAAGCAAATAAATTCAGGACAAGAAGCAAGTAGAATAAAGCAGGAGTAACACTATCCAAAATATATATATGTTATCTATATGAAGTGTCCGGAATAGACAAATACAGAGAGACATAAAGTAGATTAGTGATTGCCTAGGTCTGGGTATGGATGAGAGGATTGAGGAGTGATAAGTAAAGGGTACAAAGTTCCTTTTGGGGGTGATGAAAATATTCTTAAATTAATTGATTGTGGTGACGATTGCACAATTCTGTGAATATACTAAAAACCATTGTATTGTACATTTACATGGGTAAATTGTATGAATTATATTTCAATAAGGCTGTTACCAAAAATATATATACATCTAATATTCTACATCATATTATAATACATACTTTATAGTATATACATAGTATTTTCAGAGAAATTAGAAAAGAGGCTGCATGAAATAAATGTAGAATAATATAAAAAGGAATATTCCAAACACATAAAAAGGGGGCCTGAGAAATTTACATTGGAGGGGTGCGTGGGTGGCTCAGTCAGTTGGGTGTCCGACTTCAGCTCAGGTCACAATCTCACGGTTCATGGGTTCTAGAACCTTGTCAGGCTCTGTGCTAACAGCTCAGAGACTGGAGCCTGCTTCAGATTCTGTCTGTCTGTCTGTCTCTCTCTTTTTCTGTCTCTCTCTCAAAAATAAATAAACATCAAAAATTTAAAAAAAGAAAAAGAAATTTATATTGTAGCAGAGTTTAAATAAAAACATTAAAAAGACTTAGAATATAAAGGGGGGAGGTATTCCCCAGAATATAGAGCATAAAAAACAAAGCAGAAAATAAGACAGAAAAGAAGAGAAAGTTAAATAATTCAAGATGTCCAGAATCCAAATTATGAGAATTCTAGAAAAAGAGAGCAGAGACAATAAAGGAAGAAAGTTACTGAAATTATTTAAGAGAGTTTCCGAGAACTAAAGAATATGAATTTCCATTGAAAGGATTTACAGAGAGAATGAAAATAGTCTCACTAGACATATCATAGTGAAATGTTAGGAAAACGTCAAGATCTTGGATACAAAGAGAAGAACCTCTAAGCTTCCAGAGGGAAAAAAAACAACACAGGTCAAAGGATCAGAAATTCAGAAATGCTTCACATGTCTCAACAACTAGAAGACAATGGAACAGTATATATTAGTCATCTATCGTGCATAACAAATCAACCCAAAACCTAGCAGCTTAAAGCAACAATAAACATTTATATCACATGGTTTCTGTAAATCAGGAATTCAGGAGTGGATTATCTGGGTAGTTCTGGCTCAAGGTCAAAATGTCATAGTCAAAATGTTGGCCAGAATTGCAGTCATCTGAAGGCTTGACTGGGGCTGGTGGATCCACCAAGATCCCTCACTCACATGGCTCACAAGCTGCATTGGCTATTGGTGGGAGGTCTCAGTTTCTCATCATGTGAACCTCTCCAAAGTCTGCTTGAGTGTCCTCATGGCAGCTCACTTCCCCCAGGAAGAGTAATCCCAAGAAAGCAAGGCAGAAGCCACA
Source organism: Leopardus geoffroyi (assembly GCF_018350155.1). Lineage (NCBI taxonomy): Eukaryota > Metazoa > Chordata > Mammalia > Carnivora > Felidae > Leopardus > Leopardus geoffroyi. The sequence continues at coordinate 19,310,626 of NC_059336.1, read as the reverse complement.
TGTCTTTATGGCCACCATTACTCTAGTACCCCACTGGTTACACAGGTCATTTCTATCAATAGGGGACTATACATAAATACCAAGAGATGAGAATTATCATGGGCTATATTGGAACTTGGTTGCCAAAGATTGGCTTCAAAATTGTGAAGGAAATGAATTCTAAACAACAACAAAAATGTACTCCCAGCCCAATATACAAGTGTGAGAATAAAATAAGGATACTTTCAAATATGAAATGTCTTTAGTTGTTTACTCATGTATCTCTTTAAGACACAACTAGACAAAGTGCTCTACCAAAATGAGTATGTAAGCCAAGCAAGAGGAAGATAAGATTCAGAAAACAGGAAATCCAACTCAGGAATGCAAGATAATACTTCCTCATTACCCCCCTCCATCAGCCAGGCTTTGAGAGTAAGACAGATGGATTGATAGCATGGCTTGGCCACTAACTGTCTGTGTATTTGTGTATTTTTAGGTTTAGGCAGCCCTATAAAAATATACAGAGAGGGATAAAGAGAGAGAGAGAGGGAGAGAGGGAGGGAGAGAGAATACAAGTATCTATGTGAAAAGGATCAAATGAGGGAACATACATGAAAGCATCTAGCATACAAGATGTTCTCAATAAATACCAGTTTCCTTTCTTTCTCTTCATGCAGTTGGGAGAAATGAAGAAGGAGAAGAAGGAGGAAGAGGAGGAGGGGAGGAGGGGAGGAAAGACAGGAATGAGGAGGAGGAGGGGAGGGGAAGAGGAAAATAATGATGATGATGTTGGAGGTGGGGGTATTGGCAATAACGATGGCAAGCTAAGATTTTTACCGTATTACCTCATGTAATCCTACAGAAACTCTATAAGGCAGGTGTTATTATTATACCTATTTTACAGATGAGGAAACAGAAGCATAAGGAGGTTCAGTGAGCCATCCAAGGACATAAGGGTCATTACACAACCAAGATGGAACCCAAACAAACTTCAGACCCAAGAATATGACCACTTTTTAACACTGCCAGAATCTCTGGAGCACATTATGTCTGAAGCCCTTCTTCATAGCCTCCATGGAAACAACCTCACCCCCCTATGCACTCCACTGCCCTCTGTTCCTCATAGCAATCCCACGTTGAATTCATGTAATTCAACACATAAATGTTGAGCATCGGCTAGGTGGCAGGCACCAGGCTGGGCACTGGGAGTACTGAGTGATCCAGCCAGTCATGGCCCTAGTGCCCTCAAGGAGGAGTCCGACAATAAACGTATCATTATACTCAGTGTGAGCATGCTGTCAGCCACCTGAGGGGGCCTAACATGCCTGCAGTCACCAGGGAAGCTTCCCTGATCTGAGGAAGGAGATTCTGAGGCCAAAGGATGGGCAGTGGGCCAAGCAGAGGGAGAGAGAGGTGATGGGGAACATGTAAAGTGTTCCAGGTGGAAGGGTGTCTTGTTCAAAGACCTCACATTTTTTAGTAAAGAAATCTGATTGGGTCCAAAAGATAAAATGAAGAAGAAAGAAAGTGGTCCCCAAATGTGCCATCGAGAGTAGTAAGAAACGGTCACAGGGCTCAGCGGGGCTCATAGACTTTGGAAAGGACTTTTGCCTTTATCTAAAGGGAGTGGAAAGCCATGAGAGAATTTTAAGCAGGGGAATGACAGTCGGGTGTAAATTCCAGGAAGATTATACAGGACACTTTGAGGAGGAAGGACTGTAGGGCCAAGAGTGGCAGCAAGGAGACCCACAAGATGGTTGTCAAGGTCTTCTAGGAGAGAGGCGGTATGGGTTGGAGCAGGGCTGCTGGAGGGGCCGGAGAGACATAGGCAAGGGCAACACATAGTATGCTTTGGAGACACACTGTAGGCCTCCGAGGTAGAAGAGATGGTAGAAATGGGTTCTTGGGGAGGTGAGTAGAGGAAGATGAAAAACCATGATGGAAGTTTCCAGCCTAGGCCTTTGTGGGGTGCTCACCCTGAAATTCCCCTCAAATAACTTATGGGCGTTATCCTTTTTGCCAAACTGAGCCATTCCCGTGGGCAATCCCCAGCCTAGAGAAATAGCGAGGGACAAAGGGAGGGGGGGAGAAAAAAATACCCGCAGGATAAGGTTCCTGCCCTTGAACACCCTTCCTGCCCTCCCAGCCTCCCACCGCCCATGGCCTATTCCTTCAAGGACAACCTCTGTCGCAGCTGCCGGCAGCTCCCACCCACCAGCTGCAGCCCCACTGCTGGAAATTAAGCTGTAGTGTTTATGGGACTCAATTAACAAAATCACTCATCATCCCAGGAACTCATTGACTATCTGGACATGACAACATTCGAAATAAATTAGTCCGGTGCCCAGTGAGGTCATCCTCATTCCAGTCTGGGATCCTCGTTTGCCCCACACCCCCTGGCCCACCTCTGGGCCTCCCTTCCACCACCAGTCCCCCCAGGAGCCCTTGCAATTAACAGCTAATTAACAAACAAAACAAACCTGTCAGGTGGAACAGCAGAAAGACATTCTCAGCCCACAAAAGCAAGTAATTATTCGGTATGGTCACGTCTGGAAAAAAATATCATTTATGAGATAAATCAGTGGCTCTCCCCCATCTTGAGGGTCTATTAGATGGAGGAAGCCTCCTCAAGATAAGAAAACTGATTTAAAGGAAAAATGAAGCCTTGCCCGTTTTCTCTACAGCTAGCCACAAACCAAGATGTCCCAAAGTCTTTGTTTTTCCAGGCTTCTTCTAGTCACATTGGGGATGAAGTTAAAGTGTTCACTTCAGGGGTGCCTGAGTGGCTCAGTCAGTTGAGCATCCAACTTCGGCTCAGGTCATGATCTTACAGTTCGTGAGTTCGAGCCTCACGTCGGGCTCTGTGCTGACAGCTCAGGGCCTGGAGCCTGCTTCGGATTCTGCGTCTCCCTCTCTCTGCTCCTCCCCAACTCACACTCTGTCTCTCAAAAATAAATAAAGATTTAAAAAAAAAAATTTTTTTTAAGTGTTCACTTCAAACATATTTATTGTGCACCTACCATGAATCAAGAGATAGAGAATGGAGCAAAACAGACATGAGTCCTGCTCTCATGCATCTTTATATTCTAGAGGTTTGGAGACAGACAATTGACAAGAAAACAAGTAAGATCTTTTCAGGTAGTGATAAGGGCCATAAAGGCAATTAATAAGTGATGTGATGAGGAGCATCAGGCTAGGGACTACTTTATAGGTAGCATGATCAAGAAGTTTTTCTGAAGAGATTACAGTTGAACAGAGCCAGTCATGCTAAGAGCAGAGGAGGAACACATGTGCCAAGGGCTAGAATGGCTAGTGCAAAGGTGGGAAAGATGGTGGCGATTCAAGGAACTGAAGGAAGATGGCTGGGACTGGTGCATAAAGAGTGAAGAAGAAAGTGGGAAGTAGGTAAGTTTGGAGAGTGGGCAGACAGGATCTTTACAGGCCACCATAAAAGGGATGTTTTTATTATAAAAATCTGGGAAACTGTTAGAGGAATTAATCATGGAATAACAAGACAGAATTAGAATTAGGGTGTGTGGACTCAGGACATTTCACATCCCTCATGTCACATGTTAACTTGTGCCCTTACCCCAAAAGTCTTAAACACGCCCCAGGTATGGGCCTTTGTAAACTATGAGTTTCCAAAAGGCATCACCGTCAACTTCTACCCCAAAGTGACTTATTCCACAGATGGAGAAATTGAGACATGGTGAGTGACTTCCTGATATAAGCCAGGGCTATCCATGCATAGGCTCATGGAAACCTCACAGCAGCCCAGTGAGGCAGGTAGTATTATCCCAATTTAACATATGAGGAAGTGGAGACACAGAGAAGGTAAGTTGCCAAAGAAGTTAGGATGTACTGGGAGCTAGGCTTCAAACACTTCAAACTCTGAGTCCACAGTCCAGTTCTGACCCCAACACCTTACTGCCTTTGTGGTGTAAATTATTTCCCTGAGATTTCACAGCATACCCATGCCTAGGACTGAAGTCTCTTCATGGCCACCTGCATATATATGTCCAAGAAGAGGCTCCATGTGTCAGGAATTCACCCCTGAAGCCCATGGTATGGCCGTGGAGGGTTAAATAAGCAACAGATACAAAGTACCCACAACAGTGCACATCACAATGCCTAGTGTTTAACAGAAACTCAATAGATTTTTTTTTCAGAAAGGAAAAACATATCTACTCATGTTAGAGCAGAGGCCCATTTTCTGTGAAGTTAGGTGTGGAGGATGATATGGAAGGCAGGAAACCCATTCCTTCACTATTTCCTAGTGAGAGCCAGCAGAACACAACCACTGCAAAAACTGGATCTTACTTTTAATAAAAATATTTTAAGGAATAATTTGATTTGTTTCTAAACAGATACGCTTAATTTCACCTAAATTGTGTTAGATGGAAACTGATCTTTTTTAAAAACCTCTAAACAGGGCTCTGGCAGTACCTTAAAATTCCAGCAGGCCAAGCACAGTGGTGCAGCCAAGTGACTGCCTTTGGTGCCAGCCCTCAGGTGTTCAGAGCAGGGCCCTGAACAGGTATACTTCCGACCCCATGCGAGAGGCACTGCTCATCCATATGTAACCTTTGAGAGGCAGAAAGTCTCTCCTGGGAAGCAGAGAGAGTGACTCTCCTACCTACATTTCTGGAAGTGTCCTGACCAAGAGCCTGGTGGCTTGGTGAGATTCATGCCACCAAGTGATCCTCTGTGGCCAAGAGCAGAGAGAAGGAGGTAAGCAGGCCTCCAGGGTTCATGTCTGAGAGCAGAGCAAAGGCTGGACATAAGATGGGCCTCGTGTGTCTGGCTCAGTGACTTGCAGAAAAGCCAAGAACCTTCCCTGCTAACCTGGCAAGATGAAGAGGTCTGTTTCCTCCCTTTTGAAGGCTCTTGCTCATATGATGAGATCCCAATGAAGTTGGCACATCCTCCACACGTCCTACTCCTTCCCTTCACCACCATCTCTGGGTACTACTCCCTTCCAACCTTGCCATCCTTCCCCTGCCTCAGTGCTCCTAGAAAAGTCCTTCAGGGACTCAACCAGCAGTACCTGGGTCAGTGGTGAAAGGCACAAGAGGCCACCAGCCCAGCTCCCCTACCTTGAGGGCACTCAGGGACCGTCCCCATATGCAAAGCAGCAGGCGCCTGAATTCATAATTGGATGTTCCAAAATGTAATTATGAAAGATGAAATGCTCCTCTCAATGAGAAGGCTGTAAATAGAATAATTAATTTTGTGTTTGCTTGAACAATTCTGTATTATGGACCTTACAGTGGAACTGAAATTAATTAAGTGCACCAGGATTTATGGAGGAGGTGAAGAGAGAGGGAAAAAAAGAATTAATCCAAAGTAAAGATAGATGAGTTTGGGAGTGTAATGATGTGTTAGCCTAGGGTATTCTTTAACAAATTTACCAGGCACGTTCTGGGTACAAAAGGCATGCATTGACAGAATTATCTCAACTAATACAGTTGCTGGTCAAAAAGCCAGTGAGCAGGAGGTAGATGGCTTGGGCCAGGAGGTCCCCCCAGGAGAATTAGAGACAGGGGCTATTTTTGAGCTGTCCAGGAAGGGGCATTACCAGAGGGGGTAAGGGGGCAGGCAGGAGCAGAAGCCACCACCCCACAACAATGCAGGGGACAGTGGAAAGATCCTAGTGGCCACAGAGACGGAAATCAGGAGGTCCAGAAGTCTAGGGGGATCTAACCATAGGAGAAAGTCTTCAGTATCCCTGGGGCCTTCTGGAATGATCATTCCTACTCACGCTGCATTGACTGGGCGTCTGTAAGTTATCTCACATATTGTCTAAGATGATCTGTCACACATGTGTCTCCCACCTGAGCACAGTTCCCTGATGGCTGTGACTCAGCGCCCACTTTGATCATGAATGAATGAAGAGTGAACCTGCCCGGAGAGGTTGATGGGGCTGAATCCCACTTTGACAGAGGCCAGAGAAGTTAGAAAAGGAAAGCAGTGATGTGACTGTCGATGAATAAATTGATTGGTCTTCAAAATGCCACCTATGTGTCAGGCCATAAGCTATGGGGCAGTTTTCCTGTTATTCTTTGGACCCATAGGTTGTTCAGGAGCTAGGGAGGAAAGAAGGGGGTACCCAGCTCCTGGTTCAGGCCCTGTGGCAGATGGTATTTTCCAAAATCAGCCTCAGCAACATTTCCAATCCACACATTCCCCTCCCCTTGAACCTGACAGGAGGGGTGCTGCATGACTTCCTGAGCTAGGCCATAAAGGAGAACGTAGTTTCTGCCTGCCTTGCTCCCTATGGGTGTCTGCCATTTGAACCCAACCTTCACGCTGCGAGAAAGCCCAAAGTAGTTCACACAGAGAGATAGCACTGGGAGGAACAGAGGCCCCTAACCAAAAGCCAGCATCAGCTGCCAGACATGGAGGAGAGTGATTCCTGTCCCAGCCGGCGAGGCCTCTGACAGATATCATGGAGCAGAGGCAATCCGTCCTCACTGTGTCCTGTCTGAATTCCTGACTCACAAAAACTGAGAGATAATAAACGATCGCCGTGTTCTAAGCCAACAAGCTTTGGATGATTTGTTACATGGCAGCAGATAACTGGAACGGGCCCCAACCTCACCAGAGTGGCACCCTCTTTCATCTACTCTTCCTATCAGGATCCCACATCTGATTTCTCTTTTTTAGCTAAAGAAGAATCTGTGGCTGCAAAGGTTTGAGAATGCACTGATCCAAAGGAGGGGAAAATACACTGGTTTGGAGTCATGCAGACCTAGGCTGGATCCTAGCTCTGAGCTTCCTGGCTGTGTGAGCTTTTACTGCTCACATCACCTCTCTGAGCTTCCTTCTCTGCAGGGATAAAACAGGAGGAGTAATACTGGCTCAAAGAGTTGTCAGGGGGGATTTTAGCACCATGCAAGCACCCCACCCAGAAGCCTGCCAAGCGCTGCAACTAAAAGTGAGGCTCCTGGGACGTCTGGGTGGCTCAGTCGGTTAAGCGGCCGACTTCGGCTCAGGTCATGATCTTGCGGTCCGTGAGTTCGAGCCCCGCGTCGGGCTCTGTGCTGACAGCTCCGAGCCTGGAGCCTGTTTCCACTTCTGTGTCTCCCTCTCTCTGACCCTCCCCCGTTCATGCTCTGTCTCTCTCTGTCTCAAAAATAAATAAAAACATTAAAAAAAAAATTTTTTTAAATAAAAGTGAGGCTCCTGAGTCAGGTGAACTCAGGTTCAAATTCCAGCTCTGGGCTTCCTGGCTGTGTAACACACACAACTCACTTCTCTGGACCTATTTCCCATCTGTGTAACATGGATGATAATGGCACCTGGTCCCTGGCATAATGCAAGTCAAGTGTACACAGTATGTGCTCAGCAAACAAGAGCCTGTCATTGGATTGCAGTTCATCAACCCAAGTTCCCTCCCCTTTCCTGCTCAAGCCCAAACTTGTTCAATGCCCACAACCATCAAAGCACCACCGGGCTGGTGTCCCTCAAGTGCCTTCCTCTGAAGAGCCAGACGTGAGTACCCACGGATGCTCCCAAGAAACCCGCACATCCCTGACGCTGTGTCAGCAGCAGACGTGTGGGGCAGAGCAATGTGGGCAGCTCTGGGTACCAGACACCTGTTCCCACCCCAACATTTGTCCTCTGCATGCAGGAAGATGACCAACAGGAAGTTCAGCGTGACTGCTCCAAATGCGTCTCAATGCTATTTGTCAGACCACAGCTTCCTGGCCCGTGAGCTGGGTGATCTTACAGAGGCCCAAGCCAGCCAAGTGGAGGGAGGCCCTAGACTGGGTTTGCATCTGGGCTACCGCAAGGTGCCAAACCACTGGGCGGGTTCTTCCTGTCCTGCCCCCTGGTGCCAGGTGAGCATCCCCGTTGCAGGCTCCACCCCCCCAGGGTGGTATTAAACAGGCATTTAGATACCTGGCGTGGAGAAGGGTGATGGATGGCTTTATTAACCCACTGAGGCGAAGCTGCTGACAGTGAAGGACTCCCCTGTCAGGGGATGCATCCCTCGCCCGAGGGCCCCCTCAGCGGCTGGCCTGACAGCCTGAGCCCCTGACGGATGGCCGCTCCTTAGAGAATAAGAGAGCGGCCTAGGGATGGACGGGCATCCCTCCAAATGCCAGGCCTCCTTCCAGGCCCACCCCCTTGAGGCTGAGTGCCACCAATGCACCTGACCCTGAAGACCACCAGCTGTCATTGTCACCCATCCTTACTGCCTTTATTACATAACTCAGAGGGCAGCAGCCACCTCGTCTTCCATGTAAAAGATGCCCCCACAGTTGTGTGATGCATCCGTAGACCCAGCTCTGTGCTAAGCATTCCAATGACCTCTACCCACAGCTTTTGAATAAAGTGGGATTTGAACCCAGATCCACTGACTTCCTCCAGCCCCTCTCTGCCCCTGACACTGTGCAGAAAGGACCATCCTTGGGGGGCCGTTTCCATGGTCCCTCCCATCCTCCCATCCTCCCATCCTCCTCCCCACTCTGGTCTTCCAGCCTCCTCTTCCCTCTGAATCTATCACGGAGCAGACCAGAAGCCTGTTAGCTGCTGGGGCCTTCAGCTCCCTGAGGCTGAGGCCAGAAAGGACAGATCGAGAGTGAGGAAGGTTCTGCCCACTCCTTTTTCTCCAGGGGCCCTCCAGGAACCCCTCCAGCCTTCACCGCTGTCCCACTGCCCCAGGCAAGACCTCCTCAGCGGCTCCCTCGGGATCTGAGTGAACTTCCACCTCCCCTCCCTGGTTGCGCCTCTCATGCCAAAGTTGCTGCCTGGTTCTTTCCCACCCTTGTCTAGATTGCTGCGGCAGCTCTGGCTCCCCCACCCCATCCTCCTCCACATACGCAGGCCCCACCAGAGTGGCCTTTCCAGAAACCCAAACTCCACCCTGCCCCACCCCCAGACCTGGCAGAAAGCCCAAATCCCTCAGCCAGCCAACACCCTCCAAATACCTGACCTGCTCTCTTTTAAGCCCCGACTCCTGCCTTAACACCCCACTGCATGCCAACCACACTGACCCTCGGCCACTTCGCACACACACAACGGCCACCCAGACCCTCCCCTCCACTCAGAAGGCCCTTCTCCTTCTTCGGCACATGAAGCTCCCATTCATCTTTCTGACCCAGATCTCCTCCCCTGGCTCCCCACCCACTAAGGGAGCCACTCTTTCTGCAGGATTCCATAGTGCTTTGCACCTCCATTCATCATACCCCTCAGAATGCACGGTCACTTGCTCACATGACCAGGCACTCCCCACTTTTCTTTGAGTCCTTCACGGAAAAGGACAGTGTCTCGTCCTCCATCCACCTCCCCAGGCTAAGCTCACACTAGATCCTCAATACATTAGAGCTCTTATGATTCACTATTATGATTACTCTTTCAAATAATCCTCTGTCCCTGGCAGAGCAGCTCCAGAACAAGCTTGAGCTGGCCTCTGCCTTCACCTTTGACCTCACGTCTTCCCGAAGACTCTCTCACCATGTTCCAGTCATGCCACCCTGCTGCTGGCTTCTTGATTCTATCCAATTCACTCCCACCTCAGAGCTCAGAGAGTACATGCTGTCTTGACTTGGCCAACTCCTACTTATCCTGCATAGCTCAGCTAGTATGTCACGTCCTCAGAGGGGCCTCCCATGACCCCTGGATTTAAATTAAATGCTCTCTTCTACATGAACAGGATATGCTGCAATAGATTGATTGCATCAGTGCCCCAGTACTTTGCCACCCCTTCTCTCCCTTCACCCACAGTCTTCGCCTACAACTTTGCAGCCTCTCTCCCTAAGGAGGTGAAGTTATTTCTCCACCACTAAAATCTAGGCTGACCTTGGGACTTGCCTTGGCCAATAGAATGAAGTAGAAGTGATGGTGTGCTGGTACGAAGCTTAGGTCTCAAGAAGCATTGTGCAGGTTCACCTACCCTCTTGCTCAACTACCTTCATCATGAGAATATGCCCAGGCTGGCTGGTGATGAGATATATGAACAGTAATGAGTCCCCCTACCTTGGTCATCCTAGCAGAAGCCATCCAGATCAGCCAACCCACTGCCAACTGCCTGTTATACAAGTGGCCAAGCCACGACCAGTAGAACCACCAAACTTTAAGCTCAGCCTGAAGTGCTAGCCTACAGACTCATGAGTTAAGTAAATGCTTGTTTTTTAAGGCATCATGTTTTGGGCTGGTTTGTTATGCAGCACTTTGTGACAATTGAGAACTGATACATATCTGAAATCTCCCTTCCTAGCAGATCACAACTGTGATTATAAGTTCATTAGTGTATTTATCTTCTAAGAGCTTTTCCTCAATTAGACTGTAAGTTTCATGTTGGTGGCTACCATGAGTATCTTTTACATTACTGAATTCCTTAACCTGACATAGTGCCTCACACATAAGAAGGTGCTCAAAAAATTCATGGAGTGAATTAATAAAATTGAACGGTTCAATGGGTGAATAAATGAATGCACCCCATTCACTCCTCCTGCAGCCCTTTTACTCCCATTCCCCAAACAGCCAGGACGGAACTAGTCTCCAAAGCAATTCACAGCAGAGGGATGAAGTCAGAGCAGTTGACACTTCACTCTTGAGCCTATCAGCCATGAGAACCTGACCCCCTGTGAGCCAGTGAGAGCCTCTGACACGAGTTTTGTAATTCCGGAAGTTATGCCCATCCACGAGTGGGTTCCCTGCCACACCTCCTTCTTAATTGTGGCAGCCACCCCATTCTCCAGCACCAGGGGGCAGAGGGAGGGGAACTCATGCAACAGAAGGAGGGAAGCTTCCTCCCCTTAAATCACCAAACCAGGGGCTTATGCAGGGCAAGCATGCATGCTTTCTTAAGCTGGTATGGAGCCTGTGTGGTCTCAAGGAGACCTCTGCCACACCCTCTCCTACCTTGCTACCAGGGTCACCCCCTCCCCTTCTCCCAGTCCCAGCAAGAAGCTGGTCTTTAGAATCCAAACCACCCTCCTCCCTTCCTAGATCAAAGTAGAGAGGAGGAGAGCAATTTTTTGCAACATTCAGAGATCTTACACTGGACCATTGGGCACCTCTTCTCACTAGAGTCCCCCATAGCCACTTCCATTCTTTTTATTTTTTTTTCAAAATGTAGTTTAAAATCCAAACATACGTATAAGCAAATACATGAAGACACTGTTTTGGATTTTATTAAATTCATAATGTGGGGGAGAATTTAGTGAACAATGTCTCTTCATGCAAAAAAACAGAGTGTCTCTGTCCACATCTTCTACTTTTCTTTAATTTCTCTTATTAAGAGTTTTCTTTAGGGGTGCCTGGGTGGCTCAGTCGGTTAAGCGTCCGACTCTTGATTTCAAGTCATGATCTCACTGTGAGTTCAACCCCCACATTGCTCTCTGCGCTTACAATGCACAGCCTGCTTGGGATTCTCTCCCCACCCCCCACCCCCCACCCCCGGTGTGCTCTCTCTCTTTCTCTCAAAATAAATAAACTTTTTTTAAAAATTGCATTTAAAGAGTTTCCTTCACAGAGGTCCTACGTCACTTCCATTCTTATGGTTATACGTTTTAAGTCCTTTGTACAAGCTATTCTGGAAATGAACTGGCCCAGTATGCTTTTCTGGCACTTACACAATCAAGCAGGGATCAACAAAGAAAAAAGCAATTTTATTTATTCCACCTACTCATTTATGAATATATTCAACAAATATTTTATTAAGCACCTACTATGTGCCAAGTCCTAAAGATACAATGGGTTGTGAGAAAGATCATGAAGCTTATAACACAATACAAAGGCAGGCAATGAGAAATAAGAAAATTTATTTTCTTAAATTTTGTTAATGTTTATTTTTATCTTTGAGAGAAAGGAAGAGACACAGCATGAGCAGGGGAGGGGTAGACAGAGAGGGAGATACAGCATCGGAAGCAGGCTCCAGGCTCTGAGCTGTCAGCACAGAGCCTGATGCGGGGCTCAAACCCACGAACCGTGAGATCATGACCTGAGTTGAAGTCTGGTGCTTAACCAACTGAGCCACCCAGGTGCCCTTGAAAGAATTTAAATAAGGTGACATAATAGAGAGTGACTGAACAGAAAAATAAAATCTGAGGAGGTTGCAGAGAAAATAGCAAATCCATAGCCCTCCTAGAGAGCTCTGTTTGGCAAAATTTTTATCTCCATAAGCCAAAGAGAGAGCTGAGTTTGTCAGCGATTCAAATGTAAATTATTCTCCCTCAACATGTGTTTACAGAGCACCTACCAGGTTCCTGGCTGCTATAAAGCGGCAACGTTAAAACTTGACCTAATGACTCTAGCTTCAAATGAGGAAGGAAAGAAGCAAAGGAAAACAAGCATTTACTGAGGACTTACTATGTGCCAGACATGAGCCATGAAATTTTGTGCATATTTTTTCACTCAACTCTCATGTGTTACAGAAGTAATAACTAAAGTCATTCCTGTTTTCCTCCAGCTAAGGGAGTCATCTCTACACATCTAGAAAGCGGTACCACTGGGATTCGGACCTGTGCAGGTGCAGCTCTTATCTCCACAGTGGGCTCCCTCCTCAGCCTCTTTTGAATTGAATCAAATCACCAGAATTAAAATCGTCTTTATTTTTATAAGAACGTGAGACCATGATTCTAATAAGAATATATTGACAATAATAAGAGAGGCAATTGCTCTTAAGAGTTTAAGGACAATTCCATGCTCTTCTCCATCACCCAGCCAAAACCCCCTCCATGCAGTTTCTTCTTCCCCCCACAATGTCTAGTCCTCAGGTATGACCAGTCTAGACTCCTTGCTATGTGTTTCCTATCAAGGAGCCAAGGTATATCTTCTACACGGCACCTGCCTGCATCTTTGAGGCAGATATTTTTATGCAAAAAATTCTTGCCATAAGGAAAGCATGATTAAAATATCTTTTACAAAATGCATTAATTCCCGGGCAAAGATAAAAATTCCATTTGACTCAAATAGATTTTCTATGGTGAGCTAGCTCTGTATTGAGGGTAATGGATGGGGGAGGGGTAGGCTTCTGGCTCATAAATCAAAGGGGAGATGGGAAGGGGGAAAGGAGTTGATGGAGGGGGGAAGAGGCACTGGTGAAAATCTCAACCTGTGAGAGTGATGCTTCTACCCCTTCCCCCACTTCTTAATGATCTCATCAGGGGTCCAAGATCGATTCCCAGCCTTGTTCATCTATCCCCTTCTGCATTCATTATTTTAATAGCATCCACATAGGACCATTCAACATTTGCATCAGGCCAGCATTAATGGGAAGTTTGTTTGGGAAGCTCAGGAATCAAGGGGAGGCAGACATCCATGATGGGGGCCAGGACAGTCGAAAAGGGAGCATGTGTGAACATTCGGGAAATATGGGAGGAGGAAATTTACAACTAATGGTTCTGTACAAATCAGACCAATGTGACTGAGTTTCCCCTTCACCCTAAAAAGCCCCTCTAGCCCCAAGACCTCTTAGCAAACCAACAAGCATAAAACTTGGGGATGTATGTTTAAATGAAAGGAGTCCAGATCTTTGAGCTGGATCAAAAAGACTGTCATTCAAATTCACACCATAAACACTTCCCAGGTGCTCTCTGAGCCAAGCACTGTGATAGGTTTGAGGGACGCAGTGTGAAAAAGACCAGGCCTGCCCTTTAGGAACTCCAGTCTAGGCAAATGAAGACACATATAAATGCTATGCTAGAAACAAGCCAGGGAGGACACGGTCAGGAGCTTTTAAGAAACAGTGATGTTTGGGGTGCCTGGGTGGCTTGGTCGGTTAAGCGTCGGACTTCGGCTCAGGTCATGATCTCACGGTCCGTGAGTTCAAGCCCCGCGTCAGGCTCTGTGCTGACAGCTCAGAGCCTGGAGCCTGTTTCAGATTCTGTGTCTCCCTCTCTCTCTGCCCCTCCCCTGTTCATGCTCTGTCTCTCTCTGTCTCAAAAATAAATTAAAAAAACGTTAAAAAAAAATTAAAAAACAAAAAAAGAAACAGTGATGTTTGAGATGCAATGTGAAAGTCAACCAATAAGCATTTTCTGGGCCCACTGGAGTAGATGTACTTCCCTAGCAAAGAGAGTAGCACACGGAGAGGCACGGAACATGAGACAGGATGCTGTGTTTGGGAACTGCGGGAACCTGGGAGTCCTGGAAGACACAAAACTGGCAAAGAGGTGGGAGAGACTGAAGCGGTTGGTCAGAACCTTGTGTGCCAGGCTGCAGAATGAGGCTTCATCCAAAGGTCAAAAAGTGCTTCAGGCAGAATAGAAACATAAAAATAGAATTGCATGATGAGAAGCCATGTACAAAATAGATTTAAGGGGAGAAGTTTAGGACAGGAGGCAGGTGGGATACAGTCCTCTTGGGAGAGGATGAGGCCGCTAAGCTAGAGGGGAGAGGTGAAGTCTAGCGGTATTCTGAAGTGAGCGCCAAGGGTCTGGCCCCACCTGGTTGTGACACTCCTCTCTGACCACCAGGCATCTGGAGGATGAGGAAAGACAGGAAGGAAGGAGAAGGCAAGGGGCAAAGTCAATGAGCCTGGGGCTGGAAGCTGGATCCTCAGAGGAGTGGTTGAAGAAACAAGGGACATAGCAAACATTTTCAAAGCTCCAATGGGCTATTGCCTTAGTCTGAGTTCCCCCCAAAGCAGAATTTAAGAACTTAGATGCAGGTAGTTTAAGTAGGAGCTGACCCTTGAAATGAGGAATAAGGAGAGTGAGCCACAGAAGGATGGACAGCCAGTACCATGTGGGTTTGGCTGAACTGGTTACCACTACGGACAAATGAAGCTCATTCCCACTGGGAGCTTTCTGGGGAATTGTGAGAATGCCTCTCAGAGTTGTCTCTTGAGAGAATAGAAAGCTGGGCATTGACCTAGTACTGCAGGCTGCCCCCCACCCCCGACTGTACCTGGGCAGGAAATAAGGAGATTTCTGCCCCCCCACCCCCCCACGTTTTGGAGAAAGGCCTGAAACAAGGGAGCTGAGACACACAGTGAGGACATAAAATGGAACTTTGTACGTGTGCCTGGGAACCCCCCACTGCAAATACAGCTGAAGTGAGAGAAGGGACAAAGGGATGTGTCCACAGGCAGAGGGAGCAGACAAGTCAGGAGTTGATCCAGAGGCAGAGCCAGGTGACTTATTCACCATCCCAAACCTGGAGAAGGCAGAAGCAGGGTCAAATGCCCTCAATGCAATACATGGCACTCTACAATAAGGCCTTCCTGGGGTGCCTGGCTGGCTCAGTCACTGGAGCGTATGACTCTTGATCTCAGGGTTTTGAGTACAAGCCCCATGTTGGGTGTGGAGATTACTTTTAAAAAAAAGGCATCTCTTTGTCATTAATTATAAGAGCTACAATTTATTGCATGTGTATTGGCTGACAGATGCAGGGATAAATTCTTTCCATATGTATCTCATTTAATCCTGAAACAGCCTTAAGAAGAAGGTCCCATTAGGGGCACCTGAGTGGCTCAGGTGATTGAGCGTCTGACTCTTGACGTTGGCTCACATCATGATCCCATGATTGTGGGATCAAGCCCCTCACTGGGTTATGCACTGAGCATGGAGCCTGCTTGAGATTCTCTCTCTCTTTCTCTCTCTCTCTCTACCCCTCTCCCACCTCTTCTCTCTCTCTCTCTCTCTCTCTCTCTCTCTCTCTCTCTAAGGAAATAAATAATAATAATAATAGTAATAATAATAATAAAAAGAAGGTCCCATTATCATTCCCATTCCATAGAGGAAGAAGCCAAAGTTTGGGTGGAATATATTATTTATCCAAGGTCCCCAGACTAAAAAGGGAAAGATCCAGGATTGGAACCAGGTTCCTTAACCCCAGATCCAGCCCCATGCTGCTCATTCAAGAGCACTTTATCCACGTAACTGGACAATTGGTGAGGATTTGGATAAGGTTTTTGGTTAGATGATAGTATATCATACTAATTTCCTGATTTTGAAAATTCAGCTGCAATTATGGTCACATGAGAATTTCCTCGTTTTTAGAAAATACACATTGATATGTTAAAAGCAAAGGGACATTATGTTTACAGCTTACTATAAAACAGTTCAAGAGAAATGTTATATGTATGTGTGTGCATGCACACACACACACCGATAAAATAAATGTGGTAAAATACTAAGTACATGAGAATTTAGGTAAAAGATGTATGTCAATTATTTGAATTATTTTTGTAAATTTCCTGTAAATCTGAGATTATTTTAGAATCTTAAAAGTTTTCTAAAATCTCCTAATCCCATGGAGATTCGTTTGCCTCACTTTCTCAAAAGAGGAATAAAAAAAATCCCACTCCATTGCAAAGAGCAACAAAGAAAGGATTATTATTGGCATGGGAAATGTCTTTGAGGAAACTATCAGAAAAGACACTTGGCCCTGAAGGGTTTCTTGGATATTTGAATATTTTCTTCCCCTCAGGATCTTAAATTTCTTTGGTGGCTGAACCTTGAGAATCAATGCCCAACATCATTGCCCTACAAAGCCAAGAAGCAGAGCTTGCAGACCTGCTGGTCTCATCCTGTGCTTGCCAGGTTTAGCCACTGGGAGGATAGAATTTCAACCTACCCTTTCCTACCTGCCCCATGCATGAGCAATTCAGCTCTTGGAATCTTGTCTTGTGTGAATCTCAAGGCGGAATTTGGCCTCGAGGTCCCCCAGGTATGGTTCAAGCGGATGTAATGCTGAAAGTTGGCAGAATGCCAAGGGTTTGGAAAAGGGGCATTGGGGATACCCCAATACTGGAGGGTATCAGGGATCAAGCCCGGTTCCAGCACAGACTCCACTGCTTAGACAATTCCTTCAGACTCTCTTGGCCTCCTTTTCCCCATCTGTAACAGGAGGACTCCTAATATCTGTATCACAGCTTTCATGTACTCATTCATTCCTTCAATGGCATTTTCTAAGGACCTTCTGTGAGCCAGATGCTGAGCGAGTCACTGGGAATAGAAGAGTAAGTTGAGAAGATGTGATCACTCCCTTCTGGAATTTATCACCTTATGTGAGGAGACTGACAGCAAGCAAGCAAGCAGATAAGTAACTGAGATCCTATAGATAGTGAAAAGTGCTAAGGATGAACCAATGGCAGACTGTCAAAGAATAAGAGGATGGTGATCTACTTGGAGAGGTGATCAGGGAAGGCTTTTCTGAACAGATAGCACTTTACAAAGACCTGAAGGGGGAGGGATACCAGCCAGGTGAAAAGGCATTCTTGAGATCATTAGAGGTGATCAAGAAATAGTCTTGAGATGATTAGTGCCTCTTTCTTCCTTCCTCCTTACTTCCACCTTGGCCAAGGCAGGTGGCCATTTAACAAAGGGGCAAAGCCACATTGTCCAAAAGGTCAGCAGCCCTCTGGGCAGTTTGGGCTGGGCCCTTCCCAGGGACCTCCTCAACTTCTGTCCCTACACACACAGGAGCTGTGCCGGAAATCAGTGGGGGGAACGAGAAACTCCCTTACCATATGGTTTTAAGATGCTGGCAGTTCCCGCTGGGGAGGATGCTAAGCTAACTGCCTTTACCTGCACCCCTCCCACGCCACAGGCAGGGCAACCTCTCTGAAATGTCCCTCAAAGGGACTAACAGGAGTTGTTGGATAAATACCCCCGCTCCTTCACCCCTCAGGTAGAATCATACTATCTCTCAGAAGTCCCCATGGCACTGAACCCTGGTTTCTCAGCTCATGAACGCTTCCTGTATTTACTTGCTTCCCTCCCCTGTGTCACCTTCCTGCTCCCACTACTGTTTGCTGGGATTGCCTCCCGAGTAAATCATCTGCATTCCTACTCTAGTGTCAGGGTCCACCTCAGGGGAGGCCAACCTACCACAGTATTCAAGGATTACTTAGTGATCTAAATGGAATTGCGGGCTACTAAACTTGTAAGCCCCTCAAAGACTGGGGCAACCCGTCTTTTAGCTCATGGTTGTATCCCCAACGTCTCACACAGTGCCTGGGACAGACCAGGTGCTCAATAAATGCTGAATGAGAGACTGAGCTCGCAGAGCTAGGCAAGTCCCCACAAGGGCAGACATTGGACCCAGCCTTTCCAGGGAGAGAGGCCTGGGGGATATTTGGCCTCCAGGGGCCTCAGACACTTGGCCCAGGCATGGAGAATGCTCCACTAAGGGGACCAGAGTGAGGAGCACTGCCAACAGTTAGGGGAGTGAGGCTGACAGGCAGCACTGGGCTGATGCAGCCCGGCCTCTACTCAGTCTCCTCTGCAGAGGGTCCCAGCTCTACTGCACATGGCTCACCGTGGTGAGTGTGCAAGCAGCCACAACACAGGGGCCATTTCAGTTAGTTCAGGAAAGGTACAAGAGCATGACAAACATATGTAATTTGAAAATTGGCCAGTCTTTTGCAATAATTTAGAGGCACTAGTTAGGAGCAATAGAAACCCCCCAATTACTGATGTTTAAGGCTGGCACTGTTGCTGGCTGAATATTTCATGCATAAATGAACTTCCGCGAGGCCACCCGCTGCTTCTGATGAGGCTCT
The DNA here is from genome assembly GCF_018350155.1 of Leopardus geoffroyi. Lineage (NCBI taxonomy): Eukaryota > Metazoa > Chordata > Mammalia > Carnivora > Felidae > Leopardus > Leopardus geoffroyi. Next base: position 19,292,184 of record NC_059336.1, on the reverse strand, counting down.
TGCGGGCTTTATTGCCCGGCGCCCAGCAGGGTCCCGCCAATGGGCCCCATGACGGATGATGCATTGTTTTGTGGCTTAAATAATGCAGTGCGGGACAAGCTCAGTGCTGGTGCACTTTATTTACATATCAATTGAGTGGCCACTCTGAATATGAAGAAATATGAGAAGAGAAGTCGCTGGCACTGAATATTTCATGGCCGTGAGCCCTGCAGGAAGTGAATGTCCCCAGCCCAGAGCTAGGCCTGGCCGCGTGTGCTAGGGAGAGCTGGCATTAATAGTCTGGGAGATGAGGCAAGAACAATCTCCCGAGCCAGGAGGGGAGCCGCTAACCGGAATTGATGAGCCCCCTATCATCTGGACACAGCCCGCCGTGCTTTTTCAAGTCAGCAAAATATCTGCTTCCTGCCTCTACCTTGTGGTTCCTGGAAACTTCCACAAAGAAGGGACTTTGTTCAAGCCATCACATTCTGACTTCTCAAGCCACGTGGATGAAGCAGAAGTAAGCAGAGTGTGGAAAATGGCATGTTTCCCCAGGGAGGCCCTCGCTGTTTCTGAGGGTATGCTGGAAGATGAGTCAGGGGGCCCAGCTCAGCATCTTCCCTCTGAAACGCCTCTGGGATCTCCCACCCCTACAATCCTTCACTCACCGATTATCACACGGTCCTCCACCGGGTATGTGCCAGGCGCCTTGCTACGCACTGCAGACACAACTGTGAAGAAAACGGTCCCTGCCCTCATAGAGCTCACAGTCAAGTGCAGAAGACAGAAAACAAAATGAGAAATTATATTGGCTGGATGTATCAGCTGTCTATTACTGCTTAACAAACTACCCCCAAAACTTAATGACCTAAAACAATAAGGATTCATTATCCATCCTGGCTTCTGTAGGTCAGGAATTTGCAAGTGGTTTAACTGAGTGGTTTTGGCTCAGAACCTCTTATGAGATTGTAGTCAAGATATTAACCAGGGCTGTGGTCATTTGAAATTCTGATGAAGGCTAAAGGATCTGATTCCAAGGCAACTCATTCACATATGGAGAAAGAAGGTGCCAGCTATTACCAAGAGTCCTGAGTGCCTCACAATACTGACCTCTCCATAAGTCTACTTGAGTGTGCTCCCAACATGGCAGCTGCTTGAGTGGCCTCGCAGCATGGAAGCTGGCTTTTTCCAGGTTGAGTGATCCAAGAGAGCGAGCTGGAAGCAGCAATGTCTCTTACAGCCCACCCTCAGAAGTTGCAAACCATCATTCTACCGTATTCTACTGGTCACACAGATAAACAATGTAGGGGGGCACTACACAAGGCATGGATACTAGGAGACAGGGATTGTTGGGGGTCATCTTGGAGGATGGTGACCGTGTGGAGTAAGCGGTTGCACAAAGAAAGGCAGCTGGTCTGGTATAAGGGAATCTCATTAGGCTTCCTAGAGAAAATGACATGTGGTTAGAGACCTAAAAGACAAAGTTATCTGGGCAAAGAGGAAGGGGGAAAAGAGGGCAGCAGACGGAACACCCAACACACAACAGCCCAGAGCCAAGGGTACGGAGAACCCAGGGAACTAAAACACAAAGTTCAGTTTGGCTGGAGCTCAGAGAGGGCATTAAATGACTGACTCCATTGTGAGGGGTTTGGGGAGAGACTCTGGAGGGTTTGAGACTCCCCTGGGGGTATGGTGGGCACCAAGTTTGCTGCACCCAAGTAGTGGTAGGTGAGTCTGGGTGAGTTTGAGAAGATGCACTGGAGAAATGGAGACTGAACCCTGAGTCAGCCCCAAGCTGTAGCATAATCAATAGGATTCAGGTTAGGGTTAGAGATAAGTTAGACATACAGTTAGAACTACAGAACTGGACAGAGGTTCTGTCTCAAATGCCAGCATGCCACACTCGCTGCTCTGTGATCCTGGGCAAGTCACTTACCCTCACTGGACCTCGGTTTTCTCATCTATAAAGTAGGGATAATAGTAGCACCTGCTTTACAAAGTTGGGGATGTTGATTGAGATGAGGCATCTGGCACATAGGATCCACTCAGTAAATTCTTGGGGCATGAAGGAGGCCTTCACCTATGTCGAAGTTCTTCTCTCTGGGACCTAGAACCCTCTACCTTTCCCCTCCACCACCTCCTCCCCGACTTCCAAACACTACCTAATATTCTGCTCCTGAGAGTCTTACTGCCACGCTCCCCCACCAGATCGGAAGTTCCCCGAAATGGGCAAGGCCAGACTAACACCCTTCTTTGGGACTGACCATACTCTAACAGCTCTGTGCTCAGCTAGATGAGTTTCCTGACTCATTATTCTCTTCATTCTAACATTTTCCTTCATAGCAATTATCACACCTTATGAATTTTTAGTTAGTTGTGCACTTGTATGGGCTTTGTGGTTGTTTTGCATTGTTTTTATTTTGTTCTTGCTCAGTCTATCAACCAGAATGAAAGCTCCATGAAGTCAGGGACCACCTGCCTTGCTTACTCCTGTAGCCCCAGTGCTAACACAGCACCTGTCAACAACAAAACCGGCCAGATAGAAGTGGAGAGTCTGTACCAGGCTGCCAGGGTTTGAATTCCAGGACTGGTACTCTCTAGCTGTATAGCTTTGAGCAATAGAGCATCTCAGTTTTTCCCTCTGTAAATTGGGGTCAATAATAGCACCTATCTCATTGGGAGGATTAAATGGTATTATATGTAAAGTCCTCAAGAACAGTGCTGGAGCATAGTAAGTGCTATACAAGGGCTTGTTTGATATACAGGTACAGTGAGGTGTAGACATAGAGAGATATAGACATAATAGTAGGTGCTCAATAAATATTTGATGAATTAACAATGAGCTGAGTTTACGGAAGGGACAGAGTCCTAATTGGGGCAGAGCCTGAGAGAGCATTGAGGACCCTCACACAAGCTAGTTCCTTGATCTGAACAAAGAAACCTTGAACTTGGAGACCTTAGAAGTTGGTGGCAGTGGGAAAGGGCAGCTACAAGCAAAGGCCTGGCAGGATGGGGCAGGGGCCAAAACAGACCCTCTGCAGAACCCCCACCTGGGATTGCTAGCCAGAGTACAGCTAAATCATACATTATTGATTTGTCAAACGTATTTGCATATAAATAAGCATGATCATTCATGGCGGCCTGAATGGTGCCGCCTCCCCTCAGTGCCATGATTACAGATGGATGGCCCTAGTTAGACACGAGCCAGGGACGCGCTACCCCTGCCGCAAAGTCAGCGGCTGATTTAAAACTACATTTATTGGAGCATGTAAGTGTGACAGCCTAGTGGTGAGTTTGGGATAATTAGTCTAAAAGACAAGATAAACGAGCCCTAAAACTGGTATTGTAACGAAGATGCCCCCCCTTTCAGGCCCCCACCACCAGCTCAGCCCTGATGCCAAAAATACAGCCGATGATAATTAACTGGGAAATGTTAACAGGCAGGATTATGTTCCAATTGCATTTTTTCAAAGGACTTTAGAATTTTACGCCCAAGTTGATTGTGTTCCCCTCCCCCTGGTGATTAGACTGGAGAGGGGGATTCTCCGCTAAAAGCAGCAGCTGGGGGTGGGGTCAGACAGGCCCAGGCAAGGCCTCCAAGGCCAGGCAAGCAGGTGGCTGCAGCCAGCCGTCCCCAGGCTTGTACAGAGACAGATCTTCAGGGTGAAGCACATTGACCCAGGGAAATTATATCTGCCGTGTTAATTCATTCCACGTGGGAGATCGGCCACGAGGTTGGATGCTGGCATCGGCTGCCTCTGATGGATCAAGGGACCCAGCTGCTCAGCTCTACACCATTCTAGAAGCTCATCATTGCAAGGAAACACACTGCTTGCTAACATTCCGTTTTAATTGTCCCAAATTACACTGGGCGACTTATAGCCCAGCAGGGCCAGCCAGCAAATATCAGACATTACCTTGAAGATCAGCTGGGCCTAGTAAGGAAACTGTGATTCCAGGGCTGAGACTCAGCACAGTGCTGGCACAGAAGGAAGGGGCTCACTGACTTTTGGTTCCTGTCACAGGCTCCAGGCTCCCAAGGAAGGAGTAAGGGCTGCCTGTGACTTCTGACCCATCCTATCAGCCCTTTTGAGGACTTCTTTTCTGAGATTTAAGCCTTATGGATCCAGACAGAGAGAGGGAGGGCTCTTTGGGGTTTGGTTGAGGCCCTCAAAGAAAATTCCAAATAGGGGCTCCTGGGTGGCTCAGTTGGTTAGGTGCCTGACTCTTGATTTCAGCTGAGGTCATGATCTCACAGTTTGTGAGTTCGAGCCCCACGTGGGGCTCTGCTCTGACAGCACAGAGCCTGCTTGGGATTCTCTCTCCCTCCCTCTATGTCCTCCCCGACTCGTGCATGCTCTCTGTCTCTCTCTCAAAATAAATAAACACTAAAAAAAAAAAAAGAAGTCTCCAAGTGGAAGGCAACACAGCAAAGTCTGTGGTCAGCAGAATAATGGGCCCCCAAAGATGTCCACATCCTAATCCCCAAAACTTTACATGACAAGAGGGCCTTTGCAGTTATGATTAAGGATCTTGAGATGGAGAGATTATTCTGAATTTTACATGTGGGCCCAAAGTGATCACAATGCCCTTATAAGAGGGAGGCAAGAGGGTCAGAGAGAAAGAAAGAGATTTGAAGATATTACACCCCTGGCTTTGAAGATGGAAGAAGGGCCACAAGTCAGGGATACGGGCAACCTCTAAAATGTAGAAAAGGCAAGGAAATGGATCCTCTCATAAAGCCTCCAAAGGAAGGCAACGATGCCGACACCTGATATTAGCCTTCAGACTTTGACCTCCAGGACTGTAAAATAATAAATCTATGCTGCTTTAAGCCACTAAGTAATCTGTTACAGCTACAGTAGGAAACTAATAGAGTCCCCAGCGTTCCCACCCGGACCTCACTACATCCCACTGTGTGACTTTGGATAAGTCACTGAACTTCTCTCAACCTCAATTTCTTCATCTCTAAAATAGGCAGCTCTAAAATAGAACCTACTTCATGGGGTTCTTGTGAGTATTAAATAAGCAAATGCCTGAAAAGTGCTCAGTGCATAGTAAGGACTCAGTAAATAGCACTTAGTGTTGTGGCTGTGATTGCCATTGTTGTCCCTTGATGCTGATCCTGAGACCTTTCCAGTAAAATAAAATTGATAAGAAGATACATATAGCCAGAGCACCTGGGTGGCCCAGTTTGTTAAGCATCCGACTCTTGATTTTGGTTCAGGTCATAATCTCACAGTTCGTGAGATTGAGCCCCACGTCCAGCTCTGTGCTGAGCATGGAGACTGGTTAGGATTCTCTCTCTTTCAAAATAAATAAACATTTTTTTAAAAGATGCATATAGCCAAATTAAAGACTGATATAATCATCAGATATTTATTAATCACTTCTGTATGCAAACTACTATGTCAGGTACAGTGAATAAAATAGCAAGCAAAAAAGAGACCCAGCACCTACCTTCATGGAGTTTATAATATGGCAGGGGAGATGGACCAGATTGTATAATTAGATTCTATTATATATTATAATATTATAATTATGTGGTATGTTATATTATATTTATGTTAAATAATCTCCCAAGCAAGCGGTGTGATTGAGAGATACTAAGAAGTACAAAATGGAGAGATATATCCAGGGAGGTCAAGGAAGGCTTCCTGGAATAAGCTGACTTGAAATATTTCTGACTTGAAATATTTCAGCACATTTGGTTCTCTGGGACCGTAAGAGCATGGACTCTTCTAAGCTGTGGGAAGAAAGACTCTGCCTGTACCTCTGGGGTTATGCTCAGGCCTCTGAGGAATCTAAGAGGAACTCTGCCCAGGCCTACAAATGCCCACATGGTGGGTTCTGGGAAGGTAGACAGACACTGGCCACAGGTTGTCAAATAGGAAATGGAATGATCAAGTATGACCTTGATCTGTTTAAGGGTGAGCCTATCCCTTGGATGTTGGACCTTTATTTGACTCCAAATATCAGGCCAGACTTTGTGTGGGGGCCCTAACCCTTAATGCACAGGTTCTAGCTGGAAAGGTAGAGTCCCTACCCTGAACCACAACATCTGGGCCTCCTGTGGTCACCTTAGTTAGAGCTTCTCTCCAGCCCATCCCTGGGCTCAGCTTGCCTTCAAGGAGATCATATCAGGGAACTTGCCTAGTTTTAGAAGTATCCTCAAACTCCTAACATGATTTGATCTCTTAGAAACATAAAATCCCAGCTATTCATTTCATAGCACAAACTATAGGAAGTAAAGCTTGATAAAAACATGCCAGCCAGTGAAGATGTCCAGAAGACAGTAATGATCATAGGGAGGAAGAGGACACAGTTCCTTGAGGATATGTCATCATCTCTGAGCTAGGGCGAGGGGTGTAAGAGATTTGAGTATTTGTCAAAGAAGCCTGGGTTTAAAACGATTGTGTGGCCCTTTGGTATAGCCTTCAAGGAGCCTTGTGTGTCTGCCAGACTGTGCATCAGCCAGCTACTGCTGTGTAACAAGGAACCTCAAAATCTCAATATATACAAGAATAATCACTTACTTTTCAATTGTGGGTCTGAAGATCATCTGGGATTTGACTGCTCTAGGCTAAAATTCCTGGGCTAGGCTCTAGGCCAGAGGTTGGGCTCTTCTGACTTTCCATTGACCAAAGCAAGCCAAACAGCCAAGCCCCAAGTCAGGAAATAAAGAAGTGTGTTCTACCCATCATGAGTCTGAAACAGGGCATATTGCAAATCCCAATTCAATAGAGCAGATCATTATGCTTCTTCCACGGACATGGGAAGAAGGAAATATTTATCTGACCACCAAGTAATTCATCACATACCGTAAAACTCTGTCTGGGTATAGTAGAGTATTCCTCTCTTCTCAGGATAGAGAAAAAGGTCTAGGGACCTCCCCTCATTCTGTGAATAAGTTTAGGCCACAAACCTCCATTCTGTGTACATGCTAAACTTTCTGCACACCACCTGACTCCCATGGTGACTCAGGTTGGCTGTGTTCCAAAGCCCCTCATCTGTACTTGTTTCCAAGCTTAGATAGTCACTACATAAAATCATAGGCCTCAGCTGAGCCTCAGCTGCACATAGATGTGCAAGAATCATTTATAGAATGAATGAATCTTCTGCCCACCCCTTGGACACCATCCATTGGCCTATTGGATGTCCTCTACCTAAGCTCAATCCCACCTCCATTCCTGCTGTATACACAGCTTGGCCAGGAATATCATATCAGACTCCAGAACCCACCCACCCAAACAATGACTGTTACAAGCTACAGACCCTCTCTTTCCCAGCTTTCACAACACTGGCCATGCCATTGGCAGAAATTCCAAAACAGCCTACAAAATGAGAATGTAGGAGACCACATCCACAGAATGTTTTGGCAAAAAGCAAATATTGTGACAAACAATTGGAAATGTGGTGCATTTATCTGCACTTTCAGTAGCTGCTCATATGTTCACATTAAAACAGTTGAAAATGTATAATTAAAAATCTGTTTCAAAATGCAGAGAACATGTAAAAATAATTTATCCATTCTCAGATGAAAAACAAAAACAAGTAAGTGTGAGCCATGGGAAAAAGAAAAGAAAAGAAAGCAAGCTCCTTCAGGATGCAGACCCCAATGGATGGTTGACTAGAATATGTGTTGTAGCGCAACATGCCCCCGTGCCCTGATGTGGGATCCAAAGGGTCTGCGCAAAGCCCAGAAAAGCCTGAAGCCTTTTCAAGCTGGCCAATTCAATGCTTCAGATGCAGTGTGTGAGAGGCGTTGTGGGGACAAACACTGAGTGAATATTTGGTGAAAAGCCCTTTGCATGGGACTCATGACTCAGATGAACAAGATGCAGATCCAGCCTTGAAGTCTAGCAGGACAGACAGACAGACAAGCACCAGAGTGAAAAGACATATTAAATTGTAAGTGTTTGCAACCTCCCCACCTCCCAGATTGCTAAAAAGAAGTTAATCTTTGGCCATTCTGAACTTCTTTCTCTTCCCCTCTCTCAGGGAGATCTTGAGTCTGCCAATAATTTCCCTGGAATTTTTTTTTCTCTTCTATTTGGAAAATTGTAAGGCAAAAACACTTAATAGAAAAGAAGGACTTGAAAAAGGAAAAGGAGTAACCAGGAAATCAAGAGCCATGAATGGGTTGGACTAGAGAGTTAGAGTTAGTTTAGTTAGAGTTAATTAAGAAGGCACCTGTGGAGGAAAGGGGACATTAAAAGCCAGAAGAATGAGGAAAGAGAATTTTAAGTACTGCTTTGATTTATGATTTGGATCCTCTCTGACACTCTGAAAGATACCAATAAAATATTGAAATTGCTTTAAAGTCTTTTGTTATATGTGATTCTTTGAATGCAATTCCATGCTGAGACTGGACCACATGAAGCCTTGGTTTTATCCGGGTTTCATGAGTGAATACAATTTGGTATACCCGGGGAAACATGCTCCAATAGAGGTGTGGACACAGTCCCTTGAGAATATAAAGAACAAGGCATCCCAGAAGAGGAAAGAAGGCTTTCCTCAAAGGAGGTAATGTTTGAGTTGGATCCAGAAGGACATAATCACCTTGCAGGCACGAATTGCAAGGGCATTTCTGGTAGAAGAAATAATATCTGCAAAGACACAGCATGTTCAGGGAAATGTGAAAGTTGTGGTGGGGTAAAGAAGACACCACAAAGCTCAACGGATGGACAGGAGCCACCTGGAGAAAGTCCTCAAACGCCATTAGGAGAAGCTTGGCCTTTATTCTGTGGTCAACAGAGAGCCTTAGGAGCACAGGAGTGACACACCCATGGTGTCGTTCACTCAACCATCCTGCTAGAGAAGCTGCAACCCCTAATGCCATCTGCCCTCTTCTGAATTCCACCCCCAGGAAAGAGACCAGGTGAAATGGAATCGAGGCTCCAGCAGACTTCAGAGGTCACTCAAAGTTTGCAGTGACCAGTGAAGAAAGAGATGCACTCCGGAAAAATAAAAAACCCATCTTTCATCATCTGAATTCATATGCAGGGAACACATTTGTCTCCAGTGAGCATGTTTCACAAACGTGCTTAAATGAAAATGGACTTGATTTGAACGGCAATGCAGTCTTGGTAGCAATCTGATGTTTTATTTTATTGTTTGCAATTAGTGACAAGTGAGGGAAATATTCAGATCGTGCCATATCGCACAGAGTGTGTATTATCCAAGTGCATCATTCTGATGGGAGGATGGGGGCTGGGGGACGCAGCCATGAAGAACCTGAATCCCAGAAAGTAGGCTGAAGACATAGTGTCTTCAAGCTCCTAACAAGAGCGGAGGCATTGTTTAAAGTTAAAAAGAACAGCTGGCTGCTGGGATGTAGAGAACATCTCTGAAGGAAATTCTCTCCAGGGACAGGACAAACTGGGTGTCTAGGGAGCCCAGGCCCTCACCAAGCAAAATCTTCTGTGGCTGGCAAAAGAGAGGCCTCTGACTTCTCTGCTCACTGGCCATGAGTGGTAAAAGGGCCAGTGGTTACTGTCCAGTGTCACCCAAGGTGGGGTTCCTCAACCTCAGCACTACTGACATTTTGAGTTGGATAATCCTTGGGTTGGATAATGCACAGTACGGCATTAAAGGATGTTTAGCAACATCCTTGGCTTCTACCCACTAGATGCCAGTGGCACCCCACCCCCAGGTATTACAATCAAAAAACAGCTCCAGGGGCACCTGGGTGGCTCAGTCGATTGATTAAGCGTCTAACTTTGGCTCAGGTCATGATCTCGCGGTTCATGAGTTCAAGCCCTGCATCAGGCTCTATGCTGACAGCTCAGAACCTGGAGCTTGCTTTGGATTCTACATCTCCCTCTCTCTCTTCCCCTCTCCTGCTCATTCATATTCTCTCTCTCTCTCTCTCTCTCTCTCTCTCTCTCTCTCATAAAAAAATATTTAAAAAAACGGCTCCAGACATTGCCAAATGTTCCCATGAGGACAAATCACCCCCAGTTTGGACCCATCTGGCCTAGACTTTGATTATCAGTTCCAAATCTTGGCAAGATGGAGAAGGAGTCCAGGGTGTGTGGGACAAAGGTTTGATGGCTCAGAAATGTTCCATTCTGAAGAATCTAAAGATCCTCAGCTTACCTCAACAAAGCCACCACTGCCCTCCCATGGACCTGGGTGGGGGCAGGGAGCACAGAGTCCCTTAGCT